>NC_090649.1:211591958-211899772 GCF_040937935.1 Hyperolius riggenbachi | reverse complement strand
AAAAAATTAGCATTTTATGGAGATGAAGATTTCATCTCTTTATGGAGATGAAGATTTCATCTTTCAGCACGACCTGGCACCTGCTCACAGTGCCAAAACCACTGGTAAATGGTTTACTGACCATGGTATTATTGTGCTCAATTGGCCTGCCAACTCTCCTGACCTGAACCTCATAGAGAACCTGTGGGATATTGTGAAGAGAAAGTTGAGAGATGCAAGACCCAACACTCTGGATGAGATTAAGGCCGCTATCGAAGCATCCTGGGCCTCCATAACACCTGAGCAGTGCCACAGGCTGATTGCCTCCATGCCACGCCGCATTGAAGCAGTCATTTTTGCAAAAGGATTCCCGACCAAGTATTGAGTGCATAACTGAACATAATTATTTGAAGGTTGACTTTTTTGTTTTGAAAACACTTTTCTTTTATTGGTCGGATGAAATATGCAATTTTTTTGAGATAGGAATTTTTGGGTTTTCATGAGCTGTATGGCAAAATCATCAATATTAAAACAATAAAAGGCTTGAACTACTTCAGTTGTGTGTATTTGAATCTAAAATATATGAAAGTCTAATGTTTATCAGTACATTACAGAAAATAATGAACTTTATCACAATATGCTAATTTTTTTGAGAAGATCCTGTATAAGGTGTTTATGTGGCTACACTTGTTATGGGTGTAAATATCATGATGGCTACACTTATTTTATGACCCTTGTGAGATGGGCCCCAAGGCCATACGGGGCACCAAGGAGAGGCAAGGGAACATGGGTTGGGGGGCATAAAAGTTTTACTGTGGGGCCCCATAAATTGTAGTTATGCCACTGGTTCAGACACGTCCATTTTTAAAATGTACATTTTGTCCATTGCGATAGCGGAATGGGAAGTCCTGTCTTGCATGACTTTCCCAAACTCCTCATGGAACATGGACATATAAATGCTTAGTAGTTATGATGAGTCTGTTCCAATAGACACCACAATTACATGGACAGATACAGCGGGTCGTACATCAGATCAGCTGTGACTATCCGCATGGTCAACCCAGCATAGTGTGGCCTAGCCTATAGTGGTATAATTATGTTGATAAATGCTGCTCTTCACTGCCTAGTACTCACAGAAATCAGCAAAAGGATCCTTCTTTTTATGTCCATTATCTTCAAACTGTGTATAAAAGCAATTTTGTACAGAGTCTAAAATCATTAAAATAATTCTGACTAAATATAAAATTATTTGGAGCACGGTATAATTTGCAAACTCTGTGTATCATGTTAATAGCAAATTCACATAGCTATTTATAAAGCAACTGTTGTGCTTGCTTTAGGGATAGGAGGATTAAGTCGTGTCTTCACAGATTGGTTTATCCCATATCAAACTTCAGATTTTGTTTCAAAGATTTGTCACTGGACCAAAAGATCTGCTCAGATCAATTTGCCTAAGAAGATCAGATTATGCAATAAGGTGATTAACCTTACCTGACTGATGCAGATGTTGGAGTCTGTCTCACATATCTCACACACTGCAGCTTGAGTCAGCCTTATATTCCTCACACACTGCAGCTTGAATTAGCCATGTATACCTCACGCACTGCAGCTTGGTGTCAGCCTAATGCTGGGCATACACGGATGCAATTATGCGCCGGATCGAGCCGCTGGCTCGATGTCGGCGCATCACCGCTCGTCCACGCGGATCGATCCCCGCTCGTCCCTGCGGGCATCCCTTATCAGCTGCTCGATTCCCCGCTAGTGGGGAATCTATCTGGCAGGTCATCAGACCTGTCTGATATTATCAATCGAGCCATCAGCGGCTTGATTTATAACAGCACACATCGCCGTGTATGCCCAGCATTATATTCCTCACACACTGGCAGCTTGAGTTAGCCTTATGCTTGGCATACACGGTGAGGTGCGCTGTTATCAATCAAGCCGCTGATGGCTCGATTGATAATATCCGACAGGTTCGATGACCTGCCAGATTCCCCGCTCGATCCCCTCGGGCGGACAATAGCGGGGAATTGAGCGGCTGATAAGGGATGCCCGCGGGGACGAGCAGGCATCGGTCAGCGCGCATGCGCGGACGAGCGGGGATGCGCCGGCATCGAGCCAACGGCTCGATCCGGCGCAAAATTGCATCTGTGTATGCCCAGCATGAAGGTGGCCACACACCATACAATTTTTTTAAATACCTGTTCAACTCAAGATTTGCAATCAATTTTTCTGACTGATTGTAACAATTCATATATCTGACCAATGTAACACACACACACACACACACACACACACACACACACGCTCAACTTTTCCCCAATTATGACAAAAATGATTGGAAAGTCTGAGAAAATTGCTTGGGTATATCCTACATAATAAAACCCCTTTGTCTCCGTGTGTGTGTCTGTGTGTGTGTGTGTCTGCGGTTTGCGCTACTGCGCATGGCACGCAGGGACACCCTTTGGACGGAGCAGGACAGCCATGGGGCTGACGGGTGCGTGCGCGGTGAGCGGGAGCGCGCACGGCGGGTGCTCACACGCTGACCGCAGTGAGGGACCTAGCCCGTTTTTCAACGGGCTAAGTCACTAGTATATAAATAAATTGACAATCTACCTTACAGCATTCAGTTTTCATAAAAAAAATTGGTCAGAAAAATCCACCATTTCCGATCAACTTTTTATCGGATAAAACAGGAAATCCGATCAGATTTCAATTTTTCGGGAAATCATTTTTATCGAATTGCCATAAAATCGGATCATTTTATTGTATCGTGTGTGTGTGTGTGTGTGTGTGTGTGTGTGTGTGTGTGTGTGTGTGTGTGTGTGTGTGTGTGTGTGTGTGTGTGTGTGTGTGTGTGTGTGTGTGTGTGTGTGTGTGTGTGTGTGGCGCCACTTTTATACACCTCCACAAGGCTGCTTGAGTCAGCCACACATATAACTCATACACTGGCAGCTTGAGTCAGCCATGTATACCTCACTTTACTGGCAGCTTGACTCAGCCTTTTAATTCTCATACACCGGCAGCTTGAACCAGCCTAGCCTCGTATACCTATATACCTCACACATTTAAGCCTTGTGTACCCCACGCACTGGCAGCTTGAGTCAGCTACTTTTACCTCATGACTGGCAGCTTGAGACAGCCATGTATATCTCACTTGCTGGCAGCTTGAGACAGGCACATTTACCTCACACACTGGCAGCATGAGTTGACCACATATTTCTCACACACTGGCAGCTTGAATCAGGTGCATATTCCTCACACATTGGCAGCTTCAGTCAGGCCCATATATCTCACATGCTGGCAGCTTGAATCAGCCAAACATATGCCGCACACTCTGGCACCTTGAGTCAGGCACACACATAACTCACACACTGGCAGCTTTAGTCAGGCGGATATAACGCACACTGGCACCTTTATTCAGCTATGTATATCGCACACATAGGCAGCTTGAGTAAGGCCAGTATACCTCACACAGGCCCATATGCAATTCACTTTTTGGGAGATAAATTTCCATCTTCTCTTTAAACTTGCCGACTGCCCAACGCCAATTGGCGGTGGCACCTGAGGGACTGAATTGCCGGGGATCGCGCGCTTCCGCCAGCATTAGGCTCTGCCAACCGGGACATCAACCCGCCGGCCAATTAGCAGCGACGGCGGGTTGTTAACCCTCGATCTGCCGCATAGTAAGTGTATAATACGCTTTGTAATGTATACAAAGCATATTATACAGGCTGCCTCCTGCCCTGGTGGTCCCAGTGATCGAGGGACCACCAGGACAGGAGGCACCCCCCCTAGTAAGCACACACAAATACTCATCCTGCCCCCTGATCGCCCACAGCACCCCTCAGCCCCCCCCCCCCCCGATCACCCCCAGACCACTTTTTGCACCCAGTCACCCCCCTAATCACCCATCAATCACCCACTGTCACTATCTGTCAACGTTATTGTGACGCCGTCGATATGACATATCGAATGCGTCATGGAGTCACGAACGCCAGTTTCTTTGCAAACCAACCAAAATGACATTTGTTGGTTTAAAATCCACTTTCTCCTCTCCTTCCTGGGCTGCTAACAAGCCCTGGCAGTTTTGGTGTGGAATCTGTCACCTAACCTTGCTGAGGAGTTATACAGCCCATCCATCACAGATCAGGCTGACATAAATTGTAAATCCCAAGTTTCTGGAAGAAGGGTGTCTCTAGCATTCACACCTCCACACAGAACTAGCAAATGCACAGATGTTATCAGTTCTCTCTGAAGCAGCTGACCTACTGTGACCTCAGGAATCCCAATATCCATATTTCCTTCACATTTTCTTCATAATTCATGGCATAGCAAATCTCTACACCCATCAAATCTGCACAGGTTGTGGGATTCCGCAGGACGCTGGTTCTGAAAGGTTTACGGACCAATCAGACTGCCAGATCTAGCGTAAGACTGTTTTCAAATAACCCTCTAATACCCCAGGGGTCTGATTCCCCAAGTTTGGTATCAACGTTCTTGATAAATTCTGACAAACCTAAAAATGTTACTAGATTTAACATAACTTGTATGGTTTGCAGATTAGCACACCTATCATGATTCAGGTATATTCCTGTGTTTGAGAGGGGCGGGCATATTTCCTGTCCAAAGAGGTGTGTAATCCACGCCCCCTAACCCCTCCTTGCTGGAGTGGGGGCTATAACTACAGAGAGCCCAGAAAGCTCTGGGGTCCAAGTCCTTCACCTTTCATCTGACGTTGAATTAACATCAAATCGACCAGCCTGCAGGACACGGGCCAAAACCACCATCTTGGACGTTACACCAAAGACTTGCGATTGCCGCATGGACTACCAATAATGGTATTTGAACTGTATATCCAGACATTCTGTTTCTTTTCATCTCTCCTCTCTCTCTATCAAACCAAACCAAACTGTTCTAAAGTAAGCTCTGTGTGTATGTAGTTTTTAGAATAAAACTAACGATTTTTATCGTTCAGTCTTGTGCCTGTTCTGGTCATCTGATTGCTGCTATAACGAATCTGCCCTCTGAAGAGTCAGTCATACTACCGCATTCAGTGATCTCCCCAGGATTTTCTCCCAGCCGGGTGGCATGAAAAAGTAGCCGGGTGGGGCAGCACGGGGAAATTTGGCGGTGTGGAAAATTAAATATGCACTAATTATGTCCCACACATGCGCCCATGTGTACGCTGGCAACCACGTGGGGCATGTGTATGGATGAATGACGCAGCCTGGAGGTAGCGGTGCACACGGTCAGGTAAATTATAGGGGTGGGGGCACATTGCACATTAGGAGGGTAGGCGGCAGATGCGGCATCACAAGGCCGATTCCTGATCGAGTTCTGCATGAAATTGATCAGGAATTGGCCTGCAGTGTATGGGTAGCTGACAGATCTTTAATCAGATTCGGTCAGAGAGAGATTTGTCACTTAGGCGAATCTGCCCATCATTGCCTATGGCCACCTTTACTGTTTGTTACAAAGGGAAGGGGGTTGATTCTCAGTGACAGCATCACTCCTTTTACATTGTCCCAGTTCATCAAAAGAAATAGCACAAGTAACTAATAAATCAGCGCAACTTAATTTGTTTCCCTGCATGCTACGCACATTAGTGTTCGCGTAGTGTGCATAACTAAGCAACTGTGCGGCCTTTGAAAGCTGCGACCGTTGCTTGGTTACGCACGCAACGCTGCCACTAGTGCACGTACAGGGAAACAAAATTAAGTTGCGTCGATTTATTAGCGCAAACAACGGGAGGTTGCTTGCGCTATTTCCTTTGAATAATCAACCCCCTCGTCCTTTAGGTCTCATCCATGTACATTTGCTGTTTTCAGAGGAGGGGGTGGGTGGGGGGTTTTGCAGTATTTTTTTTTTTTTTTTTTTTTTTTTTAAATCATTCTGTATTTTTTTTTTTTTTATTGTTCTGTAATTTTTTTTTTTTTTTTTGCTGCAATACCATGTGGCTCCCAGTCCCAACTAGCCCCTGACAACTCGCCTGCTGGTAATACCATTGCTGCTGCTCCAGCCATGAGATCCATGGCAGCCTGGACCCCCACAAGTGACCCCAGCCATATTTCCAGTGCAACCCTGATCCCCGAGTGCCCCCTCTGCCAAATGCGGGGCAGAATCTCAGCTCAGTGAGCTGATGTATGAGATGTCCCGCCCCCTCTACTCATCCCCGCGAGTTTCTAAACATCCCCCGGCAGAGAAGAGTAACAAAGTAGCCATTTACCCGCAGCGTGTCCGTCCCCCTCCGGTGCAATCAGGCTCTATTAGCAGAGTGTACGGTGGAAGCTTTCACTCACCGCTCCTCGCTGTTAGGATTCCCCTGCTTGCCTGTTACTGGCTCACATCTATGACGCTATGCAGTATGCAGTGGTACCTCGCACTAGAGGGAATCATAGATGTGAGCTGGTAACAGGCAAGCAGTGGAATCCTTACGGCGAGAAGCGGTGAGTGAAAGCTTCCGCCGTACACTCTGCTAATAGAGCCTGATTGCACCGGAGGGGGATGGACACGCTGCGGGTAAACGGCAACTTTGTTACTCTGCACAGAGCTGTGCAGATTCGGGAGCCGCGCTGGTGTTTGCGTGGCAGCACGACCTGCCACGCGATGACAGCTGGGAACGCAGCCAGCCGGGCGGTAGTTGATCTTACCTGGGCGGCCCGCCCACCTGTTTGACCCTGGGGAGAACACTGGCATTGTTTTATGATTTTCTTATAAATTGTTGATTTGCTAGCTAGGTTGTAAATAACCGTTTCTTCCTTCTAGGATTAGCTAGTACCCGATTTCCTGTGCGAAATCAATAACTTTTAGTTTCTCGATTGGATACAATCGAGATTGCATCATATATGGACCCAGTAACCTCTCTTTAACGTCACATTGCTCACAGTCTTTGAGCCGTCGGAAGTGACTATTCCCCGAACGGTGACTGGAGCATGTCGAACGTCATTGAGCTATTATGATAGCGTTGGGGTCTCTTCGCCCTATCAAATCGAAGAGTGGTGGCAGTGTATTTACCCGATTTTCAGCACGAAATCGATATTTTTAGTTTACCGATTGTATATGTATGGGCACCTCCAACCAATCTTAACCGTTTACTACGCACACAATGAATTTGCCTCCAGCAGTCTCTAGTGCATGAGACCTGCATGGCAACAGTGGCCTAGTAATCCGGGATTGGTGGATAATTGCCCCATTACATATTGTCGGCAGCTGCGCGATTAATCCTTATTGTCAGTCTGTTCACCGTACTTCCTGCGTATGCTAACGGGAGCAGATTAGACGGGATTGGCACACTCTGTCGCATTAACTTTTCTCTCCTCTGACGATCCAGCAACCGGTCTTCGTTGTCCGTCTGCACCCGTACTTCCTGCGTACGCTAACGGGAGCAGATCTCGACGGGATCGCAGGGCTGGATTGTCACATAATTTTTAGATTAGGTCCTAAACTGCCCCCTGGGAGCTCCTGGTCACCCCCCCCCCCCCCACGCTCTCAGATCCTCCCAAGACCCCCCCCCCCCCCGTGTACTGTATACATTATTTTCCCCTGTAATCACCCACTGATAACCTGTCAATCACCCCCTGTCACCACCTGTCAATGCCACCGATCAGATCAGACCCTAATCTGCCCCTTGCGGGCACCTGATCACCCGCCCACACCCTCAGATCGCCCGCAGACCCCCCCTCAGATCACCTCCCAAGTGCATTGTTTACATCTGTTTTCCCCTCTAATCACCCATCAATCAACCCGTCAACACCTGTCACTGCTACCCATCAGATCAGACCCTAATCTGGCACCCAATTACCCGCTCACACCCTCAGATCACCCTCAGACCCCCCCCCCCCCCCGATCACCTCGCCAGTGCATTGCTTGCATATTCTCCCCTCTAATCACACCCTGATCAACTATCAATCACGCCGTCACCACCTGTCACTGCTATCCATCAGATCAGTCCCTAATCTGTCCCTTGCGGGCACCCAAACATCCGCCCACACTCTCAGATCGCCCTCAGACCCCCCTGATCATCTCCCCAGTGCATTATTTACATCTGTTCTCCCCTCTGATCACCCATCAATCACCCCCTGTCACCACCTGTCATTGCTACCCATCAGACCAGACCCTCATCTGCCCCTTGCGGGCACCCAATCACCTGCTCACACCCTCGATCACCCTCAGACCCCCCCCTAATCACCTCACCAATGCATCGATTGCATCTATTCCCCCCTCTAATCACACCCTGAGACACCCATCAATCACCTCCTGTCACCACCTGCCACCCCTAGCACACCTACCCATCAGATCAGGCCCTAATTTGCCCCGTGTGGGCTCCTGATCACTCAGCCAAACCCTCAGATCCCCCTCAGACCCCCTTCCGATCACCTCCCCAGTGCATTGATTGCATCTATTCTCCCCTCTAATCACCCCCTGAGACACCCATCAATCACCTCCTTTCACCAGCTGTCACCCCCTAGCACTCCTATCCATCAGACCAGGTCCTAATCTGCCCCCTGCGGGCTTCTGATCACCCGGCCAAACCCTCACCCGCCCCACCGCAGTTACAGAATTTTTTTTTTTTTTTTTTTTTCCAACAATAATTTTTATTAAATCATATGCAGGATTTGACATAGGATTTGTAACATAACTTCCAACATAACAATACACTACAAGTATAATGACAACTCTTGAGTAGAAAATGTGTGTGAGCAGGGGCAGTATATGCATAGGTAATCTGGGTAGTAGGAGTTTACTGGTGGGGTGTATAGTATTAAATTGTAGAGTGCTGGAAGTAGACTTCCTATCCAGTCAATTTCTAACCTCTATGGCTGACTGGCAGGGGTAGGTTCCTTCCAGCTGTTTGTTCAATTGACTCAGTGGTCTATTGACTTGTCAATTGCAACGTAGGGAGAGGGAATTATGTACTAGGTCACTCCACTAACAGATCTACAGTTAATGTATTTACTTGTATCATACTCTTTTCTGATATACTGTGCTATTGCTCTTGTGCTCATTCCAGAGAAATGTAGTGCGTCTAGTTAGGATGGGGAGTCAGATTCAGGATCTTCCTGTATATGATAGGTGTGGGTGAATATAGTATGTCTAGTAACAACAGAAACAAACAAAACTAATTAGACATACATAGCATAACATAACACATCTTAACCGTTGTTCTCACTTACTACTCATAATAACTCTGTAATTATTGATTGAGTCCAGCTACTATATGGCTGTAGTTTCATTTATGTATCTTATCTATTCTGTAAAGGCTCCATTTGGCCTTAAGTAGTTTTCCATTATAATATTGCGATTAAATGTCGTTAAAAGGTTGGCAAAATCTAGTTTATCCGTGGACTTCCAATTGGAGGATATTATGCATTGGGAGGCTAGGAGTAAGTGGCAAATTTGCATACGGTATCTCGGGTTGGTTTTTTCTATATCTATGCAGAGTAGTGCCATTTGGGGTGTTAATTGGAACATAGGATCCCATTTCTGTTTTATATGTTGCTCTACTGAGGTCCAAAGGTCTGAGACTATTGGGCACTCCCAGAGCATATGGAGTAAAGTACCTGTGAAACGCGAACATTTCCAACACAATGAGGAAGTGTTTGATGAGAAGGTTGCTAGTTTCCTAGGTGTTATATACCATCTGGTTAAGATTTTTATATGTTGTTCCCAGTGTGAATTACATTTGGATAATTGTGATAATTTCCTAGTTGCTCTAATTATCTGTTCTGTTGGTAAGTTGATACCCATATCATACGACCATGTTTGGGTATATTTTTCAATGGGAGAGCGTGTGTTGGTTATAATTTTGTTGTACCACAATGATATTCCCCCTTTGTATGGTAGGGTTGAGTTCAACATTGTGATAATCTGGCTATTCATTTCAGGGATTTTTATCTTATTTGTTCTTAGGAAACTAGCAATCCTCTGCCAAGTAAAATGGTATGTGGTAGGGAGATTGTATTTCTTTACAATTTCTGTGAAGGGTCTTAATGCGTCATCGTTGTATAGATCATTAAGGTTCTTGAGGCCTGCCAATCTCAATGGGACTGTGTTAAGATCTGGTAATATTATTTGTAGTGCTGTGATTGGGATTCTTGGTTTAATGTTTATACCTTGGTGTGGTGGGTGTTTTAGGAAGTGTTCCCAGGAGAGGAGTGTGGAGATGATGGTTGGGTAGAGATGTTTAGGTGGTTTATATCCCAGGATCATACTTGAGATGAGATCCCTAGGGCATAGTGTTAAGATATCTTGTTCCATAGATATCCATTTTTTATCTCTGGGTTTGGACCACCATGCTTTAGTGAAGTCAAGGTTACTTGCGTGATAATACGCTTCCATATCAGGAAGACCTATTCCGCCCAACTTTTTTGGCCAAACCATAGTATTATAATTTATCCTGGCTTTCTTTCCTGCCCAGATCAAGTTATTGACAATTTTTCTTAATTCCAAAAAGTATGTCCTCTTAATGGGTATTGGTAGAGTGCGAAAGAGGTAGAGTATTTTTGGAAGTAGAAACATTTTAAAGGAGTTTAGTCTGCCTGACCAGGATAGTGAGAATTTTATAAGGTTTTGTGAGTCAACTTTCAGGGTTTCCAACAATGGTACAAAGTTATATTTAAAAATATCCGATGCCTTCGGTGTCAAATGTATACCTAGGTATTGTACTTTTGTAGTTGCCCATGGGAAGGGAAATCTTTGTAAAATGGAGTCTTTAAGGTTTGGTGGTATATTTAGGCCTAATATATATGATTTTGTATGGTTTAATTTATAGTAAGATGCTTCAGAGAAAGAGGTTATTACGTTAAGGAGGTTTGGAAGTGATTCTAAAGGATTAGAGATTATCAAGGCTACGTCGTCAGCAAAGAGGCTAATTACATGAGTGTTGCTTCCATTAGAAATGCCCTGTATTTCTGTCGTTGGTCTTATTTTTTGTGCCAAAGTTTCCATCAAAAGAACAAAAATTATGGGCGATAAGGGGCAGCCCTGGAGTGTGCCATTTGACATATCGAAGGCATCCGATAGGTATCCCGCTGCATTCACTCTTGCCGATGGGTGAGTATATAGTGACATGATGGCTTCCATAATTGGGCCCTGAAAGCCAAATTTATTAAGGGTTGCTCTTAGGAATCCCCAGTGAACCCTGTCGAACGCCTTCTCAGCATCCAGGGTAAGGAGCAGAGAAGGCGTTCGACAGAGCTCTATGTGTCTTAGAATATTCAGCATGCGTCTTGTTCCATCTGGGGCTTGTCTCCCTTTCGTAAATCCTACCTGGTCCGGGGAGAGAAGGTCTTGGGTTATATGCATCAGTCGGGTGGCAATTAGTTTGGCGTATAGTTTTGTGTCCGTATTTAAAAGGGAAATAGGTCTGTAGTTATTGGGGTGTTGGGGATCTTTTCCGGGTTTTGGTATAACAGCTATTGTGGCTTGTAGGTATTCCTTGGGGATGGGGGTCCCTGACATGAAATTGTTAAATAATTCCGTTAGGAAGGGAGTTAGGGTATTAGCATAGATATTGTAATATTCATTAATGAATCCGTCCGGGCCCGGGGACTTGTTCTTTCTTAAGTTTTTAATAGCCTTGAGTACCTCTGGTTGAGTGAATGGTGTATTGATCTCATTTAGTTGGTCCGGTTTTATAGCGGGTAGTTCAATTGAAGAGAGAAATTTATTAATTAGTGCACTAGTGGGTTTTTGTAGGTTTGGGTCGTTTTGGAGGTTGTATAATTGATTGTAATAGTCTGCGAAAGCATTCGCTATATGTTTGGGATGCATCAGTTTAATATTGGTACTTGGATGGATTATGGAATGTATCATGGACTTAGAGTTCCTATGTTTTATAAGATTAGCTAGGTATTTACCTGCTTTATTGCTGCTAGAGTATTTAGTGGAATTGGTTCTCCTCAAATTAGCTTCGTATTTATACAGGAGTAAATTCCTTAGTTCTTGTTTACAGTCATATAATTGTTTATTTATGAGGGGGTCTTGGGATTTTTTGTGTTGTTTTTCTAGGTCCTGTAATCTGGTTAAGATGTTTAGGTAAGTCTGTTGTCTTTCCTTTTTTATTTTGGCACTATGTTGTAAATATAGGCCTCTGATATAGGCTTTGTGGGCTGACCAAATGGTGGATTTTGCTATTTCAGGTGTATTATTGATATTGAAAAATTCCTGTATATGGTCTTTAAAGGTTGGGACAAGGTCTGAGTTGGAAATAATGGAATAGTTCATTCTCCATGTTTTGGGTCTATTGGCGGAGGTGGCATTCCTTATAGACATTTGTATTGGGGCGTGGTCTGACCACGTTATGCTACCTATTGTGGTTTCTTCTATTGATTGTAAGATGTTTCTGTCCGTCAGGAAATAATCAATGCGAGAGTATGATCGGTGTACTGTGGAGTAGTGTGAGTAGTCTCTTTCTGTTGTATGTAGAATTCTCCACGGGTCTAATAGACCGTGCCATTTCAGTACTTTGTCTAGTAAAGTGAGGTGGGTGGTAGCCTTAGCTGTGGAATCTAGTTTTGTAATGCATGCATTAAAGTCTCCACCTATTACAAGGTGTCCCTGTTTAATATTCTCAACCTTACGTAATAATTTATTAAGGAATTGTTTTTGTGAGGAATTTGGTGCATATAATGTTACTATGGTGTATGTCTGATTATTGATCTGACCAATAAATATAATGTATCTGCCCGCATCATCTACAATAATTGAGATAGGATCAACCTTAACATCTTTCTGGAAGGCCAAGAGCACCCCTCTCTTCTTCTTGTTGCAGGTACTTTGGTATATGAGAGGGTAATGGGGAGACGTGCAATATATAGAGTCCTTCTGCAATAAATGAGTCTCTTGAGCCATTAGAATGTGGGCTCCTTGCGTTTGGGCGTCTTTCCATAACATCCTTCTCTTGAATGCCGAGTTAAGGCCACGAGTGTTTATTGAGTAAAGTTTTAAGTATTGCTCATGTGCCATTCTGACCAATTTAAACTGGCATTGCTTGCATATAGTATAGTAGGTTGTAGTGGCATCTTAGGCAATATAATCTTGTGAGAGTAGAAAGTGAGGACCATCATAATAACAACGCATTTAACAACTAAAAACAACAACATATTAAACAATGAATGTAGAAACAAGTTCACTTCTACACTGTGTGTGGGGAGAAGCAATAATCAAATTGCGCAGAGCTTGCAATTCCAGGCACTAAATGGAGCAAAACATATACTTGGCCTGGATCGGCATGCGTTTCCGTGCTATCTTCAGGTAGTGTTCCTATGGGGGATGATATTTCCCTGATTGGGTTGCTTTTTAGCCGCATATGTGGTATCCTCTTGTGTTTGGATCTTTAGTTGCTTAAGTAGTTTCATTCCAACTTCTGGAGTTGAGATTGTATATTGCTTGCTATGCACTGTGAATAAAAGTTTAGTGGGGAAACCCCATTTGTAGGTGATTTGCGCATCTCTTAAGGCTTTTGTCACCGGTTGTAGTGCTCTTCTTTGTTGCAGTGTGGATTGCGATAGGTCTGAGTAGAGTGATATTTTGGAGTAGGGTTCTGGCAAGGCACCCATTTTCCTGAGAGCTAGCAGAAGGTTCTCTTTGATTTGATAAAATAAGAAACGTACAATAACGTCCCTGGGGATGTGATCAGCTAGATGTGTAGGTTTGGCTAAGCGGTGCACTCGATCAATAGTGAGTTCGATTGCTGTTGCTTCTGGTAAGGTGGATTTAGCAAGAGAAGTGACATATGCTCTCAAATCTTTGTGATACTGACTCTGGTATGCCCCTTAGTTTAAGGTTGTTCCTTCTGGAACGATCTTCCTGGTCAGTCGATTTCGTCTTGAGCCATGTTATGTCTTTTGTGTGCTGCTCTGTGGTATACACCATTGCATTATGCTGATTAACCAGATCAGTGATCTTGTTTTCGGTTAGATCCACTCTGTATGTTAATTCAGATATGTCTCTTTGCATAGAAGCATTAATAGCTGTAAAGTCTGCCACTAAGGAGGTTTTAAAGGATAGCAAAAGTTCCTTTATGTATTCCTGTGATGCTGGCTGATTTGTGGCTGGGAACGTTGTGATGTCTATGTTGCTCACAGAGGTGGTTGTGCTGTGGTGTGAGTCAGAGCCTACCTTCTGGGTGTTGCTGTTTTCCTCCAGACGTGGGCGAGATCTGGCCGGGCTGTTTGTTGGTGAGGATTCCGTGTCCAGCTCCGTGTGTAGGGAGGTGAGTTCCGCTGGAGCATTCTCTGCGTTTCCCTTGTTGTTGTTAGCTGCAGTAAGCGAGCGTGCTGGGAGCTGAGGCTGTGATGACGCTGCAGCGCCATCTTGATTCCTCTGTGTGGAGCGCTGTGACTTCTCTATGAAGAAGTCTGTTAGTTTTTTAGGTCTCAGCGCCTGTTGTTTTCTTTTATTGTTGGTGCCCGCTTCTGTGTCCATCTCCTCCTGCATTTTCGGGCAGTTTTTGTGCTGATAGCACCGTTTTTAGCCGCTTGTTGTGTGCCGATCCTAGGAGCTCAGGAATCAGGCAGCCTTCCTGGTCTCCGTCGTGGCCACGCCCCCCGAATTTTTTTTTCTGATCACTGCTGGTCTCTACGACTAAAGGCCCATACTCACGGGCGAGAAATGTGGCCTGTCGCCAGCACACGTGAGCGTGTGGGCGACAGGCCGGCGACAGCTTCTCGCCAGGTCCCTCCGCGTACACACGCGGAAGAGGGACCAGCGGCAAGGCGGAAGCGGTCGCTGACGTTCCTCCTCCCCCCGCCGGAAGCTCCATGTACCTACATGGAGGTTGCTGTCGCTAGTCCGCGTACTCACGCGGACTAGCGACAGTTGCGGCGGGGGGGCAGCGGCGACTGTCGCCATGCGATTGAAAGTTTCAATCGCATGGCGACATGAGCGGCGGGCGGCAGTTCGGGGTGCGCGCGTGTGCGACGGCCCATACTCACGGGCGACCTGTCGCCGCAACACGCGCGTGCCGCGTGTTGCGGCGACAAAAGTCCCTCGTGAGTATGGGCCATTAATTGTGGCTGAGACCAACCATTATGCCACACACGATGCAACCGCCAATCGAAGAAGCTACCATGCCCAGCCTTTTCGGTGGAAACCACTCCGTTTCCAAACGTAACATTTTTTGGGGCCTTCTCCTTAACATGGGTCTAGTCAAAAAGAATGTATTGCGGTCTTATTGGTCTATGCACCCAATACATCACATGCCCATGTTCTCTGCTGCCATGTCAGGTCACCATTTGAGAACATCCTGCGCTTCCTGCACTTCAGTGCCAATACAACCTGTCATCTAAGAGGCCACCCTGCTTATGACCGGTTCCACAAAATTTGGCCCCTCATAGACCACCTGTCATAAAAATTTGCAGATGCTTATACCCCTGAACAGTCATTTTGAGGCATTTGGTTTCCAGACTACTCCTCGCAGTTTTGGGCCCCTAAAATGCCAGGGCAGTATAGGTTTGGTAGATCAGGTAAGTGATCAATAGTTGAAAGCAATCATTTATCTGGAGTACCACCGGATTTGTACTTTTTAATACCCAAGGCCACTGTCGCCAGCTGCCCCCCTTCAGTATAGGTAGCGAGATGACCCCTTTGCTCCAGTATAGATAACCAGATGACCCCTCCCTCTAATATAGGTAGCCTGATGACACCTCAGTATAAGTAACCAGATGACCCCTCCCACTTTCCCTCCAGTATATGTAGCCAGATGACTCAGTTAATCCCTCCTTCCCCCCCTTTCAGTATATGTAGCCAGTTTGCCTTTATACTGCAGCAGCCATCAATGTCACTTATTTCTCCACTTGTCTCCAGTGCAGAAACTTCCTCTTCCTTTCCATCTCCAATGCTGCCCCAGTCCATAGCAGAGTGCTGCACAGGCGGCTAGCAGCAGAGTACCGCGGTCAGGCACTCATCTAATCTCCCTGCATTGCAGCATTTGCAAGCTTGCAAATGCACCAGGTTATCTGCTGCTTTGGTGCCCTTGCTCCTGTGGTGCCCTAGGCCATGGCCTAGGAGGCCTTGGCCTAAATCCGGCCCTGTGATGTGTGCTAAATTTCATGTATGATAAATTAATATTTTTCTAAAACAAATGACAAGTTATTATAGTGTTGTGTTTTCTGCCTCCCTAGTGAACAAATTAGAATGGAATTTTATCTTTCTGAAGTACCAGCAGGCGTACTTGCAATATGAAGTAAATAGTTTCTGCTTCATTGCTGAGTTTAGCTCCATATTTTGACATGGTGTTATTAAGGTATGAGTGCTGAGCGTAGTATCTGGAAAGTATTCTTGTTAAAATTGTTTTGAAGCAGCCTTTCTGTCTAGCATAGGAGCAGCATTATGCTTTGTGGAATGCAGAGTTAAGATCTGTTCATGCTTCATATTCTACATGCCATTTTCATTTATTCTCAGGGAGGACAGAGGGAAGAAACTATTCCTGTGACTTTTTTTTAACTGATTTGGTGTGTGCTGGTTTTTAGTCTGTTTTCATATTTAGAAAAACCTTCATCCTGTATAAACAAAGTGATCTCTTTTAAGCCCATATAAGCCTAAAATGTAACATAGCAAATTCTAATAGCATTTGTGTTAATAAGTGAATGCAAACACTGTATCGAAGCAAAGTGGTGGTAGACTGTGGTAGACTGTGTGCAGGTTTCACGCACCAAATATGGTTTAAAAGTTCAATTTCTTCTTCACACATTTTTTCCTTTTTGATACAATGTCTGCTCTATCGTTTGTGACCCTGTGACCTCAGAGTATGAAGAGCAATGACTACACTGCCCTGTATTCCTGCATTGCTGTAGAAAGTTGAAAAGGGGCAATGGTAACTGGTATGGACAGCCACAAAGGCTATGAGCATGGAAATAGCACCTGTACTTGTCTTGTGCTCATTGTCTGTTCTTTCTTGCTCGAGAGGTGAGCAGAGCTTGTTCATACTTTCCTGTAATTGTGCTGTTCCGGATGGTCGGTTAGGGAGCACATAAAGACGGGCAGCCGCAAAGAGAAGAGCAAAGAGGATGATTGATAAGGAAAAGTGATTATGATTCACATGGGTGTAGTGCTTTCTGTGCAGCTAGCACAGTTCAATTGCTACCTGCCTGTCCACGTCATCCATCTTCAATGTACCAGAGATAGGTGGCACCTCGTGTCCGTCACTATGCTAGCACTGCATGCTCTTTGTAAGGATTTATACTTTTAGTTCACAGGAAGTGGGTAATGCGCATCGTAAAAACACAATCTCTTCACACGAAACTACGGTACTTACCCTTAAAGAGAACCCGAGGTGTGTTTAAAGAATGTTATCTGCATACAGAGGCTGGATCTGCATATACAGCCCAGCCTCTGTTGCTATCCCAAACCCCACTAAGGTCCCCCTGCACTCTGCAATCCCTCAGCCGTGCTGTGAGGCTGTGTTTACATCTGTAGTGTCAGTCTCAGCTTCTCCCCCGCCTCCTGCATAGCTCCGGTCCCTGCCCCCGTCCCTTCCTTCCAATCAGCAGGGAGGAAAGGGATGCAGGCGGGGACTGGAGTTCTGCAGGAGGCGGGGAGAGCAGCAGACTGACACTATAGAGTTAAACACAGCCAGCTCTGACAAGCTGTTTGTCAGCAGTGTGGCTGTGATTTATGAGGGATTGCAGAGTGCAGGGGGACCTTAGGGGGGTTTGGGATAGCAACAGAGGCTGGGCTGTATAGGCAGATCCAGCCTCTGTATGCAGATAATATTCTTCAAACCCACCTCGAGTTCTCTTTAAGCCTACATGGCTAGTTGGAGTTTAGGCCCAGGAGCCAGATAAATGGTCAATAATATGCAAATCATTTTGGCTTGGCTGCTTATTCAATGCAGTATTTGTATTCAGCTCAGGTTTGGACCAATGAAAGGCTGTAGGAAGCACAATTTGATAGCCTCAATGCCAGATTGCCAGAAATCAAAGTGCTGTGACGCATGCAATCCAATGGTATTACTCTCACTGCAGCGCTTGAGCAGCGCTTGTGATTTTCAAGTACATGCAGCATTTTCTCAGTGAATGTGGGCCAGTGCACACCAAAAACCTCTAGCAGATCCTCATAACTTTAGAGGTTTTTGAAGCAGATTTTCAGAGCGTTTCTAGGCATTTTTGGTGAGATTTTCTAAACATGCCTAGCGTTTTTTTGGAGCGTTTTTGTGTAGCAGATTTCATATATTGTTACAGTAAAGCCGTTACTGAACAGCTACTGTAACAAAAACACCTAGAAAACCGCTCTGATCTAGTGTTTATTTAGAGCAGTTTGAGCTTTTCCTATACTTTACATTGAGGCAGAAACGCATCTGCAAACCGGAAAAATGCTGCAGGAGCCACATTTGCTGTTTGCTAAAAACCTCTAACCGCTGGTGTGCACCAGCCCATTGAGATACATTAGCCAAGCGTTTTCACAGGCGGCAGCGGTTTTGAAAACGCTACCAAAATGCTTGGTGTGCACCAGCCCTGTGATGGGATTCTTATCTACTGAAATAAGGATCGCAAGGTGCAAGTATAGCAAAACTGTGTTTTTTAGTGTGAATAGGCCTTAAAGAAGTCATCAGGGGAAAAATTAATAAAATAAGTGCTACTTACCGGGGGCTTCCTCCAGCCCAAGCTCCCAGCATGTCCCTCGCCGCAGCTCTCCCTGCAGCCGTTCGCCGCAGCTCCGTCCCGGTCCTCGGTTATGACGTCAGGGCAACCTCCAGGTCGGCCTGTACTGCGCGTGCGCCGCTGTCAATCACCGCCATGTCGGCCGGAGCGGACTGCGCAGGTGCAGTAGTTCTGCGCCTGCGCAGTCCGCTCCGGCCCACGTGGCGATGATTGACAGCGCCGCTCGCGCAGAAGCCCTGACGTCATCGGCGGGGACCAGGACGGAGCTGCGGCGAACGGCTGACTGCAGAGCTGCGGCGAGGGACATGCTGGGAGCTTGGGGCTGGAGGAAGCCCCCTGTAAGTAGCACTTATTTTATTAATTTTCCCTGATGACTCCTTTAAAGAGAACCTGAGGTGTGTTTAAAGAATATCCCAAACCCCACTAAGGTCCCCCTGCACTCTGCAATCCCTCATAAATCACAGTCATGCTGTGAGGCTGTGTTTACATCTGTAGTGTCAGTCTCAGCTGCTCCCCCGCTTCCTGCATAGCTCTGGTCCCTGCCCCGTCCCTTCCCTCCAATCAGCAGGGAGGGAAGGGATGCAGGCGGGGACTGGAGTTCTGCAAGAGGCGGGGAGAGTAGCAGACTGACACTATAGAGATAAACACAGCCAGCTCTGACAAGCTGTTTGTCAGCAGCGTGGCTGTGATTTATGAGGGATTGCAGAGTGCAGGGGGACCTTAGGGGGGTTTGGGATAGCAACAGAGGCTAGGCTGTATAGGCAGATCCAGCCTCTGTATGCAGATAATATTCTTCAAACCCACCTCGGGTTCTTTTTAAGACAACAGCTTTCTGAAAAGGTAATTGGAGAGTAAACCTCTGTACATAATTGACAGTGTAGGTAAATCGGCAGTGCTGGGCAGATACAATTGCCGTGACTCCATGTGGAACTATCTAAATTTTGTAGATACAACATATAGGGCAGCACGGTGGCGTAGTGGTTAGCTCTCTCGCCTTGCAGCGCTGGGTCCCTGGTTCGAATCCTAGCCAGGGCACTATCTGCAAAGAGTTTGTATGTTCTCTCTGTGTCTGCGTGGGTTTCCTCCGGGCACTCCGGTTTCCTCCCACATTCCAAAAACATACGGATAAGTTAATTGGCTCCCCCTAAAAAAATTGACCCTAGACTACAGTACTTACACTACATAATATATAGACATATGGCAATGGTAGGGATTAGATTGTGAGCTCCTTTGAGGGACAGTTAGTGACAAGATATATATATACATTGTACAGCGCTGCGTAATATGTCGGCGCTATATAAATACTAAATAATAATAATAATAATATAGGCACAGGAACAACACAAAGCTGTATTTGCACAGCACAGGTGTAATCAGCAGCTCTCACAAGAATTAAAAGATTACCAGTTCATAGAGATGGGCTGAGGTCAACAATTGTTCTACACTATGGGCCATATGCAATTCACTTTTTCACCTGAGTTTTCTCCTAGGAGATAATTTTTCATCAATAACTTTCCAGCACTTTTCAACTAAAAAAAGTACCAAAAAGTAGGTGAAAAAGTACAGACAAAATTATTTAGCGTATTTTCTTGCTTGCTAGTGGCTTAAAAGGCATTTCTTTGACAAGTGTAAAAATATCACCCAGGAGAAAACTCAGGAGAAAAAATGAATTGCATATGGGCCCATATGCGCTTCATCAATGAAGTGGGCAGCACGGTGGCGTAGTGGTTAGCTCTCTCGCCTTGCAGCGCTGGGTCCCTGGTTCGAATCCCAGCCAGGGCACTATCTGCAAAGAGTTTGTATGTTCTCTCCGTGTCCGTGGGTTTCCTCAGGGCACTCCGGTTTCCTCCCACATTCCAAAAACCTACGGATAAGTTAATTGGCTTCCCCTAAAATTGGCCCTAGACTACAGTACTTACACTAAATAATATAGACATATGGCAATGGTAGGGATTAGATTGTGAGCTCCTTTGAGGGACAGTTAGTGACAAGACAATATATATATATACACTGTACAGCGCTGCGTAATATGTCGGCGCTATATAAATACTAAATAATAATAATAATAATCAATGACTGCTATGGGCTCCACAGTTGGGATAGAGCTTGCCACTACGATTTGGGGCTGGTTACTTAAACCTAATCCCTCCTTCAGCCCAGTCAACTAATACTAGGTTTGACGTGTGTGGGAAGGATTGGATTAACTTTGGCTGCCCCAAACTATAGCAGTGAGCTTTCTCCCTTCTACGGAGCCCATACTGGTCATCCAATACAGCGCATGTATCATGAAGGTGATAGGTGACTTCAACCTGTCTCTGTGAACTGGTGATCATTTAATACATGTGTGAGCTGCTTATTACATAATTGCTGTGACAATAAAAACAACTTTATGTTGTGTCAAAAGACCCCATATTACTTTAAAAACAGTGTAATTTGGCCACCAGCAATTGCTGGCAACAGAATTACATCTTACCAACGAGTCAATGGCAGCCTAGAGGGGGAATATTAATTAACGCCGCCAAGACTTTTGCAGAAGCATGGTAAGACGTTTTTCAGCTTTTACCCTGCACCCAAATTTCCTGGCGCCTTAATTACAGGTACACGGGTGGGAATATCTGTGGAACATTGCATGGCCCATTAACCTTCCAAGCATAAGCTTTGCTGTTATCAAAACAACCATTTTGGAAAAAAAAGGTCTCAATTGTTAATATTGTATATTCATATATGCTGCTCTTGATATATGCCTAGGAAAAGTAGGCCAATATTAATTTAAAAAAACTTTGGAAGACTGCACATGCACTTTAAACACATTGGGAATGTCAAAAGCGCAGGAGTAATATGCAGAGACAGCTTTTATTTATTGGCCATGGCATCCACACAGCAGGTACTCTCTGAACACCTGCTCCATTAGACACATTTATAAGCTTGAAGCCAAGAAAAGTTGTATTACTTTAACATTTTCATTCCTCTAGTCCCCAAAGCAATAGCAAAATAAAGAAACTGGAGTGATTGTCTGTGTTATGAACTGTAATTTCAAGGTTCCAGTCTTGTGTTCGTGTTGCTCATTGTAAAGCTGCCACAAATATTACATGAAGGCCTGGTTCTGCAAAGATGATGTGCTAGAGAAACCTTCTCATCCATGTGTGAGTAAATGTGTGTAATGCTGGGAATACACGGTTAGATAGTTGCGCTGGATCGAGCCGCTGGCTCGATCCCGGCGCATCCCCGCCTGGATCGATCCCCGCTCGTCCCCGCAGGCTTTCCTTATCAGCCGCTCGATTCCCTGCTATTTTGTCCGCCCGTGGGCATCGCAGCGATCATCGGACCTGTTGGATATTATCAATCGAGCCATTAGCGGCTCGATTGATAAGGGGGAAACGTACCGTGTATCCCCAGCATTAGTCCCAGTTTCCTCAAGGATATTACGTTTCACATGCGGGTACCATATGTGAATTTTCGTAAGCATCTTGCATAATTGACAATCATTACATGGTAAACAAATGTGTGGTATGAAAATCTGCTGCAAGCTTTTTTTCAGATTGAAAAATTGGCAGCATCCATCTTCCACAAGCCAGTTTACTTTCATTACAGCTACCTAGCTGCTGTATTCATTCATTGGTCACTTCAGAGCTTTATCCTTGTAGATAGCAGCCCTCCGGCAGGGCTCAAATCTCTTCCCAGACAGCAGAGGAAGATGTGTGACAATCAGCCACGGGAGAGGGTGGGGTGACTGCACTACACCCAGTGATTTGCTCTGCCAGGACAGCTCTGTGCTGCTGCTGCTGCGGTCTGCTATGCGCACACACACAGATGCAGAGCAACCCCTGTAATACCCCCCTAACCACGCCAGTGTGGCTGACATAATTCATGGCCGGGCCCCATACAGGAGTATTTGTAGTACTCACCCTCCTGATGGCAGCCCTGTCCTGGAATGACTCTACCCGCTCTTCGGTAGCCTCAGGGGGCAGGGTACACTGTGGTCAGTTTCTGTGTAAACATTTTAATTGCCCAACAATTCTACAGGAGAGGAAGCTCCTGCTATTTAACAGCATGGATGCTGCATGCAAAATGTGCAGCCTTACAAACACACATGTTAAACTATTAATGGGCTGCTTTGGTTGGATATGTGCATTATTCTGCATAGCATGTCTTCCCTAAAATGAGCATAAATGCATGGTATGGGAAGAATGCAAGGTTTACAGGTTTTTCTGTCTGGAACTCTGTGAACTGTGTTCAGAAGCCTGTCATTATGCCTCTATTTTAACTATCCACATATAGTGCTTAATTACAGTCTTTTGAACTGTAAAAGCTAATGCTTCAGTCAGGCCAAAGGTGAGTCAAGATACCAATCATATTTTGGGCCTGTTGTGTAAAAGAGCCTAGGTAATGTGTTAGTTTAGATTTAGGTACATCCGAAGCTCTATAACTGTTCCAATGTTTACATTAATTATCATCTCAAATCAAGATATTCCATTGCTTGAGACAGCTTAGCAACCAGCAAGCTGGCCACTGCTGTCTTTCATCATACAGGACAGGTTCTGATGGTTCATAACTCTGGCATCTGCCTTATATACAGCTCCGTTCACTTTCAAATTCATACAGTGTTTAAATATTTCCAAGAATAGATCCCAGTAATCTTACATTCCTTCAGTGAGTTTACATAGTGGTGAGCTTTGTTCACGTCTAATATAAAGCAGCTCTGCTGTGTATGTGTCATACTTCGGATTAGGAAAATCAGGGGTACGCTAATTACTTTAATGTGGTCTATTCTTTCTTCATTCTTCCAATACAATAAACAGAGGAGTATTTGAAGTTGTCATTTGCAGCTGTTCAAATTATTGTGCAGGAGTCAATGATAATGCCATAAATGCTGGGGCTAAAACTATACAATATAAACTGTGCCCCCAGCTTGGAAATGTTTCTAGTTAAAAGTATTTTGTAACAGAGTGGAAAAGACATAGCACTTTCATCTAGGTTTTTAGTGTCTGTGTCCTGCTAAAATAGATTTAGATAGTTTACACAGCAAATCTAGCAGCAAAAAGCTTCAACAGTAGATGATTATTTCCTCATGTGATACAATGAGAGCAGCCATATTTTGATTGTCATCATTACACAGGCAAGCAGCTTGGCATCTCCACCCTTCACCCTGTGAAAACTCATCCTCTCTTCACCTCTCTCTGCTCCCTTGCCTCTGATATCTCTGGCTGGTAACCCCTCGTTCATCTCCTTTGGGACAAGCCTCCTCCTCTCCAGACTGAGCTCCTATGAGCACTTGCTACAGAATGAATGCCTAGGCGCTGGAGAAGCTGTGGGCAAGGCTTGTCTAGTTTATAAACAAAAAACAAAGTATTTGGCTTGAGGAATGCCCTATAAACTATAGGTAAAGCCCCAACTACACGATACAATTCTTTGTGCGATTCGATTACAATTCTATATACGATCCGATTAAATCCGACATGTCCGATCGGGATTTGATTCGACTTGATTTCGATTCAATAACAATGGCAAATCGAATTGAATCGAATCCCGATCGGACATGTCGGATTTAATCGGATCGTAAATAGAATGAGTATAAGAGCAATGGATAAAAGTTTATCTCGGATACACTTTTTAACAGGAAATTAGGGTAAATCTTTCCAAAAGGGACAAAGGCAGCAATTAAAATCTAATGGAGGTGTAAGAGAATTTTCTTTCACCGTAATGAAGTGGCTGTAATGTAGGCTTAAAGGTAAATTCCACTTTTGTTAAAAAAATTCCATACATATGCACACGTTTTTAAAATAATCTAGTAACTGGCAGAAAACTTTGACACTGTCTGGGCTTTTTTCCACAGGTGGCAAAATGGCACCGCCCAGTTTCAGTTTATTTTCAAAGTGAATCTCCAGACTAAAAATCTACTCAGCAGCACTGAAAAAGCTTGGTGTTACTTTAACAGTTTTGCAGCATCAGAACTTTGTTTTTATTACCCAAGCCTCATTTTTAGCTGCACAAAAGCTAAGCTCCTCCCCATCAAAAAAAACTGCTCGGGCATTTTTTCCCTGATGCTGTGCAAAGCATGATGGGATTTCTGATGTTGTTCTTGTTGCCTAGCACGCAGGAGCTGGGAGGGGTGATCAGGAAACAGGAGAGTGGGAACTGCGTCTAATGCTCCCTACCTCCTTTCAACCAAAAAGATGGCTGCCCCATGAAATAACAAACATTTGCCTGCTCTTCTAAAACATTGTGTATGCTGGGAATACACAAGTTGATTCTGAGCCATTAAGATGGCTCGATAATTTCCGACACGTCCGATCTCCCGCCCGATCGTTTCGCCGCTCGATTCCCGATTGAAGTGAATGGAAAAAGATGAGAAAAACGAGCGGAAGATAAGAGAATTGACTGAGTAATCGAGCAGCGAAACAATCGAGCGGGAGAATCGAGCCATGTATGCCCAGTACAAGAGATTATATTACCTATCTATTTTAATTAACATAACTAATGTATCTTAATGACAGTATGTTTGTTTAGGCTGGAGTTCCTCTTTAATACAGCAGCATGTGTAACCACACAGCAGATGACACAAGGTGCAATTACTGCTTGGTAAAAGAACCACCACCTGAATCTATCAGGGGCTGCTAACCACTCAGATGTGTTTGCATGGGACAGGCACTACCCTACAGTTAATGCTGGGTATGTGCAGCTGCGGTAAATGTACGATGTCAGCAGTCTGTGTAAAAGAGCCTGTATCCACTTTTTTTTTTTTTTTTTTTTTTTTGTTTAAAAATACTGTGGAATAAGTAAGTAATATGTGCATATAAAAACAAAGTAATCAGAATGAAAGAATGTTTGCCATCAGTCCTTTCAAATTATAGTGCCAAACTGATAATGCAGAATTTCCCATCAAATAGTATAGGGGAGCAGCCCCTGCAGTTGTAGGAAGTCCCAAGGCTGTGGGGTGCCCCATGTACATGCCTTCTCTCCAATACAAGAGTCCATCCCTTCTTCTAGAACAGATGTTATTGTTGCATCCTTTGGTGGAGGTGGATAAATCATGACAGCCACACTTGTTGTATGAGAAGACTCCTAGCTGGGGGAAAGGCACGTGAACAATGCGTAAACCCCATTAAAGTTTTGTAGTTGTAGCACTGCTCTTTTTCTTCTCTAATTTCCAGAAATATTAGGGAAGATAAAACACTGTTGAATCTACCTGAACCTGAAAAACCTGCTTTGTAGTTCTTAAAAAATCTTGTATGTTAGTTAAATGTTTATTACTGTTGCACGGTTCATAGCAAACCACAGAGACAATTTGAGAGACAAATGAATACATTAGTGTTTGATCTGTTGCATTCATGCAGGCAGCCACAGCAAGACATTTTTAATAATCTGATGACAAATAGGATTTATTGGAGAAAAAAAGTCCCTACAGAAATGTGCACATGGCTGCTATGACACAACAACAATTTCACTGCTCTTTCAGCAACTCCAACTATGATTCACAACTTAAAAGAATGTTTTTTTTTAAGAAAATTCTATCTAGGTTTGCTGTGCCACTTTGGTAGGCTAATGTTATTGCTTCAGTTTTATTTCAGTTTTTAAATGAATATACTGGAGAAAAGTAACATGAAAACAGGCAGGCTGGGTAAATGGGTTGCCTCTGCCTGGCTGACAGCCCTCTGCTCCAAATGCCACCTTGGCACTGAAGTCCAGTCACACACTGGGTGGCAATCTTTAAGTGTATTGCTACCCGCACTGGCCAGTGTAGCCAATGGCCAATTAGGAATTGCACATTGTTTGTTTTTTTTTACACACAACGCATGCATTTCCAATTTCAATATGTGTCGCCGTTTAAAAAAATTCACATCAATTGTAGAAAATCGCAGAACAAAAACACAATAGCAAATCGGGAACTCAATTTTGCTCCCAGTCTTAATTGTTTTTTCTTCCTGAGCTGAGTCTTTTGTGCCCAGACATACTCAATAGTAGTTTAGTGTTAAGGAGCCCATACACTGGTCGATTTCAGCCATCGATCGATCGAACAATTCCATAGAATCAAATTCCCCATTCGATCGATTTGCAGCCGATTTCGATCGATTTGATCTATCTGACAGGATGGGAAATCTAGGTCGATCTGCTTCTAGCAGCAGATCGATGGCCCATAGAGTTGCATTTGATCTAAAGGTAGCCATACACTGGTCGATTTGCCATTAGATCGACCAGCTGACAGATCCCTATCTGATCGAATCTGATCAGAGAGGGATCGTATGGCTGCCTTTACTGCAAACAGATTGTGAATCGATTTCAGCCTGAAACCGATCACAATCTGTGGAGCTGCCGCCTGTCCCCCCCCCGCCCCCCGCACATACATTACCTGACGCTGGCTCCCGGGCGTCTTCTCCGCATCTTCTCCACGCTGCACCCGCTCCATCCCGGCGCTTCCTGTGTCACTCCGTGACCAGGAAGTTCAAATAGAGCGCCCTCTATTTGAACTTCCTGGTCACTGCAGTGACAGGAAGCGCCGGGATGGAGCGGGTGCAGCGCGGAGAAGATGCGGAGAAGACGCCCAGGAGCCAGCGTCAGGTAATGTATACCTGATCAGATCGGCCGCCGCTAGCGACGCGCTCCCTACCCGCGGGCGATCGAGGGTAATTTCCCGCACGGCGCGATCGACGGACCGATCCGATTTCGGGAGGAAATCGGATCGGCGGGTGCGTTTACCGCGAACGATTGGCAGCAGATTCGATCCCAGGATCGAATCTGCTGTCGAAACGGCCGCGAATCGGGCCAGTGTATGGCCACCTTAATGGTCCAATAATGCATTTAGATCGATTTCCAATAGATTTGATTCTTAAATCTATTGAAAATCTGTTCCTAGTGTGTGGCACACATCAGATTCCTGTCAGATTGGTTTGACAGGCATCTGACAGAAATCTATCTGATGGTTGAATCTGCTGCAAATCTACAAGTGTATGGCCACCTTTAGTTTGGTGTTGACCACAACTGAATTCCTAGAAAGGCCTGAGTGGAGGGGGTTTCTCCACCTGCCCTTATGTGTCACCCTTTAATTGGTGTTGGCTTGTAAGTACAGCCATTGCTCACACCATATTTATAAACTTCAACACATACACTGCACTTTGTGGCTTTTGGGATTCACTTTTTTCTCCCACTTTGAGGTATCTACAATGTTAAATTATCCCAAATGCAGTAGCCTCTTGTTTACAGTATATAATTAGCTCTGCAAAAAGAAAATCACATAAGTGGAAATATGCTGGAATAAAAATGTGAACTTGGCAACAGAATAGAGTAAATCTGCTCTTAGGTAGGACATCTCCACCTTGGAAAATTATGAGTGCTGATTTGGGAATAAACTGCCCCAGCAATGACATTACACTTGTCCAATTAATGGGAGACACAATTTACTGTCACGTACAAACTTGGAAGCACTTCACTGGTTGCTGGGTTCTGGAATTGCCTGTGTATTGTAATTCAGGAGCTGTATAATGTTTAACTCAATGGAAGACCAAATCTGAGCAATCCTCTCCCTCCCCATTTATTATTATTTTGGATCTGTATGGCCCATTTATTATGATTTTATTTTTGTGTTCATTTGATATTACATTTTAATGTACATACAAAATATCTTAAAGTACATAAAATGAAAACTTTCAATGTGGTCCCCACATGGTTAGTGATCACTTTAGTTGTCTTTTAGGTTGGTTGCACACTGCAAACTGGCACAGCGTTAGCCACGCCACACCGCCAAAAACAGGTCTTTGGCAATGGGTTAAGCAGGAAGTGACGTGCGCTTGCGGTGACTTCCTGCTTCGGGGTATGCGGAAGTGTACAGAAGCGTATTGTAAAAATACACTTCCTTGCTTGCACGCCTCAACATCCCATTGGTAATTTTCCAAAAATCCCTCCGTCGCCATAGACTAATATGACTTCTGGGCTAACGCAGATCGCCACAGAAGCCGCGCAGTAACATAGTTCTGGACTAGCGTCAGGGATGCGGTGAAAACATCACTTCCGCCGAGCCGTACTGTGGCAGTATGAAAGTCTCCATAGACTTTCATTGCTCGGCGGTGGGGTACACAGCATAGTTATTTGTGTGCTAGGCACTGTACACCTGTACATACACATGTCTGTCTCATCATGTCACATGTCACTTCAGGTATCCTTTAGTTTAGGAGATGCATTTCATGTTACATACTTTCAATCAACAAAATTGTAATATGCAAATTAGAGGAGTCAGAATCGGTGGAATCCTAACCTGAGGAGTCGGAGTCTGTGGATTTTTGTACCGACTCCACAGCCCTGATAAAAATACCCTACAGCTTTGTCTTCGCAGATATGACACTGTGGTCTGAAACTAAATGATAATGAGCTCATATGTTAATTTGTCCATTACATTTCTTGTTTTAGCTTTTCCAGAATTTTTTTTTCTTTCACTTCATTATGATGTTTACATTATTTAAGATTGATTACTACAGGCTGCTGGATGCAACTTATCTCTGGAATTTTGTGTCCAACTACTTTACAGCAAAATAATCAGCATAGTTAACATCTGCATCCGTAGTCGCCCTCCTTGTTTGGATGAAGCTTTGTATATTGTATTTGTCTTTCGCAACTGTTCCATATTTTAAGTGGTCATTAAAGGTAATGCCAACATAAACGCTTTGGGTGTTGGGGGCTATAATAAGTGCTTAGTGCATTTATTGTCAAGCCTCCCAATTATCCAGCTATTTTTATGCTGCTTCTTTTCTCAAGAGGCATGTAAAAATGGCTAAGCAGCCTCTTTCTCTCTCCCTTTCCCCTCTAACAAAAAATGTGTGTGTGTTTGTAATGTCGAAGACACACAGTATGCTTGCTGGGCCACTGCTCCTGGCCAAAAAATGCTTACATACCTGAATTGTCTATGACCAGCACTACGTGTCTAGAAATACTGTCTGGGCAGCATACTTGGGATTCCCAGTATATGCTATCGTGTAAGTAGCGGTGACAAAATGCAAAAGGAAGGTTCATCTCTACTCACAAGTGGCAGGACAGAGGACACTGAGGGAGGCCTCAATAGGATCCTGAGGCTTCCCGCTTTAGGTAATGATCTTTTTTTTTTTTTTTTTTTTTTTTTATATGTAGTGGTTAGCACTCTCGTCTTGCAGAGCTGGGGTCCCTGGTTCAAATCCCAGCCAGGGCACTATCTGCACAGAGTTTGTA
The DNA here is from genome assembly GCF_040937935.1 of Hyperolius riggenbachi. Classification (NCBI taxonomy): domain Eukaryota; kingdom Metazoa; phylum Chordata; class Amphibia; order Anura; family Hyperoliidae; genus Hyperolius; species Hyperolius riggenbachi. The sequence continues at coordinate 211,869,998 of NC_090649.1, read as the reverse complement.
TGTTCTGCTCATGTCTGCATGGGTTTCCTCTGGCACTCTGGGTTCCTCCCACATCCCAAAAACATACAGATAATTTGATTGGCTTCCCCCTAAAATTGGCCCTAGACTGCTATACATACACTAAATACAGTGCATAGATATGACTATGATGGGGATTAGACTGTGAGCCCCTCTGAGGGACAGTTAGTGACATGAATATTTACTCTTTACAGCACTGCAGAAGATGCCAGTGCTATATAAATATGAAATAAAGTCACAGGCCCAGAATGAGCATGCAGTTCAGATGTTGTGACTCCACTGGCTGCATGCTTGTTGCAGGTGTGTACCTCAAGAACTACTGAAGCTCAGCATAGCAGCCAGGCAACTGGCATTGTTTATAAGGGAATGACAATGGCAGCCTCTGTATTCCTCTCACTTTAGTTTTTATTTACAGTTGTTGAACCTCTCTCTATAAGGGAGCAGATCTGCTATTTGGGTCGGTCCACACTTGTCAGGTTGCAGGGCGGAATACTTTTTAAACAACTCATGCACTTGAATCCTAAACCGCTGCACTTCTCTGCATTTCCTGAGAATCTGTAGGAAAGAAGCCAGATCTGGTGTACAGCCATTACTCACAGTGTTTAGCAATATGCCAAGAGTTAACAGCTTGTATGGTGTAGCAAATGAAGACATTTCAAAACTTAATGTTTATCCGCGGTGCTTATTATATCTAAAAATATAGTGTCTTAAAGAATACCCAAAATGACAATGTGACATGATGAGATAGACATGTGTATGTGCAGTGCCTAGCTCATAAATAGCTAACTATGTTGTGTTCCTTTTTTTTCTTTCTCTGCCTGAAAGAGTTAAATATCAGGTATGTAAGTGGCTGACTCAGTCCTGACTCAGACAGGAAGTGACTACAGTGTGACCCTCACTGATAAGAAATTCCAACTATAAAACACTTTCCTAGCAGAAAATGGCTTCTAAGAGCAAAAAGAAGTAAAATTTCTTATCAGTAAGGGTCACACTGTAGTCGCTTTCTGTCAGGACTGAGTCAGCCACTTAAGGGGCCCATACACTCAGCCGATTTTCTGGCCGACCGATCGATCCCGATCGATCGATCTATTGATCGTTTGCAAATCGGTTGGCCAATCGACCGATCGATGGCCAATATCGATGGATTTCCATCGAACTGGCTGGATGGAAAATTTAGGTCGATCTGATGAGATTGCTTATCAGTTTGCATTGGCCTTAATGGAAATCTGATGGCAAAAAATGCCATCAGATCGAATTTCAATAGATTTCAAACTAAAATCTATTGGAATTCTATCCTGGTAAAAAATGTTCTAAAAACGCATCAGATAGATCATCAGATGCATTTCTTATCTATCTGCTGCCAATCTGACGAGTGTATGGGCACCTTTACATACCTGATATTTAAATCTTTCAGGCAGAGAAAGAAAAAAAGGAACACAGCATAGTTATTTGTGTGTTAAGCACTGTACATACACATGTTGATCTCATCATGTCACATGTCACTTCGGATATCCTTTAGAGGTCCTTCTAATCTTCAAACTTAAGTCTATCAGCATACTGTTCCATGTCAAGTGGACTTTTTTTTTCTTTTCTTTTTTTTAAAGAACCACTATCGCAAAAATCGTAAAATTTAAAATACTTGTAAATGCATACAAAATAAGAAGTACGAGTCAAATGAGCTATAACTTTTTTTCCTCTTATGTTGCTTTCACTTACAGTAGGTAGTAGAAATCTGACAGAACCGACAGGTTTTGGACTAGCCCATCTCCTCATTGGAGATTCTCAGGGTTTTCTTTATTTTAAAAAGCATTTAGTGAATGGCAGTTGCTGTGTCCAACTGCCAAAAAACTGTGAAGCGTACAGGAAGGCTGGCCAGCATCATTGTATAAATCGTTTTCAGGGAATGACTTTTTATAAAGAATAAAAGCCTTGCTGAGAATCCACCATGAAGAGATGGACAAGTCCAAAACCTGTCGGCTCTGTCATATTTCTACTACCTATTGTAAGAGACAGCAACATAGGAGAAAAGTAATTTATGCCTCATTTTACTCTGGAAGAAACATACTTCTTATTTGTATATGTTTACATGTATTTTAAATTTTACAATTTTTTGCGATTAATGGTACTTTTAAAAGGATTTAGGAAATATTTTTTGATAGCCAGTTCGGCCTATCTGGACGAGCTTCTTCGTCCAGATAGGCACTGCTGCTGCCGCCGGCTGGTGCGCGCGATCGGGCGCGCCCCCGCTGCCCGCCGCTAGCCCCCCGATCAGTGAATGGGAATATAATTCCCATTCACCGATCTAACTTCCCCGCAAAAATACCGACGCTTTCTCTCCAGAGAGCGCGGTATTTCTGCCCCCAGGAAACTTCTCCCCAGCATTTTAGTTCCTGGATGCGAGATCGTTCGCATCCAGGACTTTTTTCACTGTGGCCATCTTGTGGCCAAATAGTAAACTGCACCCACATACATTTTTAATTAAAAAAAAATATTATTTTACATTTAAAATGAGCAGTTTCCCTCCCACACCAAAAATTACCCACATACACTTTTTTTTTAATTAAAAATAAAAATACAATAAAAAAAAAAAAAACATAAATAGTTACCCAAGGGCCTGAACTTTTTTAAATATGCATGTCAAGAGAATATGTTGTTATATTATTTAAAATTATAAGCTTATAAATAGTGATGGACGCAAATTGAAAAAATGCACCTTTATTTCTAAATGAAATATCGGCACCATAAATTGTGATAGGGACATCGTTTAAACGGTGTAATAACCGGGACAGATGGGCAAATAAAATACATGAGTTTTAATTACGGTAGCGTATATTAATTTCAAACTATAATGGCCAAAAACTGAGAAATAATGATTTTTTTTTTCATTTCTTTCTTAATCTTCCTGTTAAAATAGATTTAGAAAAAAATAATTCTTAGCAAAATGTACTACCCAAAGAAAGCCTAATTAGTGGTGGAAAAAAACAAGATATAGATCAATTCATTGTGATAAGTAGCAATAAAGTTATAGGCGAATGAATGGGAGGTGAACGTTGCTCGGATGCATGAGATTTTCGGCACTGCGGTGCTGAACCGGATAAATTGGTTTATTGGGCTGGTAACGTTTTTGGAAACAAATTTTAGAGGCATCTGCTGAGACATAAATTGCACTTTGAAATATGTCTCCAACAATATCTATACATATTTCATTGGTGAGATTGCAATACTTTTTAATGCCTGGTACAAAAGCAATTTCCCATTAGATTGATGGGTTTAATCGATAATTTCTGACATGTCCGATCAACAACTAGATCGATTTAATACAGTGCTGATCTGAAAATCGATCCCATTCTTGATCGGGAGCAGATCATATAGATTGGAAATGATTGATTCAACCTGTCAGTCTGAGGGAAAATCTCTTTGTCTGTACCAGGCATAAGAACCAGAAGAGAGATAAAACCTGTAATTTTTTACTATGTGCTCCATTTTCCTAACAAACCTTTTTTTAGTCCACCAAAATTCATCCCCAAAATATATATATATATATATATATATATATATATATATATATATATATATATATATATATATATATATATATATATATATATATATATATATATACTAAAAAAAGGTTTGTTAGGAAAATGGAGCACATAGTAAAAAATTACAGGTTTCATCTCTTTTCTAATAATCAGCCGACTTTAGGAGATCTTGTTTTCAAATTAGTGCAACTCGATTTTCCTTGAAGCACACAGGACCATATGCAATTAATTTCTCCTAAATTTTCTCCTAGGTGATATTTTCACACTTAGGCTACTTGCACACCAAGACGTTGCGTTAGGTGCCACGTTAAGGTCGCATAACGTGCACCTAACACAACGTATGGTGCTGCAAGATAGGACGGAAGAGTGAGCCGCGTTAGGCGGCTCTATCCCTATAAGGTCTCCCAGAGTGGCGCTGATTGGCCGGCGGGACCACGTGATGCGGAGCGAGACACTCCGCATCACGTGGTCCCGCCAGCCAATCAGCTGCCGCCAGTGCAGTGAATATTAAGTAGCCATGTGCGCGGCTACTGTAGCTGGCTCTCCCCGCCTCCTCTCTGCCCCCCACTGAGCATGTGCGAACAGTCTAACGCGGCTATAGCCGCTCTAACGCCGTAGCATGCTGCACTTTCGGGAGAACGTGCAGCGTTACATGTAACGCAACGTGGGCTGTGTGAACAGCCCACTTGTGTTACATTGTTGTGCGTTGGGGGAGCGTTACAGGCGCACTAACGTGCGCCTGTAACGTCCCTGTGTGTAAGCAGCCTTAAAGGGATACTGTAGGGGGGTCAGGGGAAAATGAGCTGAACTTACCCGGGGCTTCTAACGGTCCCCCGCAGACATCCTGTGTTGGCGCAGCCACTCACCGATGCTCCGGCCCCGCCTCCGGTTCACTTCTGGAATTTCAGACTTTAAAGTCAGAAAACCACTGCGCCTGCGTTGCCGTGTCCTCGATCCCGCTGATGTCATCAAGAGCGCACATCGCAGGCCCAGTATGGTCTGTGTCTGCGCAGTACACTCCTGGTGACATCAGCGGGAGCGAGGACACGGCAACGCAGGCGCAGTGGTTTTCTGACTTTAAAGTCAGAAATTCCAGAAGTGAACTGGAGGCGGGGCCGGAGCATCGGTGAGTGGCTGCGCCAACACAGGATGTCTGCGGGGGACCATTAGAAGCCCCGGGTAAGTTCAGCTCATTTTCCCCCGACCCCCCCCTACAGTATCCCTTTAAGCAATAAAATGCCTTCTAAGCCATCAGCAAGCAAGAAAATACTCAGAATAATTTTGGCAATACCTTTTTACCTGCTTTTTAGTAGTTTTTCAATTGCAGAGTGCTAAAAGCTAAAAAGTTGCTTTAAACAGAAGTTGTAAAATTATCTCCTAGGAGAAAATGTTGCATATGGGACACCGAGTCTAGCATATTGTTTTACCAGGCAGAATGGGCTTCAAAGGAGTTTTCACCCTTCGTAAAAAGATCACCTTGTCACTTGCTTGGTTTTTATTGGACTCTTTCATGTATTGTTTTTAAGATATTGCATTGTAAAAGTAATGTTTTATGACTTTTTTTTTCTTACCTTTTCACATGACGTATGAATATATTCTATTTGATTAATGTAAGTTCTATTTGCAGTAAAGGAAAATTGGTGTTTTAAGAGAATGAATGTGTAAACTGTATACATCATTGTTAAATTCTCAGAATTATTCACATCACATATTAAACTTTTTTTCTGCCCTGCAGCTTCATAAGAAATATTCTACTCTTACACTGTATACTTATGGGCATGAAATGAGAAGAAAGGGGTTTAGCATAGAGCACAGTAACGGTAATGTAAATCATTCATCCCTGGGTGAATCTACACTATATTGACATGGTTACAGTTTGCATCCTGGCAGCAATTTGCTGGGGAATACGACTGTACCAGCATTGTAGCAGTGCACACAGGCTCCCTGCTGTTCTCTTTGTAGATTATGTTACTGGCCTGTGCAGCAGCCAGCCACTTCTAGGTTTCCCACAAGGATTGGCAACAGAAACTAACTTTACAGACCTGCTATAGGAAGACAGCTCTGTGCATACAACTTGTACTGTATATATACTACTTGTATTTACAGGGACACTGACCTCAACTGTTAATACAGTTTCTGTATGTGACACACTATACATCTGGCACAAATCCTACGATTAGTCTGTTTTAGATCACACCTAAAATATTTTTATTTTACTGTGGTTAAATTGAAGTTATGGCCACGAAAATACTCAAAGAATCTTCATATATTAGCAATTTGTCATATAAGATCTATCTTTCAAGCTGCACCATTGTCATTAACCGCTATAGTTTACGCTGATTAATCCTCCCCATCGCAAAACAACTGTCTACAAGTTGTGTTTAGTGACCGTAAAATGAAAAAGCAGTAGATATGCAGTAACCCACTGGATCTAGGTGCATGCCTAGCTAACAGGAGCAACATTTAATGACTGGCGATGCTGTTTTCAATGTGCTCATGGAAGGATTCAGTGTCCTGTACTAAAAATATTAATTTGGAAGTCATCTGTAAACACTATCTATGGCAGTGATTCTCAAACCCCTCTGGGTGCGGGCGCCCCTGATGGCATTTACATTTTTTCAAGGCACCTACTACCAAAGTGCAGTTATGACCCTAATAAAGCAGCCCCCCTCCCCCAAAGAGGCTAGAGACACTTATTAGGTTAGTTATACTTATTAGGCAGCATCACCACTCCAGGTAGCCAGTGACCCTTATGAGGCAGCATCTCTACTCCAAGTAGACAAATGCCCCCCTCCCGTATGAAAAAAGGGAAGCTGGTGGGCCCAGTTGGTCCTGAATTATTGCATTATTAATTGCTTTCTCTGTTTCCTTACAGTGAACCTGAGGTGATGGGGATATGGAGGCTGCCATATTTGTTTTCTTTTAAACAATACCTGTTACCTGGCAGCTGTTCTATTTGGCTACAGTAGTGTCTAAAATGCACCGGTAACAAGAATGCAGATAATCTTGTCAGTTCTGACAACATTGTCAGAAACACCTGATCTGTTGCATGCTTGTTCAGGGTCTATAGGTGCATACACACATCAGACTATAGTCTTTGGAAAATGAAAGATCACAGACCAATCTTACCACCCTTCATGTAGTATGAGAGCCATGCCTACACAGTCTATTCTATGGAGCTGGACTCCCCATCAGAAAAAAATCTTTTCAAGATGCTGCACACAGAGATGCCTGTACACATTCAAAAGATCAGTAGCTGCAAAAGATCTGTTCCTGCCAAAAATCCATTCCTGCAAAATGCAATGATAGTCTATGAGATCTGCAGATCATCATACACACATGATTTAACTGACATTCATCTGCAGATCAGATCCACCAGGATGGATTTTCAGATCTGCGGATGATTGCTTGATCTGCAGATGAATGTCAGTTAAATCATGTGTGTATGATGATCTGCAGATCTCATAGACTATAATTGCAATTTGCAGGAATGGATTTTTGGCAGGAACAGATCTTTTGCAGATACTGATCTTTTGTGTCTGTACAGCATCTGTGTGTGCAGCATCTTGCAAATATTTCTATCTGATGGGGCGTGCAGCTCCATAGAATAGACTGTGTAGAGTATGGCTCTCATACTACATGGAAGGGGGTAAAATTGGTCTGTGATCTTGCCTTTTCCAAAGACTATGGTCTGATGTGTGTATGTGGCCTATGGCTGAGAGTATTAGAGGCAGAGGGTCAGCAGGACAGCCATGCAACTCGTATTGCTTAAAAGGAAATAAATGTGTCAGCCTGCATATACCTCTCACCTCGAGTTCAATTTAAAGAGACACTGAAGCGGAAAAAAAAATATGATATAGTGAATTGGTTGTGTACTATGAATAATTACTAGAAGATTAGCAGCGAAGAAAATAGTCTCCTACTTTTATTTTCAGGTATATAGTGTTTTTTCTAACATTGCATCATTCTATAATATGTGCAGATTACACAACACTCAGCATTCAAAATGAGTCTTTCAGAGCAGTCTGTGAAGTAATGACCTCTCCTCTAGCAGAGGAAAAGTAAATAGTCCAGGAACAGTTGAGATAATAAAAGTCAGATAACAGTCCTCTCCACGACTAACTTAGTGGAGAGCTTAATGGCTTGTTTGCATAGCGAAAAAAGAGATATCAGCAGCACCGCTACAGTGAAAAAGTTAGCTCTTTATTAGTGCAGTAAAATCATGTGGCAAAGATAGAGCTGGAGGCAACTACAGCCCGCTGTTTCGAAGCGACATGCTTCTTCTTCAAGTTGCAAGCTCATAATGACAAACAATGTTCTCATGCTTTCTTAAATATGGCCACACATTCAAATGTCAGCCAATCCACAAATGAGACTTGAGAAGTGACCAATCAGAGCAGACCAAGGGCATAGAGGACCTGATGGGGAACCTCAGTGCACAGGAAGTACATCCCACAAGTGACCTCACTGAAAGAAAACACTCCCATAAGAAAAACGGCTGTTAAGCCACACCCAAAACGGACCTGATGGGGAACTACCATATACGCGTAAAAATCACCTGATGCGTAAAAATGTACGCATAAACCCCGAACGCGAAAACGCATGAAAACAGTATGCTAAAGGCATCCGCAATGAGTGCCAACAAGAAAAGACGCGTAAAAAGCGTAAAAATATACGCAAAAGTCTAGGGACGCGTAGAAGAATAACGCGTAAAAACCTCTGAATAAATGCTAACAAAGCGTACGCGTAAAGAGATGGGAGTGGCGTATAAACATACGCAAGTAGTTAAAGTAAACTATGCATAACACTATATGTAACAAAATACAAAAACAGTAAAATATACATATGCAAAAATATACAAATATTGATATGCTCTGATTGGTCACCGCCCATGCATAAATATAAAGAACCTTAATCACGAGTCAGTAACTACAGGTGTTGTCCCATACTTGTCTCGTCCCATTTTATCTCTAATTGTAGGAGTCCTTCCCACAAGTTCATGAGTTCAGATATCCCCCACTTCTGTCCTTTAAAAGACCTCCTACAATTAGAGATAAAATGGGACGAGACAAGTATGGGACAACACCTGTAGTTACTGACTCGGCGAGCAGATTTGGCACTTATCCATGTTTAAGTTGCCATGCTTGTAGCCATATCGTCAAAGGTGATAGCTTTAATCACCCATCTTTGGGAACTGAGTTTAAGATTCGTGGACGCTATTCTTGCGATTCAACATATGTAGTGTATCTTATTAAATGCCCTTGTGGCTTAGCTTATGTTGGCATGACGACACAATCTTTACGTGTACGTCTTTCATCACACAAGTGTGCGATACGTGGTCAGAATCGAGAACAGGCAGTGTCGTCCCATTTTGTCGAGTCTCGACATTCAGTGTCACAACTTAGGATACAGGTCATAGATAGTGTACCTAGGACATTACGTGGTGGGGATAGATTGAAAGCATTACTGAAATGTGAAGCAGGATGGATTAGACGTTTAGGAACTGTAGGTCGAGGAGGTTTAAATAGGGAGTACGATTTATCGTTTTGTATATAAGAAGATTCGGATCTGGGTGGCAATCAGGACCAGTAATATAGGTTTGGGTTTTTTCAGCAATTTTTGGAATAATTTATGGGATGTATCTAGTATTTATATTCTGAGATAACATTTTTCTTAAGGTTATTCCTGTACTTTTCTATATTTTATGTGATTAAGGTTCTTTATATTTATGCATGGGCGGTGACCAATCAGAGCATATCAATATTTGTATATTTTTGCATATGTATATTTTACTGTTTTTGTATTTTGTTACATATAGTGTTATGCATAGTTTACTTTAACTACTTGCGTATGTTTATACGCCACTCCCATCTCTTTACGCGTACGCTTTGTTAGCATTTATTCAGAGGTTTTTACGCGTTATTCTTCTACGCGTCCCTAGACTTTTGCGTATATTTTTACGCTTTTTACGCGTCTTTTCTTGTTGGCACTCATTGCGGATGCCTTTAGCATACTGTTTTCATGCGTTTTCGCGTTCGGGGTTTATGCGTACATTTTTACGCATCAGGTGATTTTTACGCGTATATGGTAGTTCCCCATCAGGTCCGTTTTGGGTGTGGCTTAACAGCCGTTTTTCTTATGGGAGTGTTTTCTTTCAGTGAGGTCACTTGTGGGATGTACTTCCTGTGCACTGAGGTTCCCCATCAGGTCCTCTATGCCCTTGGTCTGCTCTGATTGGTCACTTCTCAAGTCTCATTTGTGGATTGGCTGACATTTGAATGTGTGGCCATATTTAAGAAAGCATGAGAACATTGTTTGTCATTATGAGCTTGCAACTTGAAGAAGAAGCATGTCGCTTCGAAACAGCGGGCTGTAGTTGCCTCCAGCTCTATCTTTGCCACATGATTTTACTGCACTAATAAAGAGCTAACTTTTTCACTGTAGCGGTGCTGCTGATATCTCTTTTTTCGCTATTTTTGAACTTGATGAGCAACAAGTTCTGATCAGCTATAGCACGCTTGTCTCCATTGAGAGTGCTGGGTCGAACCACTTGTTTGGCTTGTTTGCATAGTGATAACTGGATTTTCTCAACTCTTCCTGTACTGGAAACAATTACACTGATGTATCTGATCTTAATGTTTTATTTCTTAGCTGTGCTACACATACAAATCATAATATCATCATTTTTTTTCCGCTTCAGTGTCTCTTTATAGAACAGTCGATCGGCGCGGCAGATTTTTCCATACACATGATCACAACTGGTTATTATATGGGGCATTGTTTACATTTTTAAAGCTGTGGATCAATTAAGAACAATATTTTCTTTCTATCAGTATAGTCTGATCGAAGATACAATCATTCACTTTATATGGCATCATTAAAGCGGAATGAAACCCAGCATTTCTTCTTTGCTCTAAAAAATTATTTACAACATATTATATACTACCACCATTTTTGTTGTACTAGAACAGCATTCAATGAGTTAAACACAGACCTTGAAAGTTCAGTGGAGAGAAACTGGATGCATCCGAAGAGCAGATAATGCTATCTTGGGTTTACTTAATTGTATCAAGTGAGTAATGTGACACAGTCTCCGACTGTGCAGAAGCTCCTGGACACAGACAAACATTCAAAGCATTTCTGCCTTCAATACAAGATGAATAAAGCCAGTTATGAATAAAATGCAAAGGTAGCTCTCAAAGCAAAAAACTGTACTTTTGGGGACTTGTTATATCTAAATGACTAAGAATACGTATGCACAAATGCAAATATGATAACCGTATGGCATAAACATGTTTTATTGAATATTATGGCAGGGTTTTATACCGCTTTAATGGACACTCTTAACAGTGGAAAACCAAGTGGTGGTCAGATCAACACACTTTATAAATATAAGCACTATAGCCCATATGCAATTAACTTCTTCTCCTGAATTTTCTCCTAGGAGATATTTTTTCATTTTATATTTAGAATACATTTTTGCACTTTGCAATTGAAAAAGTACAAAAATTAGGTGGAAAAGTACTATCAATACTACCTTAAGCATTTTCTTGCTTGCTGGTGATTTAAATGGCATTTTATTAAAAAGTTCAAAAATATCACCTAGGAGAAAACTGAGAAAAAGTTAATTGCATATGGGCCCATATGTTTTTTGGAGTAGGATCTTAACGCTTTATAAATACTACATAGACTAGCAAAATGTACATCCTAAAGTTTTTTGCTTCACATGATGACCTCATTTAACAAACTCTTTGCCAGGTTACCATGAATTGTTCTTTGCATGTTTGGCATGTTTATTGGCACGTCGTTCACGTCGTTATATGTTTACAAGATGAAAAGGACAATTCCTGGAGAAACCTCTGATTGGCTTTCACGTACCTGCTTTCATGTTAGAGATGGGAAGTTCGGATCTTTTCAATGATTCGGATGATTCAAATTGGATCATTGAAAAGATCCGGATCTTTGATCCGAATCTCAGATCATTTTACTAGGGAAGCATTCGGGGGTGAAAGGACTAGCAGGACAGGACTTTCCCTGCGGTGGACAGAGAAGGGGAGGGGGGTGGACACATAGAGAAGGGGAGAAGATGGACAGAGGGCAGGGAGTGGACAGAGAAGGGAGGAGGGACGAGCAGAGAGCAGAAATATTTGCACACAATACCCACATGCTGCAATCATATGCTTTACATATATTTCACCTACAGCCTAGTTTCTCAACATGCGGTACGCGTACCCCAGGGGGTACTTCTGATGGTTCCAGGGGGTACTCAGGCTTGATCTACTTAACCAAGAATAACAAATTTAGAGTTTTAAAAAAATGATAAATCTTATATAAACAACACCAAATTAGTATTTTAGATAATTAAAAGCAATAGTTAAGGCTTGGAAATTGTTTGGTACCAATTATCATGTACTATAATTGAATATATATTTGTCAAGGGGTACTTGTGATGATGTTTGCTATGCTAGGGGGTACTTGGTGAATTCAGGGTTTTAAAAGGGGTACATACCAATAAAATGTTGAGAAACACTGACCTACAGTATATGTTCATCTGTAAACTTTGAATGCAAACGTCGCACAGTGAAAGAAAGCATTCCCCAAAGCATTCCCAGAAGTGAAGTGCAGCTGTTTAGAGCGAGTGCAGGAGGATCATCTTGGACAGCAATCACAGTGCCTGCCCTTCTAGCCCAGCACGCTGCCTGCAAAGTTACTGAGCTGAGCCAAAAGTTTCCCATGTGTTCACTGTGCACAACTACGGAACAGACAGCCTATAATGAGCAGCACATTATAGCCAGTATGTGTGCTCTACACATATCTGGCAGTGGCACCAATGTCCCCTCTCTCTCATCTACCTGTCCCTGCAATGCTGGCTCCCCTCCAACAGAGCGATCCATCTCTGCTCTGCTTCCAGGACCCCGCTGCCCGCTGAGAGAGGGGGGCATGCCGCTCCTGGCCCCGCCCCCTTTGCGATCCAAATCACTCATTTTGATGATTCGGATGATTCGACTCACAAAAGAGATTCGGATCACAGATACGAATCGTTCATGATCCGGACAACACTATTTCATGTAACTTGTGCTTCTTGTTGAAAATAATCACATGATCATGACCAGCCATTCTGAAGCTTCTGAATTGATCACATGCTTCTCCAAAAATTATTGTAGTAGTTGGTTACCATAAGCTGTTGAGTTGTTTTCTTTTATATAATGAGTGTTAGATAAGGTCATTGGAGCTTCAGCAATGTTCATCAAAAGGTTGTGCTTCTGAGTGAATTCCTGGAAAGAGTTCTGGCAGTTTCCATCTCCTCCTTGTCCTTTTCCACTTCCAGGCCATTGTGGGTGCTGTTTTTCTCAGCATGCAGTAATCAGACACTTGGCAGAAGATGTGGAGACAAGCATCTTCACAGCACGAATATGCTCAGGAGAGGTTTGCTCTATATAGTTAAAGAATTGTCAATTTTCCGCTGTATGCAGGAAACAAAGGAAGGAAGTGCTCTGAGCACACATATAGCAAGGGGAGCTGTCAAGTCAGACTGGCCACAACTGACAAATGTCTTGCCTTTAAAATTCATAAAGGTGTTAGCTGATTATATGTATTACTATGCATGCTACTGGAATAGCCTTTTAAATATCAGTGACATTTTCTGAAAGACATGGTTTAGCAGGTTTCTGTGAAGGCCTTGCAAAGCATGGGCACATCCATCTGTAAATCATCTGTCCACCCAGAAGCAGAGAATGTTTGTACTTGACATTCAGATGTTTACAGTGGACTTGTATATTGAGCCATCAGTAAAAACACAGCATCTCGGTACAGAATCATAGCTGGTGCCTAACCTCTGATCTTCATGCACAGTGCTGTAATATAAAAGGCTATTGTTTTTTTTTGTTTGTTTTTTAATGAAGAAGTCTGGGGCTGGATTACTGCAATGCAGACTGGGCATAGACTTTAACCCTTTCCAACTCGTATGTCCCACATAGCGGGACATTGCTATTTTTGTTCTGCACTCGTATGTCCCGCAGAGCTTGACATAAATATAGTGGCGGTTTGCAGGCGCATCTGTCCCCCAACAATGCCCTATCTCTCTTGCCTAGTGTACCCCGGCATGTAGACTACATGCCCACACAGGCAGTACTCCCCCTGGCTGCAGATATGCAGAGAGGAGCAATGGCATCCTACGCATTGGACGTGTAGGAGCGTCTAAATGGTAGCCAGCATTTCATTACTCTAATGCCCAATCGAAATACCAAAATATAATACGAAATACTGCATATTGCTGGATGTTAGTATGAAAATGTGCTCTCCCAATGATGTTTAACTATGGCTTAGACTATGATGTCATGTAGTCTTCTCCCCAAGAGCACTTCTTTAGAAGACACTACTTCTTCACCAGTTTTGTTTGTTTGTTTCTTTTTTTTAAATAAATTAAAAATATCACAAGGTTTTGTTTTAATTTTAGTGTAGTAAGTAAGCATGTTTTCTTGGCTGATCACTGGTGGAAACGTAAGACCCGTCCAGTATTTTTTGGTTGCCATTAGTGTTGGGCGAACATCTAGATGTTCGGGTTCGGGCCGAACATTGCCGCGATGTTCGGGTGTTCGACCCGAACTCCGAACATAATGGAAGTCAATGGGGACCCGAACTTTTGTGCTTTGTAAAGCCTCCTTACATGCTACATACCCCAAATTTACAGGGTATGTGCACCTTGGGAGTGGGTACAAGAGGAAAAATTTTTTTAGCAAAAAGAGCTTATAGTTTTTGAGAAAATCAATTTTAAAGTTTCAAAGGGAAAACTGTCTTTTAAATGCGGGAAATGTCTGTTTTCTTTGCACAGGTAACATGCTTTTTGTCGGCATGCAGTCATAAATGTAATACATATAAGAGGTTCCAGGAAAAGGGACCGGTAACGCTAACCCAGCAGCAGCACACGTGATGGAACAGGAGGAGGGTGGCGCAGGAGGAGAAGGCCACGCTTTGAGACACAACAACCCAGGCCTTGCATGAGGACAAGAAGCGTGCGGATAGCAATTTGCATTTTGTCGCCATGCAGTCATAAATGTAATACAGATGAGAGGTTCAATAAACAGGGACCGGAAACGCTAACCCATCACAGATGTTCATTGTTCATGTTACTTGGTTGGGGTCCGGGAGTGTTGCGTAGTCGTTTACAATCCAGGATTGATTCATTTTAATTTGAGTCAGACGGTCTGCATTTTCTGTGGAGAGGCGGATACGCCGCCGATCTGTGACGATGCCTCCGGCAGCACTGAAACAGCGTTCCGACATAACGCTGGCTGCCGGGCAAGCCAGCACCTCTATTGCGTACATTGCCAGTTTGTGCCAGGTGTCTAGCTTCGATACCCAATAGTTGAAGGGTGCAGATGGATTGTTCAACACAGCTACGCCATCTGACATGTAGTCCTTGACCATCTTCTCCAGGCGATCGGTGTTGGAGGTGGATCTGAACGCTTGCTGTTCTGTGTGCTGCTGCATGGGTGTCAGAAAATGTTCCCACTCCAAGGACACTGCCGATACCATTCCCTTTTGGGCACTAGCTGCGGCTTGTGTTGTTTGCTGCCCTCCTGGTCGTCCTGGGTTTGCGGAAGTCAGTCTGTCGGCGTACAACTGGCTAGAGGAGGGGGAGGATGTCAATCTCCTCTCTAAAGTCTCCACAAGGGCCTGCTGGTATTCTTCCATTTTGACCTGTCTGGCTCTTTCTTCAAGCAGTTTTGGAACATTGTGTTTGTACCGTGGATCCAGAAGGGTATAAACCCAGTAATTGGTGTTGTCCAGAATGCGCACAATGCGTGGGTCGCGTTCAATGCAGTCCTAGGCCGAAGAGGTCATAGCCTAGGGTCACAAAACCTGTTTATTTGGGCAATTTCAATGGTGGCGAGTCTGACGTACATAAATCGCAGCAATGGCCGTTAGCAACGTCTGAATCTCACGAAATGTCTCATGCAGGTAGAAGACATATTGTTAGACTTGGGCTCCAAAGATGGGTTCCCTACATCTCTGCAAACCAGAGTTACAGGGCTCCAAATTTGGTAAAATCCCCCATAGGCTTTCATTGGGCCTCCTATTTACAGTTCCAAAATCTCACATCTTTTCAAAGGGCAATGGCTCAGCAGTACCAAATTTTCTAGCATTGTAGGGACCCTTAGGGGGAACATGACTGGTGAGTTTCGGGCCCCTAGGCCGAAGAGGTCATAGCCTAGGGTCACAAAAACCTGTTTATTTGGGCTATTTCAATGGTAGTGATGGTGGCGTACATAAATCTCAGCCATGGCCGTTAGCAACGTCTGAATCTCACGAAATGTCTCATGCAGGTAGAAGACATATTGTTAGACTTGGATTCCAAAGATGGGGTCTCTACATCTCTGCAAACCAGAGTTACAGGGGTCCAAAATTGGTAAAATCCCCCATAGGATTTCATTGCCTCCCTATTTCACTTTCCAAAATCTCACATCTTTTCAAAGGGCAATGGCTCAGCAGTACCAAATTTTCTAGCATTGTAGGGACCCTTAGGGGGAACATGACTGGTGAGTTTCGGGCCCCTAGGCCGAAGAGGTCATAGCCTAGGGTCACAAAAACCTGTTTATTTGGGCTATTTCAATGGTAGTGATGGTGGCGTACATAAATCTCAGCCATGGCCGTTAGCAACGTCTGAATCTCACGAAATGTCTCATGCAGGTAGAAGACATATTGTTAGACTTGGATTCCAAAGATGGGGTCCCTACATCTCTGCAAACCAGAGTTACAGGGGTCCAAAATTGGTAAAATCCCCCATAGGCTTTCATTGGGCCTCCTATTTACCGTTCCAAAATCTCACACCATTTCAAAGGGCAATGGCTCAGCAGTGGCAAAACTCACCAGTCATGATCCCCCTAAGGGTCCCTACAATGCTAGAAAATTTGGTACTGCTGAGCCATTGCCCTTTGAAAAGATGTGAGATTTTGGAAAGTGAAATAGGGAGGCAATGAAATCCTATAGGGGATTTTACCAATTTTGGACCCCTGTAACTCTGGTTTGCAGAGATGTAGGGACCCCATCTTTGGAATCCAAGTCTAACAATATGTCTTCTACCTGCATGAGACATTTCGTGAGATTCAGACGTTGCTAACGGCCATTGCTGCGATTTATGTACGCCACCATCACTACCATTGAAATAGCCCAAATAAACAGGTTTTTGTGACCCTAGGCTATGACCTCTTCGGCCTAGGGGCCCGAAACTCACCAGTCATGTTCCCCCTAAGGGTCCCTACAATGCTAGAAAATTTGCCACTGCTGAGTAATTGCCCTTTGAAAAGATGTGAGATTTTGGAACTGTAAATAGGAGGCCCAATGAAAGCCTATGGGGGATTTTACCAAATTTGGAGCCCTGTAACTCTGGTTTGCAGAGATGTAGGGAACCCATCTTTGGAGCCCAAGTCTAACAATATGTCTTCTACCTGCATGAGACATTTCGTGGGATTCAGACGTTGCTAACGGCCATTGCTGCGATTTATGTACGTCAGACTCGCCACCATTGAAATTGCCCAAATAAACAGGTTTTGTGACCCTAGGCTATGACCTCTTCAGCCTAGGACTGCATTGAACGCGACCCACGCATTGTGCGCATTCTGGACAACACCAATTACTGGGTTTATACCCTTCTGGATCCACGGTACAAACACAATGTTCCAAAACTGCTTGAAGAAAGAGCCAGACAGGTCAAAATGGAAGAATACCAGCAGGCCCTTGTGGAGACTTTAGAGAGGAGATTGACATCCTCCCCCTCCTCTAGCCAGTTGTACGCCGACAGACTGACTTCCGCAAACCCAGGACGACCAGGAGGGCAGCAAACAACACAAGCCGCAGCTAGTGCCCAAAAGGGAATGGTATCGGCAGTGTCCTTGGAGTGGGAACATTTTCTGACACCCATGCAGCAGCACACAGAACAGCAAGCGTGCAGATCCACCTCCAACACCGATCGCCTGGAGAAGATGGTCAAGGACTACATGTCAGATGGCGTAGCTGTGTTGAACAATCCATCTGCACCCTTCAACTATTGGGTATCGAAGCTAGACACCTGGCACAAACTGGCAATGTACGCAATAGAGGTGCTGGCTTGCCCAGCAGCCAGCGTTATGTCGGAACGCTGTTTCAGTGCTGCCGGAGGCATCGTCACAGATCGGCGGCGTATCCGCCTCTCCACAGAAAATGCAGACCGTCTGACTCAAATTAAAATGAATCAATCCTGGATTGTAAACGACTACGCAACACTCCCGGACCCCAACCAAGTAACATGAACAATGAACATCTGTGATGGGTTAGCGTTTCCGGTCCCTGTTTATTGAACCTCTCATCTGTATTACATTTATGACTGCATGGCGACAAAATGCAAATTGCTATCCGCACGCTTCTTGTCCTCATGCAAGGCCTGGGTTGTTGTGTCTCAAAGCGTGGCCTTCTCCTCCTGCGCCACCCTCCTCCTGTTCCATCACGTGTGCTGCTGCTGGGTTAGCGTTACCGGTCCCTTTTCCTGGAACCTCTTATATGTATTACATTTATGACTGCATGCCGACAAAAAGCATGTTACCTGTGCAAAGAAAACAGACATTTCCCGCATTTAAAAGACAGTTTTCCCTTTGAAACTTTAAAATCGATTTTCTCAAAAACTATAAGCTCTTTTTGCTAATTTTTTTTTCCTCTTGTACCCACTCCCAAGGTGCACATACCCTGTAAATTTGGGGTATGTAGCATATAAGGAGGCTTTACAAAGCACGAAAGTTCGGGTCCCCATTGACTTCCATTATGTTCGGAGTTCGGCCATGTTCGGCCCGAACATCTAGATGTTCGCCCAACACTACACGTGACCCGTTCGGCCAATCACAGCGCTAGCCGAACGTTCGGGTAACGTTCGGCCATGCGCTCTTAGTTCGGCCATATGGCCGAACAGTTTGGCCGAACACCATCAGGTGTTCGGCCGAACCCGAACATCACCCGAACAGGGTGATGTTCTGCAGAACCCGAACAGTGGCGAACACTGTTCGCCCAACACTAGTTGCCATTTTCTCATATTGTCCACCGTTTTTTACTGTCCTATTTATAAACACTCCCTCCCCACCCCACCCCACCCCACCCTCCTATTTGACATGTTATTGCAGCCTTGAATATTTTTAAATCTGAGAAATTGCAGGAGGAAGCACTCCTCCGTGTTACTAAATAGCAGAATTCTTATATATTACATGGAAGTGACCTTTCTAAACTGCCTCTATTAAACTACTATATATTTTCTTAACATTAAACCAAACAGAGGGATGTATATGGACACTGCAATCTTCAAGTAAACCTAATCCAAAATTGAAGCTGTTAAATTATTAAGGCACACACATTTAGTTTAGTACACATTACTTTAGTAATGCTAAACTATTAGTATTGACACTGCATTTTCTTTTGTCTTAGAACTGTGCTTGCCTGCAGAGGTGCACCTGTCTACAGTATGCACTCCTGCAGTTTGCTGGCTTCCTACTTCGAAAGTGGGGCCTTGAAATTCTATTTCCTGTGAACTACAGTGGCTGTGCCAGTACAGTGACTGACAGTGACACAAACACCCACCCATCTCTTGTGCATAAGACTGAATATGGTTGATGTGGGCTGTGGACTGTGCAGCTAAAGAAACAAATACAGACTATTCCAATACGTGTTAGAGACACTAACGAGAAAAACGTCCCCTGGGGGTACTCGCCTCGGGAGGGGGAAGCCTCAGGATCATAATGAGGCTTCCCCCCTCCTCCTCTGTCCCATGGGGGTCTCGCTGCAGCCCTTCAAAGCCGGCGCGACAAATCCGACAGCCTGTTCAATATTTACCTTTCCATGCTCCAGCGGGGCGCTGTTTCGGCTCTTCTGATGGAGATAGACGGAAATTCCGATCTCCGTCGGGTCCGCTCTACTGCGCAGGTGACTTGTGCCTGCGCAGTTGAGCGGCCCGATGGAGATCGGCTATTTCCACCTATCTCCACGGGAAGAGCGGATACTGCACTGGAGCCACGGAGGTAGATATTTACATCGCCGCCACTCCGGGAGGATTTTCGCTGCCACCGTGGGACTGAGGAGGACGGGGGAAGTCTCAATAGGATCCGGAGGCGTCCCCCACCCAAGGTGAGTACCTCCCTGGGGACGTTTTTTCGTTACAGATTTTCTTTAAGTACCTTTTGAAAGGCATAAACTCTTCATAAAATATATTGTAGTTTGGAATTGTAACATCACATGTTTTTGTTTAAATATAATGTGCTTGAATGTATTACAAGATTGCATGCTGATTCTGTGACTTGTTCATGATTTGGAGAACTATATGGGAATGAGGTATTATGTTTCTTTAAGATATGATGTGCTGGAAGAAAAGTATAATAGGAAGATCTCATGCTAACTCGTGCATGATTTGGTGCACGATATAGGAATGAAGGATTTAATGAAAGCATCTTCTGTATGTAAATATCCTATTCTGGAATAAATGTGAAACAAGAACGTCTTGGGCAAATACCGTGAGTTGTAAATCGTATCATTCATGGGACTGAAGGAGTGGGTGAAAGAAAGACCAAATTACTTTGAAGTTCTCAGATCTCCCTTAGTGCTTAAAGGGACACTTAATTCAAACAAAAAAAATGAATTTTACTCACCTGGGGCTTCCAATAGCCCCCTGCAGCTGTCCGGTGCCCTCGCCGTCTCCCTCCAATCCTTCTGGCCCCGCCGGCAGCCACTTCCTGTTTCGGTGACAGGAGCTGACAGGCTGGAGACGCGAGTGATTCTTCGCGTTCCTGGCCACAATAGCGCCATCTATGCTGCTATAGCATATATCATATACCATATAGCAGCATAGAGGGTGCTAATGTGTCTGGGAACGCGAAGAATCACTCGCGTCCCCAGCCTGTCAGCTCCTGTCACCGAAACAGGAAGTGGCTGCCGGCGGGGCCAGGAGGATCGGAGGGAGACGACGAGGGTACCGCACAGCTGCAGGGGGCTATTGGAAGCCCTAGGTGAGTAAAACTCATTTTTTTTTGTTTGACTTAAGTGTCCCTTTAAGGCTAATCCTCTTGAGAATGTCCTGTGAGAGGGGGTAAAACTGGTTGGTGGTCTCCAACAATATGGAGTAGGAAGCTGGGAATCAGTAACGGTCTGTGCACTGGTCTGCTGCTAGACATTCAGGTCTATGATGTAAGACTCTAGGTCAAGTGAGCTGCATGGAGCTTTCATGTGGAGTATTTAGCAGAAAGCTGGAGCACATCAGATGTGATTATTATAGTCAGCTGTGATGGCATAGTCCACCAAAGCAGAGGTCTTTCAGTTTGGAGAGATCAGTCTGGTGGGGAGCGTGGAAAAACTGCTGCCACTATTCACTGCTTACTTGGCTCTGCAAAAAAGTATTTCCTGATGTGAAGTAAGAAAGTATTTTAAAACCTCATGCATAAGATAGATGGTTCTCTGATAAGGGGGCATGTTGGGGCCTCCTCTATTGAAAACCTAGAGTGTGTACATCAGCTCTCGATCCCCTGTGATGTGTTGACCAGCGATCAAACGAGTGCATTGTCTTGGCCAATATATTGTTCTCCTACTCACGTCGTTGTGCTTCTCCATCATCCCCTGTGCCTCGACCCTCCTACCCTCTCCATACCAACAGAACACGTCTGTACAGAACTCTGGTCAGACCTGCTGCTTGAGGGATCAAATCCCGATCGCTGCAGGTAGCAGTTTTAGTACATATATGTACGAGGCTTAACAACTTCCTGTTCCTGGATGTCAGTCTCATGGTTGTTCCAATTGGCTACTCTAAAGATTGAAACTCATGTCCAGCACTAGAAGCCACCACTGCGATCCTGCATATGAGCTGCTTGTGCTCGTGTTTGCCATAGTAGCAATCATTCAAATAAAGTTAATAAGTTTTTTTTGTTTGTTTAGTGTTAACACCTACCAGACTAGTTGACCCCTTGTGTCATCTATACTTGGCCTTAAAGGAGAACTGTAGTGAGAGGTATATGGATGCTGCCATATTTATTTCCTTTTACGCAATACCAGTTGCCTGGCAGCCCTGATGGTCTACTTGGCTGAAAAAGTGTCTGAATCACACCAGAAACAAGCTAATCTTGTCATATCTGTCAAAATTGTCAGAAAGACCTGATCTGCTGCATGCTTGTTCAGGGGCTATGGCTAAAAGTATTAGAGGCAGAGGATTAGCAGGATAGCCAGGCAACTGGTATTGCTTAAATGGAAACAAATATGGCAGCCTCCATATACCTGTCACTACAGTTCTCCTTTAAGATTCATGGACACCTGTAATCGCTGCCACCCATAGTGATTGGATGCGATCTCTAGTGCAACAGCTCAGGGACCCAATGCTATATAGATGCATTGCTGTGTTGTTGCCTGTATGCAATCGCTACAGATGCACAGGCTGACTATAATGGTATGCTACATGCCCAACTAGTGATGAAATATGGCATATATGGTATCTGTTCAACTGGGACGAGCCAAACAATGATTTTTGAGATGTTTTAAAACTGTTGTGCTTGCCATGTAAAAATTAGAAAGGGGAAACATGCCCTTCACTAACACCCTAAGCTGCTTGTTTTCTAATGTAACGCAGAGGAATGTAGTCTGACATCTATTGCCCTTTCTTCTGTAGGAGTCTCATGGTCAGTACTGACTGACGCACCCAGCAATTGCCGTATATACACGCACATACGCTGACCCACCCCTACTGTTGGCATTAAAAATAGGCCAAAAGCTGTGACCTGCCAATTAGCCATCCTGCCCCAGTGCGGCACCCCAGTCCCCTATTGCAGAGCACGTATTGTATCATGCTGCAACATGCATATCTACATCTCTTCACTCCAGCTTCGGTCCTTGCATCTCCCCGGCAGCTTCTGAACTGACCGCTAGAGCTCCAAGCTCACTGTCATATGACCCTGGGGCTCTAGTGGGCAGTTCGGAAGTTGAAGGGTAGATACGCGGATGCAAGCTGGAGCAAAGAGAGGTAGCTATGCATTTCCTAGCACAGTCCAACATCAGCTCTGCATAGTGATAGATCATTCGCGGTACCTGTGGATAGGCTACACACACACACACACACACACACACACACACTCTACACCCAAAATTTGAGTGTCAAAAAGCCATGGTGATCCACAGTAAATCTTTAGAGAGCACAAAGCAAACTGTAGCGCAGTAATGAGCACATTCAATGTTTGTTGTAAGTGTACCTGTAGATACCTCTCATTTATGAACATCGGTTCACATCAAAGATGGCAAACAAGAAGACAAACAATAGACCTTATTACAGTCTGAAAGCAGACGGTGTTGATGATACTCACTAATATCTAGAAACACAGCTGTGGTGGATTCATCAACTATGGTAATCAATGTGCTGCAGGAACACGAAACAGAAAAAGATGACTAGCCAGAACCTTATCTGACAGCCATAAGTCCGCTCTGGGTATTTCATTAATTCTTATACTCTGTATATACCAATTTCTACATGGAAAATATTTAATGCAAAAATAAAACAAAATGGCAACCAAAAATGAAAAATAAAAAAATACATAGTCATAAATAAACTACACATCTTTCATCCATTCTTCCTTGGAATAGCACACTTGCTTGCTCAGCACAAGTCTATCTGCTCAGTAAGTTGAAAGTATGTGCAAGAGGCGAACAGAACAAATTAACCTTTGTCTGCTGTATATATTAGAAGATATGCGATTTCAGTCTACTGTGTCTATATTGTTAAAACAACTGTGCCATACTTTAGAAAAAGTTTATTATTTGGTAAGGCTCTTGTCTATTGAATATTTTTCTCCTGTAAGACGCTTAGCGTTCCAAGTTTTGGGGGATGATCATTTTCCAGGCTGCAGAATAAAGCACGTAGTGTTTCAGCAAGTGTTGATTCTAGAAATAGGCTATATTCAGTGTACATATTTAAACTGTAAATGAAATGAATCTATCCTTGCTTCTGCAGTGACACTGCATTACCTCCTGCTTGTATGGTTTGCAAGTCCAAATGATATGAATAAAGTCCTTTTTGCTTTCTTTTCCAGGTCCAGGGTGCTAGTTTCCGAGGCTGGAAAGATGTGACTTCTATATTCAACAAGGACGATGAACAGCAGCTTTTGAAAGGATCAAAATCTCCAAAAACTAAAGTGTAAGAATAGTTTTCGGATATATTGTGAGTGATAACGTGCAAACTCCGGTGTAATGTCTGATTGCGCTGCCCGGAAGCTCCATTTCACACTGAGTAGCACGCATGCTCAGTGTGAAGTTAATGATGCTGCTGGAGGTAAAATACTAAATATCTCCGCTCCCACACCTCTTACACTCCCCAAATTTTCAGGGTAGGTAGGGGACCCCCCCGAACGACCTCTATGCCAAATTGCAGCCCCAGAGACCCGCTGGTTCAGGAGATAGATTAGAGAAATCTATCTCGGGAACCAGCGGGTCTCGGGGGCTGCAATTTAGCATAGAGGTCGTTCGGGGGTTCCTCTCTCTACCCTGAAAATTTGGGGAGTGTAAGAGGTGTGGGAGCGGAGATATTTAGTATTTTACCTCCAGCAGCATCATTCTATAGGAAATGTGGCCGCACACGGCGCACAATCTCCTACTGCGAATGCGGGGCAGCGCAAATCCACAGGCAGCGTAATCAGACACAACACCGGCAAGTATTTACAGCCACTCGAACAAAAAAAGGTGTGATCACTGGTTGTAAATGGCTGCTTTTCAGATGAGATATGGTGAGTTTGGGTGTTGGGAGGTGTAGGATACACAGAGTAACACATATAAATCTATAAAACGAACAAGGAGCCCTTTTTTTTTAAATATTACTTCCACTGCTCATGTATCTATAACACCATTATTATTACTTTTATTATATAGTACTGACATCATCCACAGCACTTTAGATAGGGTATGAATATGAATAATAGAAATGGGGATTTAAAAAAAAAAAAGATAGTTTTTTAACTATACAGATTGCAGCAGCAATCAGAAACCACCAAAAGAGAGCTCTACTGGTGGAAAGAAAAGGAGGTAAAATTCATCTGGGTGGCAGTTGTATGGCCAAACATTACGGTTAAGGCTGTGAAGTGCTGAATTGATAAAAATGACCTGGTCACTGGGGGTGGGGGGTATAAACCTGTGGCCCTCAAGAGGTTGAAGACCTTGTTCAGGTACATGTTGACTAGTTATATAGTTAATAAAATGTATTCTATTTTTGGATAAAAGTTTGTGCAATTACAAATTACTAGTCATACTAGTTCAGAGGCCTGCTTTCCCTGTTAATTGAATGATAGCCCCCTAAAGGCCCATACTCACGGGGGACGGCCGTCGCCGCAACCGCGTGGCACGCGCGTGTTGCGGCGACAGTTCCCCCGTGTGTATGATGCGCGCGCCCCGAACCGTCGCCCGTCGGAGCTGTCGCCAGGCGATTGACATGTTCAATCGCCGGCTACAGTCGTCGCCGCAACCTCGCCGGAACTGTCGCTAGCCCCGCATGTGTATGCGGGCTAGCGACAGCTACCCACACACACCACACGGAGCTTCCGGCGGGGGGGGAGGAAACTCGGCGACAGCTTCCGCCGCATCGCTAATCCCTCTGCTGCCGTGTGGATGCAGAGGGATTTGGCGACGAGCTGTCGCCGAACTGCCGCCGAACTGTCGCGCACACGCTCCCGTGTGCGGCGACAGCTACAATTGCACCCCCGTGGGTACTTAGCTTTAGTAAACCCTGTGGTTTCTCTGCTTTCTGAAGCTCCACTGCTGAAAGACCAATCTAAATCATTGGATTGAATGACAAAACTGGTAGGGCAGTGTTTAGCTGGTGATGCATTTGATGTGGTACACCAACTGGCCCGAGCAGCGTTTGAACCATGATTAGTGTTTGCCTGGGAATGGAGTATAATGGCATCCCCATCTTTGTGAAGTGGCTGGGGGATCAGAGGTTGTCATTAGCCGGGGATTGTTGGTTTCTTCTGCCCCAGTTGCAGCTTGCATTGTATTCCCTGCCGCTTATCTTTCGTTACCTGGTCGGCTTGTTTTTAACATTTGAAGGGTTTTTTTCAATAAAAAAAAAAAATTGACGCTATCAAAAGTGATTCCCCCTTTTTTGTGAGGTGTATTGATGGCTCAAACGTGCATACTGACCATGGTTGGTCATAGGATCTGGTGAGTCGTTTGATGGAGGGAGCACTATGTGAACTGCATATTTAGTGAAGGTTGTGCAGCACACCACTCCTAGACCCACGCACTCCCTGAGAGACTGTTTATTTTGAGCACTTCTCTACAAATTAGCCATATATACGATTGATCTTTTCTTGTCAACTGGTGTGGAGATTATATGGCTTATTTACGATGAGTTGCAAATATCATAATGGGGTACAGTCAGATGGTGGCCACATAATATATTGATGAGATCTGAAGTCCTTTCTATCAGACAGTTCAGACTCTCAGCACTGGTTAGGGATGAGGTAAAATTGAGAGGATAGCTACACTTTTCACAGTGAAGTGCAGTCTTCCATTGCCCTCACCTCCACTTAATAGTTAAAAACAGAAAATCTTGGCTGAGATGTGCATTTATGTAAATACCAGAGTCCACCACACCCCCAAACTGTAATTTAAACAATTAATTGAACAGAAATCCGAAAGGTTGAAGTTGATTGGTTGCACAAGAGTGATTTCATTTGTTCAAAGCTTTTAACAGTATTATATAAGCCCATATATAAGTGAATAGTTGTGTCCGTTTTAGGGCTTATTCACACTACAAGAGCTTTTCTAAGCCCTTTGTAATTCTAAAAGCTCCTGCTAATGTTACCCTATGTGTGTGTTCACACTGGAGCGTTGTGATTTTGTAAAAATCCCCCATAGCCTTGTATTAGCAAGAGCTTTTAAAAATCAGCACTTA
The DNA here is from genome assembly GCF_040937935.1 of Hyperolius riggenbachi. Taxonomy (NCBI): domain Eukaryota; kingdom Metazoa; phylum Chordata; class Amphibia; order Anura; family Hyperoliidae; genus Hyperolius; species Hyperolius riggenbachi. Next base: position 211,843,514 of record NC_090649.1, on the reverse strand, counting down.
AAAAGCTCTTGTAGTGTGAACAAGCCCTTAAAGTTGGTCTTTTATTAGACGAACTGGCAGGCAGGTTTGGAAATAAACATTTGTATGAGCCTTTATTTCCCCTGCTTAATTTTAACACGTATTGACTCAGGATGTACTTTGAATTTTCCAGTGGCAAATAATTCCCATTGTCCCTTTGCATCAACCGGTCGATTCCGTGAGAAGAAGTTTGCTCTTTCCAAACAGAGATACAATTAAGGTTGAGTTTTATAACTGTTTGCATGGCCTTTCCACACCTTTTGTAACCACAGTGTTTATCATTATTTTCAGAGCTTCTCAGAAGGCAAAAGAGGAAGCAAAGACAGAGAAAAAACCTGGGTTCTGGGACAGTTTGGCTATAAAGCAGAACACTCAACCAAAGAAAGCAGATGAGATTGAGGGCTGGGAGCCCCCTCAGATAATGGTGGAGGACGATCCAACATTTACTGAAGATCCTATAGATAATAACCAGGCCTGGCCAGGCTGGGAGGATGAAACAAAAGGATCATCGAAATATACAAACCTGACTAGTCCAGGAAATACGTCTAGATGGAGTATTAAGTCAGCCGGAAAACTTGTTAGTATTAGAAGGCGGAGCAAAGGCAACCTGACTGAGAGCTGGGAGGAGCTAGAATGACAGCATTAGCAGTTTTACAGTATGCAATATCTTTAAAGAGAGTAGAAGGTTTTATGAATTTCATGCTGTCATTTTTTACAAAAATACCCTAAGTATTGTATACCTATGTCATTTTCTATTTAATGGAGTCCTACAATAAATTTGCACTTGTAATATTTTTTTTTTTTAGGCGTCAAAAATAGTTCACTTTACTCTCAGAAAACCAAGGAACACCCACCTGTGAAATGTTAGGGTGGCATTAATGTGCCTATATGACTGTCGGAAACCTGAAATAGAGTTGGTTTTACCAAAAACAGTAATTCCCTAGTGAATGTATACACTGGCTGTAACTTAGACTGCCTTATACTGTTACCAGTAAAGGGCAAAACTTGCCTTGCACATTAACCTGTCAAGTGCCTGTATTTCACCTTGATGATGTATTTGTGATGCACAGCTTAATTTATTGATAAGTTAATTTAACCTGTTTTTTTTCCTCTTATGAAAAGACAATGTTGTTTTTAAAAGCTAGCCTTTCTAGTATGACATTTCAATGTATTATGTGTGCATTTTATTCCAAGTTATCTGAACCTGAATTCTCTGGCTCATACAGTACATAATACACTTTTTAAGTTAGTTTTTTTTGTATTATGCTTAGCTGCATAATGTGTGTTATGTTCACCCTGTAAACTAGGTTTCAGCAACCTGTTGTGTTTAGGTGTCTCATAACTAAGACCTGTGGGGTTGTTGTTGTTTTTTTTTTTTTTTTTTGCTAAAAACCTGCGTAAACCATGTTGTGCATAGCAATCGGATGCTGCAATTTTAAAGCCATCTTCAAGCATCAGTTTAAAAAAAAAACAGAAACTGTAGAGAAAATCCAGTTTCTTCCCCAGATAGGCTTCCTCTGATCACCAGTCTGCAACATCTATGCTGCAGATCACTTTTCTTCTCCTTATGCATCGTCCGTTATGACCTCCACATCCCGCCTCTTCTGGTAATAGGTGACAAAGAATAAGAAGAGAGGCTTTGATTGACAGGACCCACTACTATTGGCTATTGGAGGACTCTGACCCATGAAAAGCACACAGTATAGCAGTGTGTGTGTGTGTGGGGGGGGGGGGGGGGGGCTGCAAATTTAAGAAGCATAGTGAGAGTTGGTAGGATCCTTCCTTAGGGAAGACTATATGTAGTCTCCGTATAACGTTTATTTGTAAACATGGGAGCTAAACTTGTTAAGAGATAAACATGTTAAAAGACAACTTCATGAATGTTCCTTTGATTTGGAGGAATAACATTTATATATGTATAACTTTTTACCTTGCTTTTCCTTCAAAGGGAATCAGGTGTATATATAGTGTAAAGCCCTAGTTCACCTGCCCAGATTTTTTTTTTTATTGTAAATGGGGGACACTGCTATTACTCACACAATTTTCATATTTGATGCAGCTGTTTCTGAGAGAATCCCTTTTGAAAAGTCGCATGACACTGCGTTTCCTTCAGAAAACTGCATTGGAGAGGCACAGAGTCATCCCCTGGACCAAGCCACCTCCAGCCTCTGCTGCAAAGAGATTGACTCTTTGTGACCCGCACTGCAGTTTCACCTCAGTCGAATCCTATCATTTTTCTGTCCGATTCCTCCCTGGTTAATGTGTAATAAAGCACTTAAACATTTCCACAGTCTCACCAAAGTGTTTATAAAAACCATGAATGCCTCTTACTACCCTGTCCTGGATGCAGTAAGAAACCATGTCCTACTGCTTTCATTTTTATCCTTTTTTGAAACAGGAAAATAAGATATTTTATGCAATAGTGTTCTTATTTAATTTAGTATTGTGGGGGAAGCTGCTTATCACTATTATTACATCACCAGTGTGGAAAAAGATTTATTAAATTCTGAATGACACACTATATACAATAGCAGAAATGCTGTTTCAGCAATCTTTCAAAGCATAACCTAAGCAAGAATAAACAGTAGATTTATACAACTGATACAACTTGGGGATATTCTTATTAAGCCCATCTTGGAGTTCTTCTTTAATTAAGAAAAAAGATCACTTGGGCATTGTTCACGCTGGCTGTGATTCAAACGCCATTAAAAGGCAATGGTTTTATTTTTATTGTGCTATTTCAGCCTTAGCTGCTGCTAGTCATACTCTGCGGAAAAGCCAGCTAGGTAAATAAGTGGAAATGGTTTGTATTTTGATTTGTGAAGGGTGTCCCAATACATAAAAATGCCTGGAGATTTTGTGAGCATTTTCTAGGTTTTTGGCAGACCTTGCCATTATTTTGCATTGGAAGCAGAACATTTTTTTTAATGCACAACCTGGCATATGTTACCTGTGACTGCCTTTGAACTGTACCATTAGAATATATGGTACTTTCAAAACAAGGAGCTTGCCTGCCTGTATAACTAAAGAATAAGTGCCCATTCCAGACAGCAGTTTGAAAAAGGCATTGTGAAATGTAGGCAAGCACCTGGAGGCTATGGACCATACACATTTTCTTTTCTGTAGGTGTTATAAATGTGCCCAGCAAGCTCTGCTCACCATCATTTTCCATACTGAAACAAGTGATGAAAAATACGAAAGAGCCTACCTTTAGTTTGTGCACAGCTCCATGTTCATTGATCTATATTTTGCTGCACAGACATGCAAATGTTGCATGTTTCTGTAGTTTATACAGGAGCAGGGCGATCACAATAGCTTTTTGCCCAATAGATAAGCAGAGAATTTACAAGTTTATTCAGTAATGCAGTGCAAATAGTAGAAATGAAATCTGAAGAAGCGTTAGTGTCACTTATTCGTGTCACCAGTCAAGACCGAGCTTGATCTCAGGGGCAGCACTGCATGTAACAAGCACTGTACAGACACGTCACTCTGGTATAACATGCATACTGTTGCTATGGAGGGAGGAGGGATGATGGTGTGGCTTCCAATGGTTCAGGTAAGTAGGGGAATAATGTGGTTGGGGCTACTGTGTTGGATCTTTAAATGAGCTCAGGGACACCTGTATCCTCTAGTATCTGTGCGTAGCCTTACTGAACATTGCTCAGCCATCATTGCCTTTTGCACTGCCTTTTTTGAATTAGCCCCTTAGGAGGGTGCAACCCAAAACTTGCCTTATATTAGTAGTGATCATTTTTTGCATTCTGTTTCAAATCCCATGTAGATGGGTGCCCGGGTCACATATTTCCCAGGTGCCATTAGCTTAATGAGACACTATCTAAAGCAGACCTCGGGCCTACTGCCCTGAATCTGCAGTGAATGCATTTCACCTTGTGAACGGTTTGGCCACAGTACAGTAAATGCCAGTGCTTGATTGTTTTTGCCTAGAGCATATGGAAAGGGCAAGTTACTTTTCATTAGCATTCCTTTGTGTTCAGCAACAAACAGGCAAGTATCTATGTGCTGCGCATCCAAATCCATTCGTGAAAAAGATTGTTTTTGTGCAGTAGGTTTGGAGGTCATTGCTTGGCTGTAGCCAGCATTTTGGCCAAAACTAAATCATGTTTAGATTTTCAAACATTGAGGACTGTTTGGATAGCCGGAGCCTCAACCATGTTAAAACCCAAACCAGTGATGAAAGGTCAATTTTGGTTATAATTATTGGTTTGACTGATGCTACATACACACTTGAGATAAAAGTCTTTGGAAAAGGCAAGATCACAGACCAATTTTACCCCCCTCCATGTAGTATGAGAGCCATACCTACACAGTCTATTCTATTGAGCTGAACTCCCCATCAGATAAAAATCTTTGCAAGATGCTGTACACAAAGATGCTGTACACACCTTGTTTAACAGACATTCATCTGCAGATCTGACAATCATCTGCAGATCTGAAAATCCATCCTGGTGGATCTGATCTGCAGATGATTGTCCATTAAACAAGGTGTGTATGAGATCTGCAGATATAATAGACTATGAATGCATTTTGCAGGAACTGATCTTTTGCAGATACTGATCTGTTGAATGTGTACGGGGCATCTTTGTGTGCAGCATCTTGCAAAGATTTTTATCTGATGGGGAGTTCAGCTCCATAGAAAAGACTGTGTAGTATCCTCTCATACTACATGGAATGGGGTAAAATTGGTCTGTGATCTTGTCTTTTCCAAAGACTTTTATCTCAAGTGTGTATGTAGCCTTAGACCTAGATTAGGAGGGTTAGTTATCGGGGGTGGGGTTGGAGGAAGCTAGGCTTTTAGTTGTTAATGCTAGACTGTTACGGCTAGGCATAAAAAAATAGGTTAACATTAAAAGGTACAGGTAAGATTTAGTGTGAAGTGGGCTAAGCATTGGGAAAGACCTGCTGGTTTAGTTTACACGCCTTTTTTTAGAATGTAAAACACAAATTCAAAAAAGCCAATTTTTTGAGACTACCAGTGGTCTCCTTATCAAAGCATACTGATCAACTGTTTAAATACCAAAGTGGTTAATTGGTAGCTTATTGCCATAGTGAATGCATAATGGATTAAATCCCTGATTAACATGCCTTGACAAGAAGGTGCTTGGTGATCCCAAAACATTGGCCTTTTCTGACTTAAAGCTTTACTTAAGTACTGCCAACTTGACCGGTACTGTTAGGATTCAGATCAGTAGTGGTGTCATCCACCAAAAGAGTTGGAGCACCCACATCATAGAACAGGCTTACACCGTATGAAAGGCAACACATTGACAACTGAGGCACCCGGAAGGAGTTATATTCAGGGCTGGATTTGTACTTTTTACCACCCAAGGCCCACGATCACCAGCTGCCCCCAGTCCAAAAGCATCCTACCACCCCCCCCCCCCCCCCCCCAAACACAGCTAGGATTAGATTGGAGGCCCATCTGAGGACAGTTAGTGACATGACGGCACGGATTACATTAAAAGTTCCTCTGAGGACAGTCGGTAACATGATGGCAGGGGTTAGAGTGTAAGCTTATTGGTAAGCTGCATATTCAGTGAGTGACATGCAGCCAAGAGATCACTGTAAGTGTGTGTTCACTGCCCCTTCATCCCCTGAGCTCCAGATCCGGCTGTTGTAGCCACCCACCGCTATGTGCAAACGATGTGTAGCAGGATGAATGTTTGACAGGCTAACTGCTACTGCCACCCTGCTGCCCACAGCCTACCCCTTACTTTCCTTGTAGCCCTAGGCCATGGCCTATGTGGCCTTGCTTGAAATAAAGCCATGGTTGTATTAATAATAAAACCAGTTAGAGCTAGGCAAATAAGAGAGTGACATCAAAAATATCTTATATGAAGATAGGTAATCAAAGGCCAAGCCTACTGCAACAAAAACTAACTTGCTGACCTGTGTGTTAGAAGGTGTGATCCATGCTAGACACCTGCATGGTTCTATTTTTTTACTCACTCAGCTAACCTGTCAACCACTATGCTTGATGGATCCCATACCCTTACCTGATCCCACAGTGTTGGCCATACAGCTATGCACTAATGGTCTGCAGTGTGTCACTGAACATGATGAAAAATAGTAAGCTGCTCAGTAAGATGCCGCCAGGAATCTGGTACAGTGAAGCATCTATGCTCTCTTTTTTCAATTGGTCAAATGATCTGATTCTGTTCTATTCCCGCTACAGAAAATGGGAATCCAAGAATGCATCTACGCAAACCCTCATTAGTGTCAGAAAACTGACACGTTTAATAGTGGGAATGCCAGAGATCCACTTGTCTACCTCTGCTGTAGACCAAATTGTGAGATTTTTAATGTTCTGTCTCATAAAATGTAGGAGAATAATGTTCCTGCATGTGAGACTCCTTTTCCTTAGATGATATTTTTGTATACATAGAATGATTAAACATGTTTTCATTGAAATGAAGAAAGAATACAATTCATGGTTGTCAGAATTGCTAGTTGTCGTACTCATGGTAAGCGGCTGAGATTTTACCAAGGTGAAATCCTTTAAACTGACAACTTCAGTCAGTGACTCCATGCATTGTAGCATTTGTTCTGTATATCTGATTTTTTGTTAGAATCATTGCTGAAGTAACTGAAAGAAGTGTTCTTTGTAATTTTTTTTTCATCTTGAATAAACAATCCCATTGCACCAAAAACATTTTCTGTTTATTTACTGTCATAGCTTGTGATTCATTTCCGCGTGAAATGGGTTAGTACCGCTTTAAAGGAAACCTTAAAGTGATTCTTAACTGAAAAAAAGCAAGAGTTTCACGTACCTGGGACTTCGACCAGCCCTCCACTACCGCCCTGTGCCCGCGGTGTGCTGAACCAATCCTCCTTTCCCCTCGGCTTACTTTCGTTTTTTGATGACGGATTAGTCGGTTGTTCACTCCGTCTGCGCGGCTCTTGCCACACATTACTCCTACACGTTCACGTGATCGAGCGCGTCCAGCGCAGGTGCAGTAAGAGAGAACCTCTTACTGCGCCTGCACAGGACGCGTTCGTTGACATGAATGCGTACGAGGATACGTGTGGCAAGGGCCGCGCAGGTGCCGTGGACCGCTGACTAATCCATTGTCAGAAACAAAAGTAAGCTGCGGGGAACAGAGGATCGGTTCGGCACGTCCCAGGTAAGTGAAACGCTTGCTTTTTTCTTTTCCAGTTAAGGATCACTTTAAGTGAACCACAGATGGGGCATAGAATCTTGGTTCTATGAGGTGAATCGGCTAATTTGGGCACAGCGCTTTTGGTGCCAACATAGGCCGTAATAAGTAATGTGGGTGCCTGTGAAAGCCGGAGCTCAAATTTAAAAAAAAAAAAAAAAAAAAAAAAAAGGTAATTCGGCCACTGGCAATAGCCGATCCCTGAATTGCATATCCCGCCTGAGTGCGACAACTCTGAGGGGGAATAGCATTAACGCCACTCAACGGGGTGAGCCATCTTTCAGCTTTACCCTGCGCGGAGATTTGGCTACGGCCATTTCATTAAATATAGGGGGCCACTGCAACATTATTATGTCCTTTTGCTGTGTTGTATTTCTACAGATGATGGAGAGGCAAGTGCAAGTTTTATTTGCTGCTACAAATCCTGCTCTTGCTGTAAAGAGACACTGTGTGTGTGTGTATGTAAATTTATATAGCTGAAATGAAAGAAACCATTTTTAATCATGAAGTCCATAACATTTCTTGGATATTAATCAGGTCCGTTAAAGTAAACCTAAAGCAACTTTAAATAAAAAAGTTAGATACTTAAGAAGAGGAAAGGCTCTGGATCCCATAGAGCCTTCCCAGACCTCTCTCCATTCTAACTGTGCCCTGGTGAAGTTATTCAACCAACTCGGTTGAACACCCCTTCAGGACTCCTTGAAGGCTTAAGGTCCGTACACACGCCGGACTGCAGGCAACGACGGGTCTGTCGTCACCTCCCGCTGGGTGGGCGTTCCAACGACAGTCCGGCGTGTGTACGCACTGTCGGCGGACTGATACGGCTGTTTCTGAGCGATCCGCCCGGCGGATCGCTCAGAAACAGGCGTATCAGTCCACTGACAGTGCGTACACACGCCGGACTGTCGTTGGAACGCCCACCCAGCGGGAGGTGACGACGGACCCGTCGTTGCCTCCAGTCCGGCGTGTGTACGGACCTTTAAAGTATATTGCAGTGGTGCCCATTAGGTAGATCGCGATCTACTGGTAGATTGCAAAGGACTTCGTGGTAGATCCCGACCCCACTACATTTTCCATTCTGTATATACAAGTGTGCTCCTAAAATTGTACATAGGTAGATCATTTTGACTTGTTAATTTTTTAAAGTAGTTCACAAGCTGGAAAAGTGTGGCCACCTCTGGTATATTGTAACATGTCTGTCAGTAGAAGGAGGCGTGGTTCCCAAACAGAGGGGCTGTATTGGGTACCTCTTGCTAAACATCTCTCTACCAGTTTGCCATGAGTTTAGCTGAATTATTCTGCACAAACTGTACAAATTTTTTTTTTTCTGACCTATTAAATAGAGCATTGTAACGGAGTTTACAAATGCATAAACTCGCTTAGATAGGTCATCATCAGGTGGGATAAAGTGTGTGACATCGCTATATACCTCAGGTGGGCAATGAGGATTTGATCAGCTTTCCAGCTTCACACAAGTGTTTTTAATTGTATATAGATGCTCAAAGGAAAAAAGTGTGTAGCAAAACAAACCCTGGAATGTTGTCTGCCCCACCATTACTATTTTCACTTTCTTTCATGCTAGCAAATGTCATCCAATTGTTCCTGTGTATATGCTACATAACCTGCATGGGGGGACCAGGAAACTGGGCCAGGACAGTCATAAGGAGCAGGATACAAGCCTGTAACAAATTTACCAAAGTCTGACAATCGTTTTCGCGTACTACTGCATATATAACAGTATTTATTTGACAACTGTTTCATACGTGATCTTTACAGTCAGGAAGGCAGTTACGAATGTAAAGTCTTATGGCTCCCAGAGATTCATTCATCTCTGATTTAACATTACAGTGAATGGCCTCCTATGCTATGGAACCAGGGCTGTGCCATCTAATCTGCTAGCAAATAGTGATGTCACGAACCTCTGATTTTCGGTTCGCGAACTTCCGCGGAAGGTTCGGTTCACGGAAAAGTTTGCGAACCGTAATAGACTTCAATGGGGAGGCGAACTTGGAAAAATAGAAAAAATTATGCTGGCCACAAAAGTGATGGAAAAGATGTTTCAAGGGGTCTAACACCTGGAGGGGGCATGGCGGAGTGGGATACACGCCATAAGTCCCGGGGAAAAATCTGGATTTCACGCAAAGCAGCGTTTTAAGGGCAGAAATCACATTGAATGCTAAATTGCAGGCCTAAAGTGCTTTCAAACATCTTGCATGTGTATACATCAATCAGGGAGTGTAATTAGTGTACTGCTTCACACTGACACGCCAAACTCACTGTTACGCACCACAAACAGCTGTTTGCGTAGTGACGGCCGTGCTGGACTGGTGCGCAACATGGCCAGAGTGTAGGCCGTGGCGGTTTTCCAGCCCATATGGTCGCTGGGCTGTGGTTGCTCAATGATAGCACATAATGGTAGCACAAAGGTAGTTATATGCAGTGAGGTAGGTTCACTGAACAGTAACGGTAGTTACATGCAGTGAGGTGGGTTCACTGAACAGTAACGGTAGTTATATGCAGTGAGCTGGGTTCACTCAACAGTAAAGGTAGTTAGATGCAGTGAGCTGGGTTCACTCAGCACAAAAGGTAGTTATATGCAGTGAGCTGGGTTCACTGAACAGTAAAGGTAGTTATATGCAGTGAGCTGGGTTTACTGAACAGTAACGGTAGTTACATGCAGTGAGGTGTGTTCACTGAACAGTAACGGTAGTTATATGCAGTGAGCTGGGTTCACTCAACAGTAAAGGTAGTTAGATGCAGTGAGCTGGGTTCACTCAACACAACAGGTAGTTAGATGCAGTGAGGTGGGTTCAGTCAACACAAAGGTAGGTATATGCAGTGATGAGGTGGGTTAAAGCAGTAGGATCAGCCATACTATGCTAGGGGAAAAAAACACATATAAGTAGATAAATACTTGACCTACTTACATAACACATGTATTATACTGTCCACATTTTGAGTTCAGTGAATGTTATATAGTAAATGACAAGAATTCTGTTCCTGGTGGGGGTCATGTCTTTTGCCCACAGTTGAGGCTAACTCGTGATGTCATTTCTGCCCTCTACTTTTTTTCTTGTCTCCTCCAATCGCTGAGTCGCCTCAGCCTTGCTTGTAAACACAAGTGAGTAGGGGATTAGGTTTCAGATAAGAAGCTGGCAGGGAAATAAAGGGAAGAGGAGGAATAGATTATAGATAAAAAGAACCCCCAGCATGCAATTCTTTGGCACGACTACTAAAGGGCCAGTGCTCCTTAAGTATGTGATAACTCCAAATCATAACAGCAGAAAAAGTTTTGAAAGTTTTGAATGCATGCTTAGCATCTTTATCACTTAATACACTCAGACCAGTTGCTGTTAAAATTTGATTTTTATGGTGACGATACCGCTTTAAGTAAACACAACAGGTACTAGTAGGTATATGCAGTACTGGTGGGTAGTACAATGTGCAGCTCCCTGTCACACACACAGGTAGTCACTAAATGTGCTGGGCTGCTGGCAGTGGCACACACAGTATGAATTAGCAAGGCTGTGTATGCAACAAAAGTGTCAGTTTGACACGCAGGAAAAAAAAAAAAAAGCAAAGAACAGGATTTGCTCTGAAAAGAGCTGTTGAGGGGTGCTATTAAAGCAATAACAATCAGCCAGGAGCAAGCTAAGCAGCCAAGAACCTAACTAATCTTTCATTAGGAGAACAATCTGCAGCAGCTCACCCTAGTCTGTCTAATAGCAGGCAGACGAGTGAGTGTAATGGTCGGCAAGCCTGCCTTATATATGGGGGGGTGGGGCTCCAGGGCTTAGTGTAGGCTGATTGGCTACAATGTGCCTGCTGACTGTGATGCAGAGGGTCAAAGTTGACGCTCATCGTGCATTATGGGGCGAATCGAACTTCATCAAAAGTTTGCCTGCTCTTGGCGAACGCGAACCACCGAAGTTCGCCTGGAACCGTTCGCCGGCGAACCGTTCGCTACATCTCTACTAGCAAATATACAACTCTGCCTGAATTCCCATTGGCAAAGTATCACTGGCATGGAAGTCACCCTTGTGTCATTGCTCCTTCTTCACATCAGTCAGAAAACCATTGAGGTCTAAATATGCTGATTGCTGGAAATATGAATTCTGCCTGGATAACTGGCTGCAAAGTTTAGCTTACTGAAAAGTATTAATGGAAGGCCAAGTGTAACTTGTGTGCACTGACTTGGATTTAGTTTCCACACAGTTTAACCTTTTGTCACTGGTTTCCCCATAGGCATGCAGGATTAGAGCTATGCAGTTGCACAAAAACAATTCTATTGCACTTTCAAGAAGAACAGGAGTGAAAAACTTTGAAAACGAGTACAAAACTCAGCCTTGCTGTGTAACTTACAACCTGGTGTCTATAGCCCTCACCAATCTGCAAATCCTTCAGTGTTTTAAACTCTTATTTTACTCTGCTCTTGTTTACAACAGTTTCATTTACATTGGTATAAAGCTCTGCCAGTGTCCAGAGAATGTTGGACAGGACTGTTGAGGTGGGCAGTGGCAGCATTCCCATTGCATTGCAGGTGTCTAAGAACTGATGGATGACAGCTGTGAGTGGGAATAAAAGCATTGGCTGAAACCTGGAGCATTCCACTCCTGTGCCAAATCCTAGTGCAGCACAACTACGACTCGATATGGCAACTATTTACTTCTCATGTCCTATTTCCCTCTTCCTTTTAACTTCTCTTTTATTGTTTCTGCTGCCTGGCAGTTTAAGATTGAATTGGGATAAAATGAAATTCTGGTACTCTTAAAGGGATTCTATTTTAATCTTTTTAAATATGTAGGTAATTGTGACATTAAATCTTAAAGTTAAACAATGAAAGCAGTCCAGTATACTGCAAAGCCACTGCAGTATGAAGGTTTGAGATTTGAAATGACATTGCTATGTAGATATTATCCATAACATTGCTGTAAGCATAGTTCCTCACTAATATCTCTATTGTGTACACTGTGCACAGTCCAGTAATCCTTAAAGCTTTTTAATCATTACAAGTTAATCTAAATGAAGCTGTTTAGGGCATAAGGGACTCCAGTAAGAACATTTCCTTATGCAAAACTTGTGAGTAGAATTTTTGACAATCTGCATTCATGATGGTTTGAGTGCTTGGAATACAGTTATATCCAGGGCTTGTGTACGCAAAACTTAAATACAGTGCAAACACAACATCCTCCCGTATTGCGTTTGTCTGGCATATTCACCAATGTACATAAAAAAAAAATCCCTTAAAGTTTAGTTTTACTTTCTATGTTTGCAGTTGTGATGCACTACTTTATCTAGGTCATAGTGTTTTATTTATATAATGGTAGTATTTTGGCCTGCTCTTGGCGAACGCGAACCACCGAAGTTCGCCTGGAACCGTTCGCCGGCGAACCGTTCGCTACATCTCTACTAGCAAATATACAACTCTGCCTGAATTCCCATTGGCGATGACTTCTTCCACGGCACATTATTATTCTTTTTATTATTATTATGTGCATTTATAGTTACAGGGTCCATAGACCTGTTGCTAACTCTTCCTTAAGAGGAGCTTACAATGTAATCCATTCCATAGTCATAGTCCAATGTTCCTACCATAGCCTAAAGCCATTTTAGTTTGTTTTGTGGGGGGACACAGTTAAATTATGTTCTCGTAGTATAGTACAACACTTTCTAGCTACTATTTTGCCCTTCTTCTCTTCTTTGCTTCTAAACTGCGGCATACCCATTCAGGACCATCTGGCTTTTTCTCAACAAGCTCCTCGTTTGACTCCCTTCAGTCTGGTCCCCCACCACCATTCCACCAAAACAGTCTTTACTAAGGCTGATAATGACCACCTGGTTGCAAAGTCCAAATACCATTTATCTACATTTTTCCTCTTCCTTTGACACTGTAGATCATTCTCTGCTTGTCCATACTTACATCACTAGTAACCAGGAGCCTAACAAACTCTTGGATTTTTTATTACCTATCTCAATGTCCTTTCATGGTCTCCTACTCCAGTACTTACTGCTTCCCACACCCGCTCTCTGTTGTACCACAAGTTTCTATTCTGGGACATCTTGTCTTCTCATAATTTGGGACAATTAATGCATTTGGTTTTTAGTACCACCCCTACACTAATGATGCCTACAGCCTTAGATTCTGACCACAGAATGGTCACATGATCATCTCGTTATACGACCATAAACTTTTGTTCCTTTAATAACATTTTTCTAAGCTACATCCTCTAATGGTTGGTGTACTTTTAAGTGATTATCTAAATATTTTATCTAGGTGGGTCTAGGTTCCAAAAAAGCCTTAAATCCATACATTTTAATATTTAGTTGCATGATCACATAATTCATGCCGATAATAATCTGTTCCATACTTATGGAATTCTATTGCTTTCTTGATTTGGGTTTGGCTGAGCTGGCACTCCGTCCCCCTTCTTTTGAGATGGATGAAGGGGTTGTGGCCAGTGGAGGGGGAATGGCACCCAAAGACAAGCCACCATTAAGAGGTGTTGCGAGTCTGTTGGCGGGACAGTATCTCAAGCAGGGCAATTCATGCAACCGTAGTGTCGATTGTCAAAATAAAGTTATTTAAGGCTTATATAAAGATGTGATATTTCTTTTTAAATATTTTGGGTTGGATTAGGTAAGTGAGTAAACAGAACATTTTTAGCTTGATAGGGGCTCTAATTAGGCTTTGCAGTGTTGTCACAGAAGCTCATGTCAAAATACAGCCCTTATTTTCCACAATCAATTTATTCTAAAATAAAATTACATTTGTATTTTGTTTCTGCTACAGTTATGACCTATCTTAGAAAATAATTTGAATCAACAGAGAGTCTTTCTATTTATATGTGGATTTCCTATGAATGTCAGAATGACTGTACAGAAATAATGGGTAGTGCTTCACAGTATGCTGGCACTCTGCTGTGCTGAGATTTCCAAAAGCCGCTATTAGAGGAACTCCAGACTACATTACTAATTAATAAAGCAAGATCTACACACGTTTCATCATCTACATTCAGCAGCATGATCTAGCTGGAACATTACATTCTATCCGCAAATGTAATTTGAACAACATTATAACCCACACGTTCACTATGAATAATACCACAGAGCAGGCCAGAAAAAAACATTGGATATGCAAATTAAAATACATGTGAATCATCTTCTTACCTTTGAATACAATGTTGCATTTCTAAAACAGAAGGTATTGGAAATAACTTCTGTTTAAAGAAGTCAAAATTTTATTCAGTGTTGCTTTTTAATAAAAGAGCCTTTCGGTCTCTTTTAGCTTGTATATTTTCCTAGTGGTTGTAGGTCACCATGAGCTTTCTGGGTATTCTTATTACCTTTATGTTCCAGAAGATAGATCCAGTGGTTTCAAACATTTTCACCAAAAGAAGTAACCTCTTCCAGATGCAGGTAGTTGAAATCTTCACCCTGTATGGCTAGGGATTGCAATGTTTTGGAGAACTCAGGGAGAAGCATGTGATAAGTTTGATCAGCTGATAGATTTGTAAGGTTCTGATTTGCTGTGATAACTTCCTGGTTTCCATGATCATGTGTTAAACCAGGACGTTATCACAGTCAATCAGAACCTTACAAATCTATCAGCTGATCAAACTGATCACATGCTTCTCTGTCATCGCCATCCCTATTTACAGCCTGTTATTCCTGCTGTCAATCTTGTCATCTAGGATACATTGTGGCCTCTACAGGGTGGTCCATTTATACGGACACATCTTAATATGGCTATTTATATGGAAACACCATTTTATGCAAATGGTGAAGTTAACAAACAAAACAACCACTATTGGTCTGACACTAACCCACATTGGATAGATCCCTCCAAGACTGTTGGAACAAAAAATTGATGGTATGGTGTGGTATATGAGGTGTATCCGTAGATAAGGTGTATACATATAAATGGACCACCCTGTATAATGCACTTGTTCAGCTGTCAAATGCTGGGTACACACGTTGCGATTTCCCGCTCAATCCGCGGGATCAATTGGATCGATTCGATTATTTCCAACATGTTCGATCGGGTTTCGATGGATACAGCCGTCGATTTTGCATACTTAATATGCAAAATCAACGGCTGTATCCATCGAAACCCGGTCGAACATGTTGGAAATAATCAAATTGATCCCGCGCATCGAGCGGAAAATCGCAACGTGTGTACCCAGCATAACAGACAGCTGGGCTCCGTATGCTGGTCAGGAGCATCTTTTTGAATTGCCATTGCGAGCACCTGTACCACATGACACTGTTCCATGTACTATATGAGCTGCATATTATATGGGGGATGGCCCAGAATGCAATGGCAGCACTAGTATTATTGCTCTCTGCAGTGTGTGGGCCGGCAATATATCCTTCTTTGATCAAATTGTATCAGAGTGGGATCTATCTGATAGGTGATCTGGTGGCAGATTGAGATGTGTATAGATACCTAAAGAGGAAGGTCTGCCCAAATGTAATTTCATTACAGCTAAGCAAGCTAACCCCTTAACAAACCTTCAGTGTAGATCAGATTTTCTTTAACCACTTGAGGACCCACCCTTTACCCCCCCTTAAGGACCAGCGCTGTTTTAGCTGATCTGTGCTGGGTGGGCTGTGCAGCCCCCAGCACAGATCAAACACCAGGCAGAGCGACCAGATCGCCCCCCTTTTTTCCCCACTAGGGGGATGATGTGCTGGGGGGGTCTGATCGCTCCTGCCTGCCTGGGTGTTGCGGGGGGGGGGGGGGCACCTCAAAGCCCCCCTCCGCGGCGAAATTCCCCCCCTCCCTCCCTTCCCCGGAGATCCGAGGCTGCACAAGAACGGATCTGTCCTGTGCAGCCTCTAACAGGCTCCTGCCTGTCATGTGACAGCGATCCCCGGCCGCTGATTGGCCGGGGATCGCTGATCCAGTACAACGCTGCTACTGTTAGCAGCGTTGTACGAATGAAGTGCATTTGACTATGGTGGGGATTAGACTGTGAGCTCCTCTAAGGCAGGGTTTCTCAACACGTGGTACGCGTACCCCTGGGGATACGCGAGACCACTGCTAGGGGTACGCACAGAGGCTTGTTAGTTGAGTCCGTCCATCTTGCTGCACTCTCACCACGTGTCCCAAGCAGCGCAACAAGCAAGCAGCCAGACCCGGTCTGTCTGTAGCCACCCTGCTTGATTGCGCAATGTACACGGTAAATTGCAGGCGGCAGCGCCGAGGGCAGGACGGCTGGGTCTGGAATGGCACACACAACACGTGGGTCTCGCTTGAAAGAGGAAGAAAAGTCTCGGTGGAGCAGCTGCAGGCTCCGTGCCCGATTCCTCTGTCTCACCGGAAGATCTAGTTTTTCGGCTACTAAGCTGGCAGCTGCGTGCTTATGGTAGCTGTGGCTGCCTGCAGTCACCTTTGCTGAACTCTGTCAGCATAGCGGAGATCGAGACCTGGTTTGCGTCCACACAGGGTGTCTTAACAGCGCCCAGCACTGTGCGTGATGTCTCTTCAGACGTGAGGATCGTCACCCCGTGCTGCCCTCCCTATCTGCTCACATTCCTGGGCTCTGCAGACAGTAGAAGAAGCTGCAGAGGAAACCTAGACTTTGGCTCCCACAGAACTAGGTGGGCACTGTGTGTGTGTGTGTGTGTGTGTGTGTGTGTGTGTGTGTGTGTGTGTGTGTGTGTGTGTCTTTGTCTGTCACTCAGGAGGGGTGTGTGTCTGTCTGTCTGTCTCACTCAGGAGGGGTGTGTATGTGCGTGTCTGTCTGTCACTCAGGAGGGGTGTGTCTGTGTTGTGTCAATCACTCAGGAGGGGTGTGTGTGTCTGTCACTCAGGAGGGTTGTGTGTGTGTGTGTGTGTGTGTGTGTGTCACTCAGGGTGTATGTCACTAAGGAGGGGTGTGTGTGGGTGTGGGTGTGTTTCTCTGTCACTCAGGAGGGATGTGTGTCTGTCACTCAGGAGGGGTATGTGTGTGTCTGTCACTCAGGAGGGTTGTGTGTGTGTCACTCAGGAGGGTTGTGTGTTTGTATGTCTAACTCAGGAGGGGTGTGGGTGTTACTCAGGAGGGGTGTGTGTGTGGGTGTCACTCAGGGTGTCTGTCACTAAGGAGGGGTGTGTGTGTGGGTGTGCTTTTCTGTCACTCAGGAGGGGTGTGTGTGTGTCACTCAGGAGGTGTGTGTGTGTGTGCGTGTGTGTGTGCGTGTGCGTGTGCGTGTGCGTGTGTGTGTGTGCGTGTGTGTGTGCGTGTGCGTGTGTGTGTGTAAATAGCGTATGTATGTGTATCTCTGTCTGTGTAAATTACCTGTGTTCTCATCCGCCTCCGCCAACTCGCCGGGGGTACTTTGCAAATATGGAGTAGAAGTAAGGGGTACTTGGATTAAAAAAGTTGAGAAACACTGCTCTAAGGGACAAGACTATATACTCTGGAAAGTGCAGCAGGACGTCAGGGTTCTATAAAAGCAATATAATAATATGCATTATATTTTATTTATTCCTCTTGAAATGTAAAATATGAAATGCTGTGAAACTTGTGCTTACACACATTGTAATGCATTTCTACCTGAACTGGGGTTTTCAGTGCAGTATTTATAATAATAAATACATCAGTAGCTTAAATCCTTATAAAGCGTATTATACATCGACTCTCAGGCTGCAAACTACAGCAGGATTTTCCTCAAGGCAACTGCTGATTCAAAGTGAGAGCTCACATTTATTGTAAAATATTAAGAAATAAATGTCACGTGTTCCTCTTAAAGGGAACCTAAACTAGAGGAATATGGTGGTTGCCATCTTCAGTCTCTAATAAACCATGGTTGGCCATGGAAGGTAAAAGGTAGAGCAGTGGGCATGAACCTCCACCTCCCTCTCCTACCAGGTCATACACTTTTTGACATTCTCTATCTATCTATCTATATATATAATTTAGTGGTAGTTTATTGAAGATTGTAAGCTCGCAAGGGCAGGGCTCTCCCTCCCCCTTTTGTGTCTTGGAAATCATCATACATTTTATTTATCATGTTACTTTTATCACTGCCATGACCAATTCTGTATTTTGTATATTTTTGTATTTTGTCACTAATTATGTATCTTGTACATTAGTGCACACCATTGTCTGTATTATTATGTACCCCATGTTTGTTTCTTACTTTGTACAGCACCACAGAATATGTTGGCGCTTTATAAATCCATTATAATAATAATAATTGAAGGATGATAAATTGGTGAACAGTGTTGGGGGGCCTTTTATTCAAGACTTTGCAAAGAGCTCAGAATAATACAGTTTGGATGGTCATAATAATGTATTCTTTTGTGTAGTGAGGGGGGTGGGGGCATAATAGTTTTATTATGATCTTGCACCAGCTTTCCCTAAAGAGGTTTTTTTGTGTCTTTTTGTGTATAGGTAATTTACCCCCAGGTAAAAGACTTTTACTTACCTGGAACTTCTTCCAACCCAGTAGTCTTTGAGGCCCCTCTGTGTCTTCAGTGTCCCCTATTTCATCGCTCAGATAAAACCTGGACCCATCTGGGTTGCAGCAACTGCGCACATGGGTTCCTTCATGTGTGGCTTCCTCGATCATGCCCCCATAGCTGGGATGCAACTGTACATGTGCAGTAGTATCAACCAAGCCAGGTCAGAGATTTTCATCAGGTCAGCAGCACAATGGAGGTGACCCTGAAGACACTGGGGGACCTAAAATACTACATATGGGGGCTGGAAGAAACCCAAAGGTAAGTAAAAGCCAATTTTTTTTTTACCTGATTCCGGTGGGATTAAAGAAATTGTGTTACACTTTGTTTCCTCACATCTCTTCTCTTAATCCCTCTGCATGATTCACTATGTGTCATTGGGACAGCTTTGTAGCTCCTACTTTGCACAGAATTATGAGCCAATGAGACAGTGAGAGAAAAAAATCTTTTACTTAAATCTCTGCACTATTGTCGTGGTTCTCAACAAGTTGCCTAAAATAAAATATTTAGCAACTTCAGACTGAAGTTGAATGATGATAGCTGATGACAGTCCATTACAAAGTGATTCGTAAATTGATGATATATGCTGTGTACTATGGATACATCTTAATATGGCCATTTATATGGATACACCATTTTATGTGAATGGTGAAGTTAACAAACGAAACCACCGCTATTGGTCTGGCACTAACCCACATTGGATAGATCCCTCCAAGACTGTACTATATATAGTACATTGCTGTACTATAGTGATGTAACCTTCTAAAAATGTGTTGAATTATTTTTGAATGGATAAACAATCTAAGTAATTTGGATTCAAAGTAGGCTTTTACGTTCAGCCTTCCAAACCACCCAAGAAAACTCAAGCAAACAAGTAGATCATCAATGGATGCATATGTTTGTATAGTAACGGTGGTGATGAATGAATGATAATACTGTAGCCATGTAATCATGAGCGCTTTTTGAACTCCTTTTAATCCCATGATTAATGAACTAATGAAAAGCAATCCCTTCTTAACCTAAACAAGAAAAACCCATGAGAATGGAAAAGGAATTGTAACTGACATTCCTTACATGACTTAAGTTCCTGTACCAAAGGAAGCTGTGGGTGATGATTGTATTAAAATGTCCATCCTGTTCCTGAAACTGTACTTGTAAGGAAGCTGGTTTCAAGCCATGCAGAGTGTCTAATTTTAAAGTTGTTAAATATTTCTTTTGTTCCTTAATGCTAGACTGTGGCGAGAGTTATGAATAGAAAATAAACAGTATTGTCACCCAAAAGTGCTACAAGTATAGGTTAAATTACTGGAAGTTGAGCCAATTCTTATTGCAGAGCACTGAAGATGCGATACAGCCTTTCATATGAGTCACATAGCTTCTTCTGTAATCCTTGCCCTCCCTACAACTACTTTTAGAAATAAAATTAAAAAACAACAAGACAAGTAGAGATCTCAATATTTAGAATTTTTGGACTTTTAACACTGCAGGGTACCTTGCAAGGGATGTGACAGAAAAGCCTCTTCTCCTCCCAAAGCGCCATTGTCTTTTTCAGGGACAAGCCCTTTACAAAATGGAAGTGGGGATATTTGAAAAGAAAGCTTATGGTGCTCTCTAGTCATCCTTTTTATAAGGGTTGACCATACCATCAAAGCCACCCAGAAGAACAAGTAGTTGTGATCATTTTCTGACCCACTTTTTATTAAACACAAAGGCCCATATGCAATTTACTTTTTCACCTGCGTTTTCTCATGGGTGATATTTTCACAACTTGTAAATGAAATGCTTTTTAAAACGCCAACAAGCAAACTAATATTAAATATTTTAATAAAACACATGTAACTGTTCTTAAAATCTCCCATTTCAACTTCTTGAAAACTCCTTTGGTGTTCCTTTCTGCTTCATCTGTGATTTTCTCATGTTATTGAAGAATTGGCAAGTCACCATTCACATTTGCCCTTTTACTTCCGTAACCTGATCAAGTTTGGAATAGGAATCCTTAGGGCCCTTTCACACCAGAGGGATTTTTCGGCATTTTAACGCCACAGCTGAAGTTGGCGTTTTGCTAGGTAAAAGAAAGTCCATAGACTTTCATTTTATCTTTCACATCTAACTCGGCGTTTTGAAGCGTTGCGTTTCAACGCTCCCAGGAGCTTTTTCAGGGCTGTTAACAGCCAAAGTTGGCTGTTGGCGTTTCAATGATAGTCAATGGAAAACGCCAACTTCAGCGTTTTCAAAGCCTTTTCAAAGCGTTTTACAGCTATCTTGTTCACTTATTTTTATAGAAGAAAAAAAAAAGGACGTTTTCATATGGGCTGTAAAACTCTTTCAAAAGGCTTTGAAAACGCTTTGAAAACGCTATGTATTGGCGTTAAGCAAAAGGCTGACTTTCAGCCTTTTCTACCGCAGCCTCTAGTGTGAAAGAGCCCTTAGTGTTATATTTTAATGTGGTGCTAAGGATTGCCATTGGTCGATTTATATGGACCAATTGGAACCTTGGGAAGAAATTAAAATCCATCAGATTAGTTTTCACCAGGATGCAGTGAATGCACACAGCGGTTCTTAAGCCAAGCAAGTTCAGAAATAAATTACAGATGAAGAATAGAGATGAAGAGGATAACATAAAGGATAATAAGTCTGTGATGTGACATGCAGGTCACAGCTTTCTTTCTTTTTTTTCCCTAAAAGCTGCAATCAGTATTGTTACTACTGCACAGGTTCTTAAATCAAACGGAGTCGGTGATTTCTCAATACAGAATACTGTACATTAGGGCCTGTACACACTGAAAAACGCAAGCAAAATCGCAAGCGCATGCGTTTTTAAAATCGCAAGTGCATGTAGTTTTAAAAACGTATCGTATGCGTTTTTGATGCGTTTGCGTTTTTCTTGTAATTGCTGATTGGCTAAAGAATCCTTTGTTTTTTTTCTAGTTTACATTTCATCAGGAATCAGGAAATTTCAGAGTCTTCTGGGATACTGACTTCTGAAAAACGCAGGCAAAAGCGCATGCGTTTTTAATGCGTTTTTCAAGCGCTGCACTTAAAAAAGCGCAGCAGGCACTGCGATTGCGTTTTTCTAAAAACGCATTGCACCAGTGTGTACAAGTCATCACGATTTTCATTATTTTTTAAAAGACCTTGCGATTTTAAAAACGCATGCGTTTTTAAAAACGCAGCGCAAGCGCAGCAGTGTGTACAGGCCCTTACATGTACTATTTAGAGCTGTTGATATGTAAGCCGCTGTTTTCAAGTGCTTTATTATGCAAAAATCTATGAAGTGTTCCAGTCTCAGTAATGTAAAGTCTCAGTTTGTAAACATAGTTATATATTTAATAAATGCAGGTAAAATCAAATATAAACAACTGTAGTTTTCCAGTCATTAAATAGTGATTGAGGGCAGCTTCATAAATTATAAGCAGCGTATATTTGGCACTTCTGCAGTCATTAGATTCAGCCGCAACCTCATATATAGCTAAGATTTGCACAATGCTTAACATACATATAATTAAATGGCACTGATTACTATATGTGAGAGATTCTCCACAAGACATTTTTCCAGCTTTACTTCAATGCATTGCCAGCGCAGTGTTTTGGAATATATATATATATATATATATATATATATATATATATATATATATATATATATATATATAATTAAAGCAAAGACTTAGCTTATGTATTTGAGTAATTCCTTCAGTCAACATAAGGGAGTACCCACCGTCCTCACAAGTGATTAAGGTTTGTTTTTTTTATTCCTTATTCTGTATACTAAAAGCAAGATCAAATTACAGCTAAGAATGGCTGTCATTTTGTCAGCAGGAAAGCCCCATTTTAAGGCGCATACACACGTATGATTTTATTCCCGATTATCATTCAAACCGCAATAGACTTCAATGGGGAGGCGAACTTTGAAAACTAGAAACACTTATGCTGGCCACAAAAGTGATGGAAAAGATGTTTCAAGGGGTCTAACATCTGAGTTTTTGCATGGATGAGTGGGATAGATGCCAAAAGTCCCAGGAAAAAATATGGATTTAACGCAAAGCAGCGTTTTAAGGGCAGAAATCACATTGAATGCTAATAAATTGCAGGCCTAAAGTGCTTTAAAACATCTTGCATGTGTATACATCAATTAGGGAGTGTAATTAGAGTACTGCTTCACACTGACACACTAAACTCACTGTGTAATGCCCCACAAACAGCTGTTTGTGTAGTGACAGCCTTGCTGGCCTGGTGCGCACCATGGTGAGAGTGCAGGGCGTGGCGATTTTCAAGCCCATATGGTCGCCGGGCTGTGGTAGCTCAATGAAAGAACAACAGTGACTGTCCAGCTGATCAAATTCGGTCTGTCCACAATGAAGCAACAACCTTATTATCTTGTCACACACAGACAGGTACCGGACAGGCACAGTGACACTGCGTGCGCTCACGTAGGTAGGTGGGTGCACTGAAGTGAACAACAGGTAGGTATATGCAATGATGGGTATTACAATGTGCACCTGTCACACACAGACAGGTACCGGACAGGCACAGTGACACAGCGTGCGCTTACGTAGGTAGGTGTGTGCACTGTGAACAACAGGTAGGTATATGCAGTGATGGGTATTACAATGTGCATCTGTCACACACAGACAGGTACTGGACAGGCACAGTGACACTGGATGCGCTCACGTAGGTAGGTGGGTGCACTGTGAACAACAGGTAGGTATAAGCAGTGATTGGTATTATAATGTGCACCTGGCACAGTAGTAATTATACCACCAAGGGGCCGAAGGCCAGCCGCGACTGACTGACAGGGCTGTATATAATGCAAGTGTGCCACACACACAAAAAAAAAAATAGATCACAAGAACAAGATTAGCTCTCAAAAGAGCTGTTGAGGGGTGCTTTTTTAGCAATAAGAATCAGCAAGGAACAAGTGAAGAAGTCTACAAGAGCCTAACTAAGCTTTCCCTATAGGTCTCTGCACAGCAGCTCTCCCTTCTCTAATTACTGCAGGCACACAAGTGAGTCCAATGCCTGACGCTGCCTGCCTTTTATAACGGGGGTGGGGCTCCAGGAGGGAGTGTAGCCTGATTGGCTACAATATGCCTGCTGACTGTGATGTAGAGGGTTAAAGTTGACCCTAATGATGCACTATGGGGGCGAACCGAACTTCTGGAAAAGTTTGCGTTCGTCCGTGAACCACAGAAATTCGCCGGAACCCGTTCGCCGGCAAACCGTTTGGGCCATCTCTAATTGTAAAATATGTTGGGTGTACACTACAGTATGTCTCATAGGGCTAGCCAGCCATCTGCCCAGAATCCCAGATAAAGATAGGACACATGGCTGTCCGAAACAGCAGTCTGTTGCTCTGGCTGTGCCAAGTATGTTATAACTACTAACGCTGAATTGATGTTCCACATAGAAATACCTTGCATGTATGCCTTTGTGATGAAGATGTTATTGTGAGCTCTAAAAAAAAGGAAGAGGTTTTATGCTATGAATCCAATGCAGTTTTAACTCGTACACGTATATGGAAAGCTTGCATGGTACATAGGCAGGGCCGGCCCTAGACTTTTTGCCGCCTGAGGCAAATTTAGGAGAAAATTGCTGGCGCCTCCCCCCCCCCCCCCCCCCGCCCGTCCGTGGGTGCGGGGGGGGGGGGTGGCCACCGAGCCGGAGGGGTAGCGGGCAGGTCGGGGGTATTGGGCCTAGCGGTGGGGAGGGGGGTTGGACCCCCCTCCCTCGCCCAGGTCCCCTGATCTGCGCTCCCCTCCAGCTGTAATTAGGAAGCAGCCGCTTGCAGATCGTAAGAGGCACGGGCGGGGAGGACTCACCTTATCCGTGTTCCATCGTGCGCTCCACTGATGTCACTTCCTGCATCGCCGTCCACTTACAATACAGTGGGCGGCGATGCAGGAAGTGATGTCAGTGGAGTGCTCGCTGGAACGCGGAAAAGGTGAGTCCTCCCCGCCCGTTGCCTCTTACGATCTACAAGCGGCTGCTTCCTAATTACAGCTGGAGGGGAGCGCAGATCGGGGGACCCAGGCGAGGGAGGGGGGTCTGACCCCCCTCCCCACCGCTAGGCCCAGGGGCAAACGCAGGATTTTTAAGGGGGGGGTTCCTGAAAGGTCCAGAAGCACGTATATCCCCGAGTGCTTCCGAATACAGGTGGCTCCATACTGCCCATGCACAAAAGTGCGCTGGCGTATTACGGAGCTGCCTATCTTTGGAAGTACTCAAGGACACGAGTGTTTCTGAGGGCTTCTGGTAGCAGCAAATTTGAACTGGGGACAGCGCTGGAACAACTCCCCGAGAGAGGAATGGGAGATAGACTTAGTTTGGACAATTCAGTGGAATATGCCACATAGTGTGACATAGCGCAAGCGATACCCATATGATGCAGGGATATATGCATCTGCGGAAGATGGCGGCGCTATATAAATACTAAATAATAATAATTTGCCTCACCAGGATTGCACTTTTATTTATCTTTCCTGTATGACAAGAACACACAGCCAGCTCTAGGGGAAGAGGGAAACAAAGGTGAATGAGGGAGGCTGGTGCACACCAAGAGTGCTTCTGAGCATTTTTCAAATCAACAGTGATTTGAAAAGTGCTTGGCTAATGTTACCCTATGAGGGTGTTCCCACAGCAGCGTTGTGATTTTTTCAAAATCGCAGGTATACTGCATGTAGCATGTTTTTGAGCAATTCATTCAAAAATCGCTCTGAAAATCACTTCACAAAATCACACTCACAAATTGCTAGTGATTGCTATTGTCATTTTGGCGTTGCACTAGCCCAGAGAGAGGAGTGGAGAAATTAAGAATAGCCTGAGATGGAGCAGAGAACTTTCCTGTATTGCAGTCCCACATCACACAGGCTACTTGCCTGTAATCGGACTCCTGTCCCTGTCAGTCTCTCACACAAGTCAGAAAGAAGCCCTCCTGGAGTCTAGGAACTGTCAAAAACTTTTCAGCTTGTTAAACACATTATCCACACATGCAGTCATTATAACAATGGGGAGAGACCAGACAGATGTTTGCCCACAGACCCTGAGTCCAGGCAAGCTCTGCATCATGCTGTGCATATTTACCAGCTTGCCTGCACTCTAATTTCATCATGCCTGACACTTCTGTGCTGTGGAGAGTCCAGGACTCCATAATCAACATTCTCTCACTGCAGGCTGCATCTTCTTGTGAGGGAAGCTCGGCTGCCTCTCTCATTCTATTAGCTGGAGGGAGGCACCAGAAGTAAGAAGGGAGGGAGCATGAGGCTGTTTATATTATGCGGGCTTCCCTGGCTGAATACACAGCTCAGTGTAGGGGGGAGGTTCCAGACACCCGGAATAGCCCCCTCAGTTCGCCAGTGCGGCCCAATACCCCCGACCTGCCCGCTACCCCTCCGGCTCGGCGGCCGGCCCCCCCGGGCGGGTGACGCCCCTCGAAGTTTGCCGCCTGAGGCAAATGTTTCACCCCGCCTCATGAGCGGGCCGGCCCTGTACATAGGGAAGCAGAAGCAGCACAGGGTGGGGGGTTTTGTGTAATATACTGCTTCCAATGCCTCAACCATTACCATGTATCCCATTATATATACAGTGGCTTGCAAAAGTATTCGGCCCCCTTGAAGTTTTCCACATTTTGTCACATTACTGCCACAAACATGATTCAATTTCATTGGAATTCCACGTGAAAGACCAATACAAAGTGGTGTACATGTGAGAAGTGGAATGAAAATCATACATTATTCCAAAAATGTTTTACAAATCAATAACTGCAAAGTGGGGTGTGCGTAATTATTCAGCCCCCTTGAGTCAATACTTTGTAGAACCACCTTTTGCTACAATTACAGCTGCCAATCTTTTAGGGTATGTCTCTACCAGCTTTTCACATCTAGAGACTGAATCCTTGCCCATTCTTCTTTGCAAAACAGCTCCAGCTCAGTCAGATTAGATGGACAGCGTTTGTGAACAGCAGTTTTCAGATCTTGCCACAGATTCTCGATTGGATTTAGATCTGGACTTTGACTGGGCCATTCTAACACATGGATATGTTTTGTTTTAAACCATTCCATTGTTGCCCTGGCTTTATGTTTAGGGTCGTTGTCCTGCTGGAAGGTGAACCTCTGCCCCGGTCTCAAGTCTTTTGCAGACTTCCAAGATTGCCCTGTATTTGGCTCCATCCATCTTCCTATCAACTTTGACCAGCTTCCCTGTTTCTGCTGAAGAGAAGCACCCCCAGAGCATGATGCTGCCACCACCATATTTGACAGTGGGGATGGTGTGTTCTGAGTGATCTGTAGTGTTAGTTTTCTGCCACACATAGGGCTTGATTCACAAAAGAGTGCTAACTGTTAGCATGGCCGTTTTCGCGCGAATTTTCGCATTGCGCACGACTGCGAATGTTTGCGCGAAACGATAACGTTTTTCGTGCGCAAATGCGAATTTTCGCGCGAAAACGATATCGATTTCGCGGTAAAATTCGCGTTTGCGCGCGAAAACATTATCGTTTCGCATGAAAATTCGCGATCGCGCGCAATGCGAAAATTCGCACGAAAACGGCCGTGCTAACAGTTAGCACCCTTTTGTGAATCAAGCCCATAGCGTTTTGCATTTTGGCCAAAAAGTTCCATTTTGGTCTCATCCGACCAGAGCACCTTCTTCCACATGGTTGCTGTGTCCCCCACATGGCTTGTGGCAAACTGCAAACAGGACTTCTTATGCTTTTCTGTTAACAATGGCTTTCTTCTTGTCACCCTTCCATAAGAGCCAACTTTGTGCAGTGCACAACTAATAGTTGTCCTATGGTAAGATTCCCCCACCTGAGCTTTAGATCTCTGCAGCTCATCCAGACTGAGTCACCATGGGCCTTTTGACTGCATTTCTGATTAGCGCTCTCCTTGTTCAGCCTGTGAGTTTAGGTGGACGGCCTTGTCTTGGTAGGTTTACAGTTGTGCCATACTCCTTTCATTTCTGAATAATCGCTTGAACAGTGCTCCGTGGGATGTTCAAGGCTTTGGAAATCTTTTTGTAGCCTAAGCCTGCTTTAAATTTCTCAATAACTTTATCCCTGACCTGTCTGGTGTGTTCTTTGGACTTCATGATGTTGTTGCTCCCTAGATCTTAGTACCAATACAGCTGCTCTGTGACAGAATCAGAGGTTGTCTGACATTAGATTACATATAGGTGAACTCTATTTAGTCATTAACACTCATCAGGCAATGTTTATGGGCAGTAAGTAATGTGGGTTCAGCGCTCAGGAAGACAGTCTCTGGTACGATCACTCGCAAAAACACATAGGGGGAGTATGCCAAACACCGCTCCCCCTCAAGTTGAATAAACTCACCGGATCCGCTGGCCAGATTGGGCCCGTCAGCGCATGTGGGGTATAGGCCACCCCTCAGCCACCTCGGCAACCTCAGCTGGGCACTTGTGATTCTGAGCAAGACACTGCTCTGTCCAGCGTTGAAGTAATAGTCCAGTGAATTGAACCTCAGGAGAAAGAAAGCGCTTCACATAGCGTAAAAGTATAGAGGAATTCCTGAGTTTATTAAAAAACAAGCCCCCTGATGAGTTACCATAGTAACGAAACGTGTTGGGCGGAGCTACGGAGCGGCGCGGCGTGTGACGTCATCGGACGCGGTGGTCGTCGGATACACGCTGATTACTATACGAGTGGCCCGCTGCAGGGGAAAGGCTGGGGCGGATTTTTTAACCGGCCATCACGCTAGCTGGAGCTGCGTGCTTTCCATCTCCAGCATATCCGCTTTACTCTGGACTGTATATTTTGTATGAAGCTATGTGCTGATGAATTGGCACTTTTAAGTTTTTTAATAAACTCAGGAATTCCTCTATACTTTTACGCTATGTGAAGCGCTTTCTTTCTTCTGAGGTTCAATTCACTGGACTATTACTTCAACGCTGGACAGAGCAGTGTCTTGCTCAGAATCACAAGGGCCCAGCTGAGGTTGCCGAGGTGGCTGAGGGGTGGCCTATACCCCACATGCGCTGACGGGCCCAATCTGGCCAGCGGATCCGGTGAGTTTATTCAACTTGAGGGGGAGCGGTGCTTGGCATACTCCCCCTATGTGTTTTTGCGAGTGATCGTACCAGAGACTGTCTTCCTGAGCGCTGAACCCACATTACTTACTATCCACGTTTGGCTTCCCACAGAAAGCAGGGAGCGCTCCACCTAATGAACTGGGTGTTTGATTAGTCTCATAAATTTTTAATAACTGTTTCTGGTTTACCTGTGCAGTTTTGACTCTATCTAGGCTGTGTTCGAGGCAGCCACGTCCAGTGAGCGCTATTATATGTTTGTAGCTATTTAATGTTTATGGGCAACTGACTGCACTCAGACCAAAAGGGGCGAATAATTACGCACACTCCACTTTGCAGTTATTGATTTGTAAAAAATGTTTGGAATCATGTATGATTTTTGTTCCACTTCTCACGTGTACACCACTTTGTATTGGTCTTTTACGTGAAATTCCAATAAAATTCATGTTTGTGGCAGTAATGTGACAAAATGTGGAAAACTTCAAGGGGGCCGAATACTTTTGCAAGCCACTGTATATATATATGGTTGATCATCTGTTTCTTTTGGTCTCTAAAGCCTTTCAGGATTTCTTTAAATGTAGGCAATTGTTGAAGCATTATAGCTACTCATAAATGGGTTTATTAAATAAACAAAGGTTGATGTAAAACATTCTAGGGCTAATTTATCAAGGCAGATGCCTTGAAATGTGGAGCAGCTATTCAGAATGAACAGTCATTTGTTAAATCAGTCCCTCTGTGCACAGATGGCAAGATTTATATATATGTAATACAAGCTGTACATTGCTTGTCATGCTCTTAAGGAGAATAGGAAGGAGTTACACAAGTAAGGCAATAGTTTACATATACATTGGTTACATAAACCATATATCAGTGTCTGTAAAAATGGGGTTATGCATTTATATTTAGTCATTAGGCAACAGTGCTTGACAGCCATGCATTATGCCACCATGCATGCACTGCTGAATGTATTACAATGTGAAGCTGTCTGAGCTCTGATTTGGGCTATGACTATGGGGGGCATTTTGTAAATTTGCGCTGTGGGATATATCTGTTGTATAGCACTTGTATATATGTATAGCACCATCTGAGGAAGCCTTGTTTAGGTGAAATGAGATTTAATTAGGGTTTTATGTACAGCACTATGCACTTTCCCTAATCAATATTACCTTCAAATATGTGGAGGCGCCAGAAGGATAAAAAAGTCAAATTTTAAAATGATAAAATGGTGGGAGGCAATGGTGGACTTGCCTACCCAGCAGAAAGCACAAACACTGATTCAGTGTAGTGTAAAATATAATTTAATTATTACTCCTCATAAAAAACAAACAATTTTTGCAACGCGTTTCACGGATCCCAAGTCCGCTTCCTCAGGCAAAGAAAAATATACACAGGCAGGAGCAACTAAAATGCAAACACAAAAAGATAAAAACAAAAGATCTATGTCATAGTCCGCAAGCAAAGGGAAGGAGAAAATCATCAATGTAAATCTTTGATCCAAAAATAGCAAATTCCTTTCTGTAACCATATTATCTAAGTAAAACCTTTAGATCCCATAGGGCAATGATGGCTACATATCCATAAATATAAATAAATACATCTACACACCATAGGGCAATGATGACTGCAAATCCATAATTGTAAATAAATACATCTATACACATATATATCCGTGCAGGGTCCCCATATGTACGAGCACAAAAAAAAAAAAAAAAAAAAAAAACATGCAAAAACAAAATGACATATGAAAAAACCTATGAGAGAAACATATACATATATTGCATGTGAGAACATGGAGTACTATGCATATCAGCACCCATGCGCGGGGCCCCCATATTAATTAGCATAACAGCATGAGTCCCATACATATGTGTACCCCATGCATGAGCCATGATGATCCCCTCATCATATGGGCAGTGGTCCCCCCTGTGTTCATGGGTGCGTGTCAACATGACCCCTCATCCGCATGCGCACCTGCATGCGGTGACAGGAATGTGATGGGATTCTGATAAGGAGCCCAGGGCGTTAGGGCGCACAATGAGCCCCTAGAAGAGGTGAATATACGCTCCTTCACCAGGATCTGGGGTTGTGGATGACTGGGGTGATCCATGGCGATGATGGCCCGTAAGGGAGATATAAGAAGGAGGGAGGATGTGATTGGACTTACCAGTATCTCTGTGCAGACACGAGTGGCGCCTCCGCTGTAATTTGGCGCCATTCTCACCTATGGATTTATATTCTCCATTGGTTGGGTGACAGATGACGTACTCCCAAGGGGCGGGGTATAGCGGGCTGTGAAGCACGCTATGTATTCCGCTGGTAGGACGTACGTCCTAGCGGAAATGCGTCATGTGTGGGCAAGGAGTCTATGACTCCATTTGTATTGTGGGCAGGCTGCGCTTCCCATGGATATAGTGTGGAGTTGTAGCACATAGGGGAGGAACTGGTCTATGGCCATCTATGTAGAGGGCGCTACTGACGAGGTTTACATGGTAGGGGAATATATCGCGGACATGTAGTAATTTTTGTGCGGGGGTCGGAGTCTCTGCTTTTACTCCATTGGGGCTAATGAGCTATTGGTCAAAAAGTAGCTCAGCATAGATATAGGGGAAGGAGGGAGGGTAGGAGATAATGATTATTGTTAAATTTTTAAAAAAAGTTATTATTAGAAAAACGTAGTGACCAGTGGGGGGGGGGGGGGGGGAGGGAAGAGTTCTTATGAACGTAAAATTGTGTAGTCACCTCATGAGTGACTGTCCATAATGCATATATCTTTTTACATCCATTACATGTAACACATACATGCTCCATTATCATATAAATGCCAATGTGCATGCGAGCAAATGGCCATACACCTCCCCATACATGCATATGCTGGTATTCGTACTAGGGAGCTCTATACTACCTCTAGTAGCTGATAATGCTAGATGGCAGTAGTGTGTTGCACCAGCCTGTTTATGGTTTTGTCTCACAGATGACAAGTTAGGACGCAAGAGAAGTATATACAATATATAAGAAGGTACAAATTAGGAATTGAAAAATATATGAACATACAAAAATATGTGAGCATATAGAAAAGCATATAAAAATGCATATAAAAACACATATAAAACCATATATATATATATATATATATATACACATACACATATATACACATATATATATATACATACATACATATACACATGTACACGTGTACACAAAACCATACACATATAATCAATATTACCTATTTGCCTCCCCTTGTGCAGTGGAGTGGGTAACCATACATTTTGAGGTGTCAGAAGTTAGTTGTGTGACGTTATCCCATGTCTGTACACCTTGGTCGCACCCATTGTAGCTAGTGTATGTCCGGCAACCCTTGGATGGGATAGCTACACCTCACTCGCAGTGTCAGGTGGAGGGGGATCAGCCAAGACCCTCATTACTTGAGGTTGCAGTCCCTATTTGAGGGCTTCACTGGGGACCGGCCAATACTCGTTTTAATATTATCTATTATAATAAAGTTAATAATACTTGCCTATAGGTGCCCATACACTCGTCAGATTGGCAGCAGATAGATAAGAAATGCATCTGATGATCTATCTGATGCGTTTTTAGAACATTTTTTACCAGGATAGAATTCCAATAGATTTCAGTTTGAAATCTATTGAAATTCGATCTGATGGCATTTTTTTGCCATCAGATTTCCATTAAGGCCAATGCAAACTGATAAGCAATCTCATCAGATCGACCTAAATTTTCCACCTTGCCAGTTCGATGGAAATCCATCGTAATCGATCAAAATCGGCCATCGATCGGTCGATTGGCCAACCGATTTGCAAACGATCAATCAATCGATCGATCGGCCAGAAAATCGGCTGAGTGTATGGGCCCCTTATTTGTACCTATAGGGCATGTCAGTCAGACAGTAGTGTTTGTGAAGCTGTCTAGAACTAAGGTAATTCTGTTTGACCCACGAGTAATGCAGTGAACTTATTAAGTTGTCTGATTCACTGATCTAATGATAAGAGAATGTGTTTCTGACATACAGTTATTATTGCACAGGAGCCACAAATGAGTAGATGTACCATTGGCTGGATAGCGTACCGGTTAAGGGCTCTGCTTCTGATAGAGGAGACCTAGGTTCAAACTTTGACTTTTCCTTTCAGAAAGCCAGCAATTATTCAGTAGGAGACTGTGAGAAAACGTGGAAACGCCACCGCGTGTGCTCAGAACAAGGCGGCTGATTCCGCATCTAACGCGGCGGTTTGCACACGTAGGCCTACATCTGCTAGTATGGCTGAACGCGGAGAAACCGCCGCATGCCCGGATAGCGGTGCGGCTGGTTCCGCGTCCAGCACGGTACACAACACATGTCTGGTGTGGCTGGGACTGATAGTCCACACAGGTTCAGAAGGAGAGGCAGAACTTTTATGACAGCCAGAAGGGAGTCAGCTGACCAAGCCGGTCAGCTGACGATTCAACCAGTTCCCATTGGTCCAGCACTTAGGGGAGGCACTGGAGAGCGCTGTGCTATATATACCGGGTGCTGGTCATTCACTGGTTGTCTACCGTTGTGATCACTACATGGAAGCACTCAGACCTTTTTGTCAGAATCTGTGTTATCATTCTGTTATACTTCAGACTAGTTCCAGGGTGTTGATGATCACGGACCTCACACCCAAGATTAGGGACTTGTGTTACCATTCTGTTATACTTCAGACTAGTTCCAGGGTGTTGATGATCACGGACCTCACACCCAAGATTAGGGACTTGTGTTACCATTCTGTTATACTTCAGACTAGTTCCAGGGTGTTGATGATCACGGACTTCACACCCAAGATTAGGGACTTGTGTTACCATTCTCTTATACTTCAGACTAGTTCCAGGGTGTTGATGATCACGGACCTCACACCCAAGATTAGGGACTTGTGTTATCATTCTGTTATATGTCAGACTAGTTCCAGGGTGTTGATGATCACGGAGCTCACACCCAAGACTAGGCATTGTTTATTTTCTTTTATGACTTACTGCTTTCCTGACCACTCTTCTGTTCACTGATTCGGCACTTCGCTATATCTGATACTCTGTTGCCAAACCCTGCGTGCCTTAGGATTACCGAATCAGCCCCCTGTCTTTGTACTTGTATGTCCGTGTGTTGCCGACCTGGCTTGCCCGACCTTGAGAACTATCTCCCCAGTTAAGAGATAGTTCACAGATCAGTCAGTGACATCCTCCTATTGGTGTCGCTCACGCTCTGGTCCTTCCTTCTCCCAGCCTGACTCCGCCCTGCGGGAGATTCTCAGGCTGCTGAGAGGTACTCGTTCTCTAGTGCAGTATTCCTTACTGCCTTTGTACCTGTCCTCCAGATATTGTCCTCAAAGTATTACTGTTGCACCAAACACTCATATCACTCAGGTGTCCAGAGGTTAGTAATATATCTGATTGTCGGTGATACTGCAGATCATCAATAATCAGGTATATATCTGTATTTTTGGTGATACTGCAGATCACCAAAAATCAGACCCTCTCTGCGTTACACCGATTGTTACAGAACGGCAGACCAAAATGCAAATGAACGCACTCACCAGCCGTCTGGGCACACTTACCACTTCGGGGAAAAACATCAATCAAGTGCTGGGCAGCCACCAGACGTTAATTGACGCTTTGTCTGGATCTATACAAACCCTCCAGACGGCTGTGAAGGAAGTGCGATCTCCTCTTAGCACAGACATACGTATGCCTGTACCTGAAAAATTTTCTGGTCACAGATCTGACTTCCGAAATTTTAGGAGTAGAGTGTTATCATACTTTGAGTTAAGACCTAATTCTTCAGGAACTATGGCCCAAAGGGTTACCTTTATTAAAACCTTGTTATCAGGCGATTCTCAGACCTGGGCGTATAGCCTTCCCATCAGTCACCAGGCCCTAACCTCTGTAGAGGAATTTTTTAAAGCTATGGCTATAATTTACGATGACCCGGACATTGCCTCGACTTCTGAGCGGAAGCTCAAACTTTTACGTCAAGGCAAGAGTCCGGTTGAAGATTATGCTGCTGAATTTAGGAGATGGTCAGTATCGGCCAGGTGGGACACATTTGCCCTTTTAGATTGTTTTTTATCAGGGTTGTCAGACGAGGTCTCCGATCTTATGTTAAGTCAGCCTGAATCTAAGTCCATCGATGAGGCCATTTAATCGGCCATCAGGATAGATCGCCGGCTGCGCTATCAGAGACAGACCCGGGGTAAAAACCACGTGAGAATGGTGTCCCACGCTGCACCCCCAGTGACTCCACCTCCACCCACTTCACCTCCACCGGAGCCAAAGCTTTGGTCGGTCAAAGTTGTCTCAAGTGGAGCGGAAACGCAGAATATCAGAGCAGCTCTGTCTTTATTGTGCAGAGAAGGGTCATAGAGTGCAGAATTGCCCTAAGAAGTCGGGAAACGCTACTGCCTAGGTGTAGTCGGGGGTAATACCCTAGGCATGCAATTTTTACCCCTAGATGATAAACGTTTGCTTCTTCCCTGTACTGTTTCGTGGGAAGATAGGTCTGAAGTCACTGAAGCCTTCATTGACTCGGGTTCAGCGGCTAATTTTATGGATTACGAATTTGCAAAAAAAAATTGGGTATTCCGGTCACCCCGGTAAAACCACAGATTCAGGTTACTGCAGTGGATGATTCCCCTCTGCAGGGAAACAGTCCTCTGTCACAGACTCCAGAAGTGGGAGTCACTATCGGGGTGTTGCATAGAGAGAATTTGTTTTTTTTTGTGTTACGAATGACAACCTCCACAATCATTCTTGGCATGCCTTGGTTACAACTTCACTCACCTCAGATTAATTGGGCCACTGGTCAGCTAACGAGCTGGTCTTCCCATTGTTTTCATCATTGTTTAGCGAAGGTAACCTTTGGTGAGACCAAGATTCACGTTGAAGGATTTCCAGATCAGTATTCTGAGTTTGCAGACGTATTTTGTCCTAAGTCGGCCGATAAACTTCCTCCACATCGCCCTTTCGATTGTCCTATTGATCTCCGGTCTGGTTGTATGCCCCCTAGAGGTCATCTCTACAATTTATCTGGGCCCGAAAAGTTGGCCATGCAGGAATATATCCGTGAAAACTTAGCTAAAGGGTTCATTCGCCCTTCCTGGTCGCCTGCTGGAGCAGGTTCCTTTTTTGTAAAGAAAAAGGACGGAGGCCTTCGGCCGTGCATTGATTATCGGGGCCTGAATAAAATCACAGTAAAAAATCGCTATCCATTGCCTTTGATAGACAATTTGTTTACTCAGGTCACCAATGCTAAGATTTTCTCAAAGTTGGATTTGCGGGGTGCATACAACCTGGTACGGATCAGAGAGGGCGATGAATGGAAGACGGCCTTTAACACACCCGATGGGTATTACGAGTACCTGGTGATGCCCTTCGGGTTGTGTAACGCCCTGGCCGTCTTTCAGGAGCTCATTAATGAGGTGTTCAGAGAGGTATTAGGCAAATTTGTCCTGGTATATTCGGATGATATACTAATCTTCTCAGCCAACCTCTCAGAGCATAGGGATCATGTCAGGTTTGTGTTGCGCAAGCTAAGACAAAACATGTTATATGCCAAGTTGGAGAAATGCATTTTTGAGGTAACATCTGTCACCTTTTTGGGGTACATAATTTCTACCTCGGGCCTTTCTATGGACCCTGCCAAGGTCTCTGCTGTTCTGGAGTGGCCTCAGCCGGTGGGACTGAAGGCTCTCCAGAGATTCTTAGGGTTCGCTAACTACTATAGAAGGTTCATAAAGGGGTACTCCACAGTCATCGCACCCCTCACCAGCCTCACAAAGAAAGGGGCAGATACTAACCACTGGTCCTCCGAAGCTCTTGCTGCTTTCTCCACCCTGAAGGAATTGTTTTGTACTGCACCCATTTTGAGACACGTCGACATCTCCTATCCCTTTATGGTGGAGGTAGATGCCTCAGAGGTTGGGGTAGGGGCTGTGCTGTCTCAGCTCTCTGGGTTGCAGGGAAGGTTACACCCATGTGCCTATTTCTCTCATAGAGTTTTACCCGCAGAGAAAAACTACGATATAGGCAACAGGGAGCTCTTAGCCATTAAACTGGCCTTTGAAGAATGGTGTCATTGGCTAGAAGGAGCAGAACATACGATTACAGTTTACACTGATCACAAAAATTTGGAATACATCGAGGGGGCTAAGAGATTGAGTCCCCGACAGGCTCGGTGGTCACTGTTTTTCTCGAGATTCAGATTTATAATTACGTATACTCCGGGTAGTAAAAACATTAAAGCAAATGCTTTATCCAGATGTTTTGAGCCAGAGACAGCACAGCCCTCAGACCCAGAGACTATTCTCCCACAGAAAGTGGTGTTGGCAGCCACAGAGACCTGGAGGAACTGGACTGAAACTTTAAGTCCCTTCCAGCAGGATGTCCCTGAAGGAAAGCCTGCAGGGGTCATGTTCGTACCGTTGCCATTTTGCCTCCAGATATTGCAGATGTTCCACTCCCACAAAAATGCTGGGCATCCTGGTGCCACCAGAACACAGGACCTTGTTGCTAGGTGTGCATGGTGGCCTTCCTTGGCAACTGACTGCAAGGAGTATGTGAGAGAATGTGCAGTGTGTGCAAGAAGTAAACCCTCCCGTCAGGCACCTGTGGGAACATTGCAGCCTTTACCCACCCCGAGTGAACCATGGACCCATTTGTCCATGGATTTTGTGGGCGAACTCCCGAAGTCTGAGGGCATGTCGGTCATTTGGGTGGTAGTCAACAGATTCAGTAAAATGGCCCATTTCGTGCCCCTAAAAGGACTCCCTTCGGCCCAGGAGTTGGCCGATCTCTTCATCCTGCATATCTTCCGGCTACATGGCATTCCGGAAAATATAGTGTCAGATCGGGGAGTCCAATTTGTTTCTAAATTTTGGAGGGCATTCTGTCATCAGTTGGGCATGGAACTTTCGTTTTCGTCGGGCTACCACCCACAGACCAATGGTCAGACCGAGAGAATGAATCAATCTCTGGAACAGTTTCTAAGGTGTTATGTTGCGGATGCACAGACTGATTGGATCAAGTTCTTGCCGTTTGCAGAATTTGCACACAATAATTTGAAAAGCTCTTCTTCTGGATTCTCTCCATTCCAGGTGGTAACAGGAAGGTTGCCTAGGTTCTCCCCATTGCCAGTAGCTTCTACTCCGTTTCCAGCTCTGGAGGCTTGGCAAAAGTCATTTAAAAACATTTGGGGAATTGTGAGAAAGAATCTATAGAAGGCTTTTCAGAGTCAGAAAGGACAAGCTGACAAGAAACGTTCCATAGAGTGGAAGTTTCGTCCAGGAGACTTGGTCTGGGTGTCCACGCGTCATTTGGCTCTAAAACAGCCTTCACCCAAGCTAGGACCCAGATTTGTGGGTCCTTTCCCAGTAACCAGGAAAATCAACAATGTTACTTATGCCATTGATCTTCCTGCCAGCATGCGTGGTGTGAGATCGTTCCATGTATCCCTGCTTAAGCCAGCAGTGCATGTAGATTCCACTCCTCCTCCCCCTGTGATGGTGGATGACCAACCTGAGTATGAAGTGGAAAAGATTTTAGACTCACGTATTGTACAGAACTTAGTACAGTATTTGGTTCACTGGAAGGGTTATGGCATTCAGGAAAGGACATGGGTACCTGATTGCCGCATGCATGCGGATGAATTAAAGAGGGAGTTCCACGCCCTACATCCTGAGAAACCGGGTAGGAGCTGTCCGGAGTCCACTCCTCAGGGGGGGGGAATACTGTGAGAAAACACGGAAAAGCCACCGCGTGTGCTCAGAACAAGGCGGCTGATTCTGCATCTAACGCGGCGGTTTGCACGCGTAGGCCTACATCTGCTAGTATGGCTGAACGCGGAGAAACCGCTGCATGCCCGGATAGCGGTGCGGCTGGTTCCGCGTCCAGCGCGGTACACAACACATGTCTGGTGTGGCTGGGACTGATAGTCCACACAGGTTCAGAAGGAAGCGCGCGCTGAGAGGCAGAACTTTTATGACAGCCAGAAGGGAGTCAGCTGACCAAGCCGGTCAGCTGACGATTCAACCAGTTCCCATTGGTCCAGCACTTAGGGGAGGCGCTGGAGAGCGCTGTGCTATATATACCGGGTGCTGGTCATTCACTGGTTGTCTGCCGTTGCGATCACTACGTGGAAGCACTCAGACCTTTTTGTCAGAATCTGTGTTATCATTCTGTTATACTTCAGACTAGTTCCAGGGTGTTGATGATCACGGACCTCACACCCAAGATTAGGGACTTGTGTTACCATTCTGTTATACTTCAGACTAGTTCCAGGGTGTTGATGATCACGGACCTCACACCCAAGATTAGGGACTTGTGTTATCATTCTGTTATATGTCAGACTAGTTCCAGGGTGTTGATGATCACGGAGCTCACACCCAAGACTAGGCATTGTTTATTATCTGTTATGACTTACTGCTTTCCTGACCACTCTTCTGTTCCCTGATTCGGTACTTCGCTAAATCTGATACTCTGTTGCCAAACCCTGCGTGCCTTAGGATTACCGAATCAGCCTCCTGTCTTTGTACTTTGTATGTCCGTGTGTTGCTGACCTGGCTAGCCCGACCTTGAGAACTATCTCCCTAGTTAAGAGATAGTTCACAGATCAGTCAGTGACATCCTCCTATTGGTGTCGCTCACGCTCTGGTCCTTCCTTCTCCCAGCCTGACTCCGCCCTGCGGGAGATTCTCAGGCTGCTGAGAGGTACTCGTTCTCTAGTACAGTATTCCTTACTGCCTTTGTACCTGTCCTCCAGATATTGTCCTCAAAGTATTACTGTTGCACCAAACACTCATATCACGCAGGTGTCCAGAGGTTAGTAATATATCTGATTGTCGGTGATACTGCAGATCATCAATAATCAGGTATATATCTGTATTTTTGGTGATACTGCAGATCACCAATAATCAGACCCTCTCTGCGTTACACCGATCGTTACAGAGACCTTTGGCAAGACTCCCTAACACTGTTACTGCCTACTGAGCGTGCCCTTGTGGCTGCAGCTCTGGCGCTTTGAGTCCACCAGGACCAGGAGAAAAGCACAATATAAATGTTCTGTCTGTATTTAGATGCTACCTTTCACCACATTAGGCTAACACTAGAGAAGATGTGTTCTTCCAGAGGAAATAGAACAATCTGAAGATAATGTTTAATTTATGTTGTGTTCTATGTATACTTTTTTTGAACCTGCAATTTTTTGGGGGTTATTTTTTTTCTTCAAAATAAAACAAGTATTAATTTGTATGCAAAACTTCCTCATATTTTTGGTAGTTTCTGAGATAAAAAAAATTACACAGTTATCACTGATGTTTCGCTTTAGGAAGAGTGTAAAGCACTTTGGCTCATATCCTATTAACTTTTCTCCAATTATATATTTTCAAACCATACACATAAAATACCTTTAAAGCTCCCAGTATGAAAGAAAATACTCAATAGATGTTTAATATTACTTTTTACCTACTTTTTAATACTTCTTCAATTGCTAAGTGCTAAAAAGTTATTTTTTTTAGAACTCAGGACAAAAAGTTCATTGGATAAGGGCCTTTGTGTGTGACTTAAAATTATTCCACCAACAGGAAGTGGTGCTCATTCATTCCAACTGGCAACCATTTGTACTCCAATAAACATTTGGATTTTTATCCAGGGGAGGGAAATGACACGCCCATATTGTTTCTCTCAGCTTTGTTTTGGGTTGAGAAAGGGCCTTGCTTGCTTTACAATTATGCTTTACACCTAACAGGCTAATCATTACTTACAAAGTAAGGAATTCACAGGCTTGACCAAAGAGCTTAGATAGTTGTTATAAAGGTCTCACTATTGTTGGCAAAGCTAATGTGTAGAAATCATTTTGATTTCATCACCTTTAGCAATGATGCACATGGTGCAACCCATACACAATGTGCTAGTTTGCACTGTAGATTGTTAATGATATATGACTTGGAAAGAGATCCTTTGAAGATGCAGATCATGGGCCATTCTATACCAACTATCTCACGACTTGACCTTATGTCCCCTGTATCTCCATCATCAGTTTGCATTGTCTCTGTCCCAGATCTGTGTGTTGCATTTAAGCACATCATACAGCAGATGGTGCAGAATACTCCCACACAGACCCATTGTTTTAAATGGGGCCATTCTAATCTCTACCTTTGCAGCACATAACACACTGCTGCACACATTTTTTTACGTACAATGGATGCTTTGTTGTTCCATCAAATAAATGGCATTTGAGCTGCAACAGACCTGCTATTGTGTTGGGTTACAACTTAAAGGGCAACTGAAGTGAGAGGTATATGGTGGCTGCCATATTTATTTTGTTTTAAGCAAAACCAGTTGCCTGGCTATCCTGCTGATCCTCTGCGTCTATTACTTTTAGCCATAGACCCTGACCAAGCATATGCAGATAAGGTGTTTCTGACATTATTGTCAGATCTGACAACATTAGCTGCATGATTATTCCTGGTGTGATTCAGACACTACTACAGCCAAATAGATCAGCAGGACTGCCAGGCAACTGGAATTGTTTGAAAGGAAATCAGTATGGCAGCCTCCATATACCTCTCACTTCAGTTGTCCTTTGATACACAAGCATAATGTAAGCTGTACCTAAATCTCTGTTCCTGTGCTTATCCTTGAGAAGAGGTCCAATCCTGTCAGATGACAGACCTACAGGGCTGTAAAACTGACCTTACACAACTCTGCCAGTATAATACTATTCAATCTGTCTATTATGTGGTATGACATTTTTTGTAAGCAACCTGTTCAATAAAAAGCCTCTTCAGGTCCCAGTGCATAAAATGCATCCCAAATAAGTGGTCCCAATTCCCACTGACTACGGCGAATTCCGCCATAAATTAAATTTCTGTTTTTGAAAACATGCAGGCAAAACAAAACTGGCTAATTATGTTTATCGCTAGTAACCAGTAGGGATGTACTACAGCGCTCCACAGGAACTGACACTGTTGTGAGCAGGACCAGATCTTTGTACATGGTGTAAGGCCTGGGACCCACTAGGAATCACTACAGCATGTTAAAGTCACTGCAGCTATATGTGCAGCGATTCCTAGGGCATTTGTGATGTCGATTACCTGACGTTTTGAAGCACTGTACATTAACATTTGCAATTTGCGAGTTGTTTTTTTTAAATAAAACTTTATTATACTTACCAGGCATCCTTTTTCTGTCCATAGCTCTGCCCCCTAAAGGAAGAGGTCATATGTGCTTCTCTATGACCAATCAGAGAAGCGCCTTTGACCTCTTTCTTTAGGGGGCAGAGCTACATATGTAAGAAAGAAATACAGAGACCCGATGAGTTTATTAAAGTTTTATTTAAAGCTAATCGCTTGGGCCCCCAAAGAGCTGCATAATTGCTTTGATAATCCATTTATGCAGCACTTATATACTTTGCATTGAGTGCTAACACGCTCAAAATGTTGCATGTCCTGCGATTGCGATTACCCCTAATCACAATCGCTCTAATGGGTTTCCCCTCACTCACGTTCATTGGCAAAGCATTTTTGGGAATCGCCTGGGATTGTCGGTAATCTCAAAACGCTGCCAAAAATGCCCTAGTGGGTTCCTACCCTTATGCTGGGAATACACGGTTCGTTTTTGCCTTCGTTTAAACCTTCGTTTCGATTGTGCCTTTTGTCCTTTTCGATCCCGAAATAATCGATCATACGGTTAATATCACCACCCACGGTTTCGTTTTTTTTCGATTCTGATGGTTTCGTTTTTCCAATGATCGAAGGCTGCAAAGAAACGAAACGAAAATCCCTTTTTACAGGGACGGACTAGCATAAACGAATATATAATCGATCTGAACAGCCATCAAGCCTACCAATGGCTCGATTAGATGGATAAAGAGAGATAATATCAAACATGTTCGATCACTAGTCGTTCGTTTTTGGGGTCTATTAATCGAAACTATAATGAGATTATGACTATTTTCACATACGTTTTCAACACTCGATTCGTTTACCGAACGAATCGAAGGTTTAAACGAAGGCAAAAACGAACCGTGTATTCCCAGCATTACACAGGATTAGTTAGTAGGTGCTACCGTATTGCCTTCTGGGACAGGCACAGTGTGAAAAAAAGTCTGGAGACAGTCTTTGTGGTTCACCAACACCATTGATTTATTTGTGCTGCACAGGCTCTTTATATTTACAATAAACAGGTGCCAAAAAATAAACAAGAATCATCTCTACTGCGTGCAAGCCTACTGTTTGTCTCCTCAAATAATTATAGAAAACACAGCACAAACCTCTGATACCTTTGTTTGTGCAGTCCACTACAACTTTAAGGATCCCAGAGCAGGACAGCTATTGTCTTGGCTAATTAGTATTTTATTATCTCCCGAGCACCATTCCAGAGGGAATTTGATAAAATGGCAGTACAGAGGAGAGAATCTGAAACGTAAACATCACTTACTTTCCCATACACTCTCCCCTTGCAACTGCCAAAAGAGCTAATCAGATTTTTAAACATGTTGATTAGTTACCAGTCAAGCTGACCGGCAACACTCTAGCCATCTAAAGGTGCCCATACACTCGTCAGATTGGCCGCAGATAGATAAGAAATGCATCTGATGATCTATCTGATGCATTTTTAGAACATTTTTTACCAGGATAGAATTCCAATAGATTTCAGTTTGAAATCTATTGAAATTCGATCTGATGGCATTTTTTTGCCATCAGATTTCCATTAAGGCCAATGCAAACTGATAAGCAATCTCATCAGATCGACCTAAATTTTCCATCCTGCCAGTTCGATGGAAATCCATCGAAATCGATCGAAATCGGCCGTCGATCGGTCGATTGGGCAACCGATTTTCAATCGATCAATCGATCGATCGATCGGGATCGATCGATCGGCCAGAAAATCGGCTGAGTGTATGGGCCCCTTAAATGTAACTAGTAATGTGAATTGGAAGTACAGATGTAAGTCCACCTGGAATGGTGGCCAAAGTAGCCTAACAAAACCTTGCCATTTTTATCACATCAGATATATGGGCGTTAAACACATCCCAAGTTTGCAGTGACTTTTTTTACTTTAAGGCTTCACATTGGCTGCTTTAGGCAGTGCATCCAGCCCCGTCAGCTGTTTCCACGCACCTGTTTGGCACTTGCAAGTACTTGGTATAGTGGGCAAGCATCTGTATTTGCATCAAGTCTGTAACTCTCAAATATGCCATCAGAAATGCCTCTCCTGCATGGCTTTCACAGTGATGGCTGACATCACTTCCCGTAAGGGGTAACTCCACATTAGTCAATGAAAATGCTCAGCACAGTACCAAAGCAGTCTCTACATCACTAGCTACCCACTACAGAGGTCTATAGTTATACATTGCAGGCTGGCAGCAAAGGGGCTATCGAGCTGGGGCCCGCGTGAGACTCAGGAAGAGGGGCTTGAGGTCAGCCATCCCCTCGGTACTGTGGCAAATGTCCGCTCTCTCCCTAACAAACTGGACGAACTGCGTCTCCTCTGCGGCAGGTGGGAGCTCGGGAGGAACACCCCAGTACTCTGCTTCACGGAGACTTGGCTACATGAGAACATCCCGGAGAACGCCCTA
The DNA here is from genome assembly GCF_040937935.1 of Hyperolius riggenbachi. NCBI lineage: Eukaryota > Metazoa > Chordata > Amphibia > Anura > Hyperoliidae > Hyperolius > Hyperolius riggenbachi. Next base: position 211,799,224 of record NC_090649.1, on the reverse strand, counting down.
AACCTCCCAGGCTTCAGCCTCATACGGGGGGACCGGGACCCTTCCCTCTCTGGGAAGAAAAGAGGCGGTGGCATCTGCTTCTACGTCAGCTCCTCATGGTGCCCCACCAGTACTCGACAGGAAGTGCTCCCCAGACCTAGAGCTTCTTCTCGTGAACTGCAGGCCAGTATACTCACCACGGGAGTTCTCCTCCTATGTCCTTGTTGGAGTGTATATTCCCCCTAATGCCGACGCCAAATCTGCCTTGAATTCCCTCAGCGACACCATTTCGCAGTGGGAAATATCCCTCCCAGACTCGCTGTTCATAGTCATGGGGGACTTCAGCAGGGCAAACCTTCGACAAGAGCTGCCACGCTACCGCCAGCATGTTGCCTGCCCTACCAGAGGCCCGAACACCCTCAATCATTGTTACATGCCACTGAAGAATGCCTACAAAGCTATCCCTGGGGTGGCACTTGGCTCCTCCGACCACTGCCTTGTTCATCTCATCCCCACCTACAGAAGGCTCCTGGAATCAGCAAAACCGGTCGTGAAGTCCTCCAAGGTGTGGTCCAGCGAGGCCAAGCTTCACCTTCAAGCCTGCTTTGATTGCACAGACTGGGAATCCCTGGCAGCTCCAGACCTGGACGAGTGGGCGGACAACGTCACCTCTTACATCAGCTTCTGCGAGGCCTCCTGCGTCCCAACCAAATCCTTCAAGGTCTACCCGAATAACAAACCGTGGTTCTCCAACAAGCTACGGCTACTGTGGAAACGTAAGGAGGCGGCTCACAGGGTGGGAAACCAGGAGTAATTCAGGAAGGCGAGGAACGCTCTGAAGCGAGAGCTGATGGCCTCAAAGAAGGAGTTTGCTGAGAGGATGAAGCAGAACCTGCGCTCGAACAACTCACGAGCCGTATGGCAAGGGCTTAAGGCTGCCACCAACTACAAGCCTCCCCCGCAACATGCTACACCAAACCCCGAATTAGCTGAAGAACTAAGCAAATTCTACCGCAGGTTTGAAAGGCAGACCGAGCCTGGGGGGCAGCCACCACCTCCTCCTCCCCCAGCCCCCGCGCATAGCGACCCAAGTGAGGACTTACTCTCTCTGGAAGTGAGGGAGGCAGACGTTCGGCACCTCCTGCCCACGCTAAATGCCAGGAAAGCCTCGGGACCTGACGGCGTGTCCCCAGCCTGCCTCAAAACCTGTTCGGAGCAACTTGCCCCCATCCTATCTGCCATCTTCAGCAGGTCCCTGACAGAGGGCAAAGTCCCAGCCTGCTTCAAGAGTTCCACCATCATTCCAGTCCCTAAGAAACAGGGAATCTCCGACCTCAACAACTACAGGCCTGTAGCCCTGATGTCCGTCATCATGAAGTCCCTAGAGAGAGTGGTCTTATCCACCCTCAAGCTATCCACCTTGCCCCTACTAGACCCACTCCAGTTCGCCTACAGGGCAAATAGGTCCACTGATGATGCTCTAAACATCTGTTTGGAATACATCTACAACCATCTAGACAGGAGGGATGCTTATGCCAGAGTACTGCTACTAGACTTCAGCTCGGCATTTAACACTATATACCCACGCACCCTCCAGAATATCCTGACCACACTGGGGGTCCACTCCACCCTACGGCTATGGATCACCGACTTTCTTTCTAACAGATCACAAGTTGTCAGGCTGGGGGACATCTACTCACGGGTAGAGATAACAAGCACAAGGGCACCCCAGGGCTGTGTCCTGTCCCCGCTGCTCTTCTAGTTTACACAAATGATTGCAGATCCACGGCAGACTCTGTCAAAGTCATAAAATTTGTGGATGACACCACCATTGTTGGCCTCGTCACCAAGGACAACATCCGGGAGTACCAGCAGCAGGTGGAAAGACTATGCCACTGGTGTAAAGAGAACAGTCTGGTGCTCAACACGGCCAAAATCGTCGAACTTATAATTGACTTTAGGAAGTCGGCACCTACCCCACCTCCCATCTACATCAATGGCACCGAGTGGCCAGAGTGCCCTGTGCTCGCCTGCTGGACACTACCATCTCCAGTTGGAGAGCCAATATCACGCTAACCCAACGGAAAGCCCAGCAGAGACTCTACTTCCTCCGCCAACTGTGGAAGTTCGGCATGGCTCAGGAGATTCTAACATGCTTTTACACTGCCACCATTGAATCGATCCTCTGCTTCGCCATCTTGGTTTGGTATGTGGGAGCCACCGCCAGCGACAGGCACAAACTACAGAGGATCATTAGGTCGGCGGAGAGGATCATTGGGAGACCTCTGCCCCCACTTGACCACCTGTATGACACAAGACTGCAAGCTAGGGCATTGAGGATTGCAAGTGACCTCTCTCACCCAGGCCACTGTTTTTTCACCCCATTTCCACTGGGTCGGAGACTTCGGGCCATCCCCACCAAGACCACCAGACACAAGAACTCTTTCTTACCGATGGCCGTTAGCCTCCTGAACTCCCTGAACATTCTACCACCCTCTATCAGCGCCCTACCACCTACATAGGAGCGGCAGACTTTGGCTGTGTATATCTAATTGTTGATTGTATGTTGATTGTATATTCGTGTATGCTTATACTTGAGTATGAGATACTACTGTCATTCTAATGTTTTCCTGCCTTTCTTTCTATGTATTGCTTCATTGTGCCAAACCCAATTCCGGGCTTGACCCAGTCATGCTTGGCGAAATAAAACTGATTCTGATTCTGACATTTGCATGCTGTAAGTGTAACCCCTCCTTCCTGATCAATTTAAGTACAAGTGCCTAAAGGTCACAGGGTATGGAAATACAAAAAAGAGGAGGATATTGACAGACCGGGCCTCTACCTGCTACAAGGCACCTTAGCAGTTGTTATGGCTATTGCTTTGCCCCTATAATCAGCACTAGTTAGTCTGTTATCGTTTTGTATTTTTGCAAGCTATAATGTCCCACAATGTACACAAGCTTACTGAAAGCAATTAACATTTTTAGAGATCTAACTGCTCCACCTAGAGGCAGCATCTAGAAAAGCAAAGTAATAATATTTCTTTAACTTTCAAAAGCTTCTGGTAAATTAAGGTAGCTGACAAGAGCATGGTGCTCTAGTAGTCATAATATATTACTGGCATACTGGAATAATACAAAGCAAGATTAAAAAAAGAAAGGAAAAAAGCTGAAAAGAAAACAGAAGACAAAGTTACTGGACACGTTTTAAGTGTGTGCAATTAGAAGACAAATATTTTATTATTATTAGTTATTGCTCCAACATATTATGCAGCACTGGACAATAAATAAAGTTACAGACAATGATAATAGGGGTGACGGGCAATGCAATACAGGCACTACATGGGGCATATCAGAATATAGCAAAGACTGCTGGAAGGTGCATTAGGACGTGAGGTTTCAGATAAATGTATGCACTAACTCATGTTAGCCAGGATTTAGCAAAAAAAAAAAAAAAAAAAAGTTGTTACTGTTGTGTACCGTATATGTCACACAAAAATGTATCTACTAAACTGTCAGCAACCCAAACTATGTTTTGACATTACCCGGGCAATGGCTACAATCATTTATCACCTAACAGCTCACAATTCAAAAAATAAAAACCTGTCCAGTTGTGCTGGATCACTTTCGTTCTCTGGTGTTCTCCAACCTTAGTAAATCCCATCCATAGCTCTCAGCTGCCTCTTGTTTGCTGGGATGGTCTCTGTTATGGAACCATGTCCTCTTGTCTCTCTTTCTTCCATAATCTAATGTAAAGATTTTTGTAAATATATGTATTTTTCTGCTCAAAAGCAGTTCTTGTGAGTAGACATAATTCTCATTCTCTGAATTGAAGAATAACTTGAACAGAGGAATGAAATTGAATTTGGTGCATAATGTAATGGCTTTGTTGCTCTAATAGGATGATTTGCAACTCATTACAATGCAATAATATTATCTCTCCTTAAAGGGAAGGTTCAGGGAGGGTGGGGAAAAAATAAAAATCAATTTCCACTTACCTGGGGCTTCCTCCAGCCCGTGGCAGGCAGTAGGTGCCCTCGCCGCCGCTCCGCAGGCTCCCGGTGGTCTCCGGTGGCCGACCCGACCTGGCCAGGCCGGCTGCCAGGTCGGGCTCTTCTGCGCTCCAAGTCCTTGTACTTCTGCGTCCCATGCCGGTGCTCTGACGTCATCGGACGTCCGCCGGGCTGTACTGCGCATGCGCAGAACTACTAGGTAAGTGGAAATTGATTTTTATTTTTTCCCCACCCTCCCTGAACCTTCCCTTTAAAGAGTAACTGTCGCAAAAATCTTAAAATTTAAAACACATACAAATAAGAAGTACATTTTTTCCAGAGTAAAAAGAGATATAAATTACTTTTCTTCTATGTTGCTGTCACTTGCAGTAGGCAGTAGAAATCTGACAGAAGCGAAAGGTTTTTTGGATTAGTGTATCTCTTCTTGGGGAATTCTCAGCATGGCCTTTATTCTTTATAAAGACATTCCCTGAAAAAGATTTATACAAAGATGCTGGGCATCCGCCCTGCTTGCTGCACACTGTTTTGGCAGTTGGACGGAGCAACTGCCATTCACTAAGTGCTTTTAAAAATAAAGAAAACACTGAGAACCCCCCATGAGAAGATAGGCTAGTCCAAAATCTGTCGGTAATCTCGGAGCTCTACTACTTACTGTAAGTGACAGCAACATAGGAGAAAAGTAATTTATGGCTCATTTTACTCTGGAAGAAACATACTTCTTATTTGTATAGGTTTACATGTAATTAAAATTTAAAGATTTTCGCAACAGGAGTACCTAAAGTAAAAGAAATGTGTCCAATTTAACTTTACCGAGGCTTCTTCCTGCTCCCTGTAGTCTTTCGGGTCCCTCGCCTTTGGTCTGCTCAGTTACATTCTATAGCTGTGCCCCTCTTAAAGCTGGCCGACTGAGCCAGTCATGACCTACTGCACATGCGCATCCCCAGACGCATTCCTCGCCCCAGTGTTTGGGAGCATTCGGAGCAGTTGTAATGTTTGCAAACTGTGCAAGAACAGAATGCTCCTGGAAATTGGAGCACAATCAAGGAGTTGCACGGCCCAGGGTGGCACATGCAGCTTTTGGAGGACACAGCTGCTAAATGGTATAGAGCGGAACAATGGCAGTGACCAGAAGGACTATTGGGGGTTGGAAACAGTCCCAGGTAAGTTACTTCTTTCACTTTAGGTTACCTTTAAGTGATTCTCCACTTTAAAAGTGAACCCTGTCTTTGTGTTTAAAAGGGGGCAGGATTACCTCAAGCACTGCCTTCTTAAAGTATTGCAAAATGAAATGTGGCAATACTACCTCAGTAAAAGTACATACTTTTACATGAACTTTAGTGAAAACTGCATGAAAAACAATGTTTTATGTTATAGAGAAATAACTTTGCTAAAGCTTGAGAGGTATACCTGCATGTGGTGCCCCCTGCTGGTGATATAGTCTATGATTATGTACAACCGAACCTCTCACCTGTTTTTTGCTGAATCTATGCAATTCCTGCTAGATTTGGTACTACAGACAGGTGTATACCATTACACTTGATTGATTGGCTGACAGGCTGTCTGTAGTCTATATAAAATGGCAGATTGCTGGCTGGGAGTGAGCATTTGCTTCTCATTTTTAACTGGCGTTAGGATTACCTGATTCATGTAAAACAACCTGCACTAACCGGAGAATGTAGGACACAGCCTGTGCTTAGAAACAATGAGGATTTCTGCTACAAGGATCAGAGGGGAAAGTTCGAATGGACTATTGAGAGCAATATATCTCATAAGAAAGAACATCATTTACTCATATGACAGTTTTGATCCTGAAGAGAAAGCTGATGACACATCATAGAACAGTTGAGCCATCCATCATGTCTTTGTACAATCTCAAAGTAAAGGGGAGACAGTGCAAACCAGGGCAGCTGAAAGGATTTTTTTAAAGGGGTTCTTTGGCAAGTTAAAAAAAAACTGACACTTACCTGGGGCTTCTATCGGCCCCCTGCAGCTGTCATTTCCCGTGCCGTCCTCCTACGATCCTCCGTTGCCCCCGCAATCACCGGTCAATTATTCATCTAACAAGACGAGTAGTGCACGCTCTTGCTCGCGTCTACGGGAGCTTACTGCGCAGGCGCAGTACAAGGTTTTCTCATACTCCACCTGCGCAGTAAGCTCCCAGAGATGCTAGCGGGAGTGAGCAGCCGCAGTCGCATTAGATGAATAATTAGACTGGGACAGGCTGCGGGGAATGGATGATCGTAGGAGGACGGCACGGGAAATGACAGCTACAGGGGGCAGAAGCCCCAGGTGTCTGTTTGTTTTTTTAACATGCCACAGAATCCCTTTAAGGCAAAACTGCCTTTTTCTGTCCTCTTGTTGAGCCTATGGCTAATAGACATCAGTTCCCCACGTTTTAATTATTTAATCAAAAAGGGGACTGGGAGATACTGGTTTACATGAGCTTTAGGAAAAATTCCTACCGATAGGTGTGGGATCACATTTAAATAGCTCCTCCCAAAAGTTACCCCTATGATCAGACTTTCTCAGCCAGGCAATGTCCATACACAAGGTGGTCAGTAACAAGCCATCAGGAATATGTACAGTATATCTGTGCTGAACTGAGTATCATAAATTGACATTTTGCCTATAGTTACAAGTTGCTGCACTTTGCACATCATGATCCTGAAGACGGTTGAATAGCAAAACGGATGTTAGGCGGGCCCCCGCCTTTTTAATTGTGGAAACTTAGTACTGGACTATCCATATTTTTTTTCACAGGATCCTGAATAAACCTGCTGAGACAGTAACTGGACCCTCTACTTCCCTCACAGATTTGCTTTTAGAATATAATAGGGATACTAGACTTTAGATTATAACCCGATTTGGCAAAGCCCTCGTCCCCGTCTGCTCTTCTCCACCACCAAATGGACACAGTGGCCCATATGCAATTCACTTTTTCACCTGAGTTTTCTCCTAGGAGATAATGTTTCAACTTCTTTTTATAATAACTTTTCATCATTTTGCATTCAAAAAAGTACAAAAAAAATAGGTGAAAAAGTACTTACAAAATTATTTTGAGTATTTTCTTGCTTGCTGGTGGCTTAAAAGGCATTTTATGACAGGTTGTGAAAATATCACCTAGGAGAAAACTCAGGAGAAAAAGGTAATTGCTTATGGCCCAGTGACTGCTGCTAAAGTTATCCCTACATTGGCCTCAATTCACGAAGATCATGCTGGAGATAATAAGGCAAGAGAATATGTACCACCACACATCAATGGTATTTTCCGTGTTATTTCACTAAAGAAGCTTGCCTTGTTAAGGTGTAGAGATACTTTTTCACAGTGAGAGAGTTAACTTATCATTTCTGTCCTTAAGGTACCTCCTCTGTAGTTATTTTCACATGCAGTTAATTAACAGCCTGTCTTTAACTTTAGAATTCTGTAGTTATTTTATCCACTTCCCGACCGCCGTATTGACAAATGGCGGCCGGGAAGTGGACTCCGCAAGGACCGCCGTATAGACAAATGGCGGTGGTCCTTGTAGGGGCATGGGCGGAGCAATCACGTCATCCGTGACGCGATCCTCCGCCTCTGCCTGTCGCCGCTCACCCGCCGCAACATCCCGCCGGCCATACGGAAGCGCCGGCGGGATGTTAACCCGACGATCGCCGCATACAAAGTGTATAATACACTTTGTAATGTTTACAAAGTGTATTATACAGGCTGCCTCCTGCCCTGGTGGTCCCAGTGTCCGAGGGACCACCAGGGCAGGCTGCAGCCACCCTATGTCGCACCCAAGCACACTGATTTCTCCCCCCCCCCGCCCCAGATCGCCCACAGCTGCTAACCTGCCCCTTGCGGGCAATCTGATCCCCCACCCACACCAATAGATCGCCCGCAGATCCGACATCAGATCACCACCCAAGCGCAGTGTTTACATCTATTGTCTCCTCTAAACACCCACTAATTACCCATCAATCACCCCCTATCACCACCTGTCACTGTTACCCATCAGATCAGACCCCAATCTGCCCCTTGCCGGCACCCAATCACCCGCCTACACGCTCAGATTGCCCTCAGACCCCCCCTTATCAATTCGCCAGGGCATTATTTACATCTGTCCTTCCCTGTAATAAACCACTGATCACCCATCAATCACCCCCTGTCACTGCCACCCATCAATCACCCCCTGTCACTGCCACTCATCAATCAGCCCCTAACCTGCCCCTTGCGGGCAATCTGATCACCCACCCACACCAATAGTTCGCCCGCAGATCCGACGTCAGATCACCTCCCAAGTGCAGTGTTTATATCTGTTCTCTACCCTAAACACCCACTAATTACCCATCAATCACCCCCTGTCACTGCTACCTATCAGATTAGACCCCTATCTGCCCCTAGGGCACTCAATCACCCGCCCACACCCTCAGAATGCCCTCATGCCCCAGCCCTGATCACCTCGCCAGTGCATTGCTTGCATCTATTCCCCCCTCTAATCACACCTTGAGACACCCATCAATCACCTCCTGTCACCCCCTAGCACACCTACCCATCAGATCAGGCCCCAATTTGCCCCGTGTGGGCTCCTGATCACTAGGCCAAACCCTCAGATCCCCCTCAGACCCCCTTCCGATCACCTCCCCAGTGCATTGATTGCATCTATTTTCCCCTCTAACCACCCCCTGAGACACCCATCAATCACGTCCTGTCACCCCCTAGCACTCCTATCCATCAGATCAGGCCCAATACAACCTGTCATCTAAAAGGCCACCCTGCTTATGACCGGTTCCACAAAATTCGCCCCCTCATAGACCACCTGTCATCAAAATTTTCAGATGCTTATACCCCTGAACAGTCATTTTGAGACATTTGGTTTCCAGACTACTCACGGTTTTGGGCCCGTAAAATGCCAGGGCGGTATAGGAACCCCACAAACTGACCCCATTTTAGAAAAAAAGACACCCCAATGTATTCTGTTAGGTGTATGACGAGTTCATAGAAGATTTTATTTTTTGTCAAAAGTTAGCGGAAATTGATTTTTGGTTTTTTTTCACAAAGTGTCATTTTTCACTAACTTGTGACAAAAAATAAAATCTTCTATGAACTCGCCATACACCTAACGGAATACCTTGGGGTGTCTTCTTTCTAAAATGGGGTCACTTGTGGGGTTCCTATACTGCCCTGGCATTTTAGGGGCCCTAAACCGTAAGGAGTAGTCTAGAAAACAAATGCCTCAAAATGACCTGTGATTAGGACGTTGGGCCCCTTAGCACACCTAGGCTGCAAAAAAGTGTCACACATGTGGTATCGCCGTACTCAGGAGAAGTAGTATAATGTGTTTTGGGGTGTATTTTTACACATACCCATGCTGGGTGGGAGAAATCTCTCTGTAAATGGACAATTGTGTGTAAAAAAAAATCAAACAATTGTCATTTACAGAGATATTTCTCCCACCCAGCATGGGTATGTGTAAAAATACACCCCAAAACACATTATACTACTTCTCCTGAATACGACGGTACCACATATGTGGCACTTTTTTTGCACCCTAAGTACGCTAAGGGGCCCAAAGTCCAATGAGTACCTTTAGGATTTCACAGGTCATTTTGCGACATTGTTGGTTTCAAGACTACTCCTCATAGTTTAGGGCCCCTAAAATGCCAGGGCAGTATAGGAACCCCACAAATGACCCCATTCTAGAAAGAAGACACCCAAGGTATTCCGTTAGGAGTATGGTGAGTTCATAGAAGATTTTATATTTTGTCACAAGTTAGCGGAAAATGACACTTTGTGAAAAAAAAACAATTAAAATCAATTTCCGCTAACTTGTAACAAAAAAATAAAAACTTCTATGAACTCACCATACTCCTAACGGAATACCTTGGGGTGTCTTCTTTCTAAAATGGGGTCATTAGTGGGGTTCCTATACTGCCCTGGCATTTTAGGGGCCCTAAACCGTGAGGAGTAGTCTTGAAACAAAAATGACCAGTGAAATCCTAAAGGTACTCATTGGACTTTGGGCCCCTTAGCGCAGTTAGGGTGCAAAAAAGTGCCACACATGTGGTATCGCCGTACTCGGGAGAAGTAGTATAATGTGTTTTGGGGTGTATTTTTACACATACCCATGCTGGGTGGGAGAAATACCTCTGTAAATGACAATCTTTTGATTTTTTTACACACAATTGTCCATTTACAGAGTTATTTCTCCCACCCAGCATGGGTATGTGTAAAAATACACCCCAAAACACATTGTACTACTTCTCCCGAGTACGGCGATACCACATGTGTGGCACTTTTTTGCACCCTAACTGCGCTAAGGGGCCCAAAGTCCAATGAGTACCTGTAGGATTTCACAGGTCATTTTGAGAAATTTTGTTTCAAGACTACTCCTCACGGTTTAGGGCCCCTAAAATGCCAGGAAAGTATAGGAACCCCACAAATGACTCCATTTTAGAAAGAAGACACCCCAAGGTATTCTGTTAGTAGTACGGTGAGTTCATAGAAGATTTTATTTTTTGTCACAAGTTAGCGGAAATTGATTTTTATTGTTTTTTTTTTCACAAAGTGTCATTTTACGCTAACTTGTGACAAAAAATAAAATCTTCTATGAACTCACCGTACTACTAACGGAATACCCTGGGGTGTCTTCTTTCTAAAATGGGGTCATTTGTGGGGTTCCTATACTGTCCTGGCATTTTAGGGGCCCTAAACCGTGAGGAGTAGTCTTGAAACGAAATTTCTCAAAATGACCTGTGAAATCCTAAAGGTACTCATTGGACTTTGGGCCCCTTAGCGCAGTTAGGGTGCAAAAAAGTGCCACACATGTGGTATCGCCGTACTCGGGAGAAGTAGTACAATGTGTTTTGGGGTGTATTTTTACACATACCCATGCTGGGTGGGAGAAATAACTCTGTAAATGGACAATTGTGTGTAAAAAAAATCAAAAGATTGTCATTTACAGAGGTATTTCTCCCACCCAGCATGGGTATGTGTAAAAATACACCCCAAAACACAACATACTACTTTTCCTGAGTACGGAAATACCACATGTGTGGCACTTTTTTGCAGCCTAACTGCGCTAAGGGGCCCAATGTACAATGAGCACCTTTAGGCTTTACAGGGGTGCTTACAAATTAGCACCCCCCAAAATGCGAGGACAGTAAACACACCCCACAAATGACCCCATTTTGGAAAGTAGACACTTAAAGGTATTCAGAGAGGGGCATGGTGAGTCCGTGGCAGATTTCATTTTTTTTTGTCGCAAGTTAGAAGAAATGGAAACTTTTTTTTTTTGTCACAAAGTGTCATTTTCCGCTTACTTGTGACAAAAATTAATATCTTCTATGAACTCACTATGCCTCTCAGTGAATACTTTGGGATGTCTTCTTTCCAAAATGGGGTCATTTGGGGGGTATTTATACTATCCTGGAATTCTAGCCCCTCATGAAACATGTCAGGTGGTCAGAAAAGTCATAGATGCTTGAAAATGGGAAAATTCACTTTTTGCACCATAGTTTGTAAACGCTATAACTTTTACCCAAACCAATAAATATACACTGAATGGTTTTTTTTTATCAAAAACATGTTTGTCCACATTTTTCGCGCTGCATGTATACAGAAATTTTACTTTATTTGAAAGATTTCAGCACAGAAAGTTAAAAAAAATCATTTTTTTGCCAAAATTCATGTCTTTTTTGATGAATATAATAAAAAGTAAAAATCGCAGGAGCAATCAAATAGCACCAAAAGAAAGCTTTGTTAGTGACAAGAAAAGGAGCCAAAATTCATTTAGGTGGTAGGTTGTATAAGCGAGCAATAAACCGTGAAAGCTGCAGTGGTCTGAATGGAAAAAATGTGGCCGGTCCTTAAGCGGGGTAAAGCCCTAGGTCCTCAAGTGGTTAAGGATTAAAATGTTAACTTAAAGAGACTCCGTAACAAAAATTGCATCCTGTTTTTTATCATCCTACAAGTTCCAAAAGCTATTCTAATGTGTACTGGCTTACTGCAGCACTTTGTACTATCACAGTCTCTGTAATAAATCAACTTATCTCTCTCTTGTCAGACTTGTGAGCCTGTGTCTGGAAGGCTGCCAAGTTCTTCAGTGTTGTGGTTCTGCTATGAACTCCCCCTTCCAGGCCCCTCTATGCACACTGCCTGTGTGTTATTTAGGATTAGAGCAGCTTCTCTCTTCTCTCTTATCTTTTACAAGCTGGATAAATCGTCCTCTGAGCTGGCTGGGCTTTCACATAGTGAGGAATTACAGACAAGGGCAAAGCTGTTTGCAGGAAGAAAAGAGTAGCCTGAAACTTCAGTGCATGAGAGATGCAGGGGGAAAGAAACACACAAATGATCTCTTGAGATTCAAAAGGAATGCTGTATAGAGCCTGCTTGTGTATGGATGTATTTTCTATGTGTGGACATACTGTACATCAACCTACTTCCTGTTTTGGTGGCCATTTTGTTTGTTTATAAACAAACTTTTTAAAACTGTTTTTAACCACTTTTAATGCGGCGAGCAGCGGCGAAATTGTGACAGAGGGTAATAGGAGATGTCCCCTAACGCACTGGTATTTTTACTTTTGTGTGATTTTAACAATACAGATTCTCTTTAAGAGATCTCTCCCTAACTAGAAACAGCTCAGAAACGTTATTATAGACAGGAGACAAGCTTAGTGAATTGAGTCCATTGTTACACCACTATTTTATGTACCTGTAAATATAAACAAAGGAAGACAAATTGGTTGGCACTTATTGGTCAGCAGAAGAGGGGATGCAGGTATATTGCTGTGCTTGCTGCTAGAATCACCATAACTCAAAACAATAGAACCATAGATCCGGACACCAGCCCAACTTCAATAAAATCGATCCAAATTCTTATCTTTTCTTCTCAATTTCCATTCACTTCTATGAAAAATCGATCAGAAAAACAATTGAAAAATAAGATCGGACATGTCGAAAATTATCGACCCATCTATCTACTGAAAAACTTATGGTGTATTCCCAGCATAATGCTAGGTACACAACATACAATTTTCTGTTAGATTTACCTAGCAGATAGATTTTTTCCAACATGTTTGAAAAAATCTATCTGGCAGGTAAATCTGACAGATACTCTTAACAGAAAATTGTATGGTGTGTACCTAGCATAAGAATGAAAGTACGTGTGGCAATTAAAAACTAAATTATTAAATTATACACATACTGTATATACAATTCCAATAATGTAGGCAAACAAATATTATTTCTATTAAAAAAAAAAGCTAAAAGAAAAAATTAAACATCAAAAACCTTTCTCATATCGTGGAGTCTGAGAGCATACTGAAAATACAGATCTGGCTAATTTAGGCATAAACGAAAATATATACAGGGGCTTGAAAATGTATTCGGCCCCCTTGAAGTTTTTCCCATTTTGTCATATTACTGCCACAAACATGAATTAATTTTATTGGAATTCCACGTGAAAGACCAATACAAAGTGGTGTACATGTGAGAGGTGGAACGAAAATCATACATGATTCCAAACATTTTAAAAAACAACAACTGCAAAATGGGGTGTGCGTAATTATTCAGCCCCCTGAGTCAATACTTTGTAGAACCACCTTTTGCTGTAATTACTGCTGCCAGTCTTTTAGGGTATGTCTCTACCGGCTTTGCACATCTAGAGACTGAAATCCTTGCCCATTCTTGTTTGCAAAACAGCTCCAGCTTAGTCAGATTAGATGCATGGGCGTCCGCAGAAAATTTTCCAGGGGGGGGCAAAAAGTGGGGAGCAAAAAGCGCCGCAAATTTGGGTTGGTAGCTACGTCGCGCCAAAAAATGGGTGTGGTCATGAACCAGAATGTGGGTGTGGTCGTGGGTGGAGACAAGTTTACATGAACTATGCAATGGTGGGACATTAGATTAGGACAGTGGTGGCGAACCTTTTGGAGGTTGAGTGTCCAAACTGCAAAGTCACTTTACTATCACAAAGTGCCAACAGCAATTTAAACTAAATGCAAACGTTTTAACTCATACATGATCATTATGGAAAATTAAGTTGAATATAAACTGTGAAGATAAACAATTTCATCCATCGTACTCCTGAAAAAAATTATTCATTTTTTTTAGAACCTCCCAGTTTCATTTTCTGTTTTAAAAAGCGGAAAAAGTAGGTTTAATGCTATTGTCTCATATGATGATGATTCAGCTTTTTCCATAGTCTCGCAGTTAGCAATCATGTGACCCCCAACAAGACAAATTCAGCAATCATGAGCCCCCCCCCCCCCCCCCCCATCAAGACAAATTCAGCAATCATGAGGCCCCCAACATGACCAACTCAGCAATCATGAGGCCCCCAACAAGACAAATTCAGCAATCATGAGGCCCCCAACAAGACAAATTCAGCAATCATGAGGCCCCCAACAAGACAAATTCAGCAATCTTGAGGCCCCCAACAAATCATGAGGCCCCCAACAAGACAAAGTCAGTAACCATGAGGCCCACAACAAGACAAATTCAGCAGTCATGAGGCACATAAATAGACAGCTTTTCACATAAATAGGCAGAATGCCCCCTTAATATGTAGACACCTCTCACCTGGCAGCAGTTCCCCAAAATACACTCAATCTGACAGCAGTGGTTCCCCAAAAATAGGTAGCCCCAGGTCTATAGGTGTCCCCAGAATAGGTGGCCAGCGGTATAGATGTCCCCAGAACTGGTAGCCAGGGGTAGAGATGTCCCCAGAACAGGTAGCCAGGGGTATATGTGCCCAGTATATGTAGGCAGGGGTATAAGTGCCCAGTATATGTAGGCAGGGGTATATGTGCCCAGTATATGTAGGCAGGGGTATATGTCCCCAGTATATGTAGGCAGGGGTATATGTCCCAGTATATGTAGGCAGGGAGATATGTCCCAGTATATGTAGGCAGGGGTATATGTCCCAGTATATGTAGGCAGGGGGTATATGTCCCAGTATATGTAGCCAGGGGGATATGTCCCAGTATATGTAGGCAGGGGTATATGTCCCAGTATATGTAGGCAGGGGTATATGTCCCAGTATATGTAGGCAGGGGTATATGTCCCAGTATATGTAGGCAGGGGTATATGTCCCAGTATATGTAGGCAGGGGTATATGTCCCAGTATATGTAGGCAGGGGTATATGTCCCAGTATATGTAGCCAGGGGGATATGTCCCAGTATATGTAGGCAGGTGTATATGTCCCAGTATATGTAGCCAGGGGGATATGTCCCAGTATATGTAGCCAGGGGGATATGTCCCAGTATATGTAGGCAGGGGTATATGTCCCAGTATATGTAGGCAGGGGGTATATGTCCCAGTATATGTAGGCAGGGGTATATGTGCCCAGTATATGTAGGCAGGGGTATATGTCCCCAGTATATGTAGGCAGGGGTATATGTCCCAGTATATGTAGGCAGGGGTATATGTCCCAGTATATGTAGGCAGGGGTATATGTCCCAGTATATGTAGCCAGGGGGATATGTCCCAGTATATGTAGCCAGGGAGATATGTCCCAGTATATGTAGGCAGGGGGTATATGTCCCAGTATATGTAGGCAGGGGGTATATGTCCCAGTATATGTAGGCAGGGGGTATATGTCCCAGTATATGTAGCCAGGGGGATATGTCCCAGTATATGTAGGCAGGGGTATATGTCCCCAGAAAAAGTAGCCAGGGGTATATGTCCCAGTATATGTAGGCAGGGGTATATGTCCCAGTATATGTAGGCAGGGGCAGTGGCGGGACAAGGTCCTCCAGCACCCAAGGCTGAGACACCAAAGTGCGCCCCTCCATCCCTGCCACCCCAGCCGTCACACACTGATTGCTATTAGACTAAGAGGTGCCACAGGGCCCCCAACCTCCCCAACACCTTAATATCTAGTTATCTGGCTTGCAGTCACTGCTATGTATCCCCTTTTCTTATTTATTTCTGCTTCAAACACAATTAGGAATGACAGCTGAATGAATTGTGCGCCCCCTCCTTCACTGCGCCCTGAGGCTGGAGCCTCTCCAGCCTATGCCTCGGCCCGGCCCTGGGCAGGGGTATATGTCCCAGTATATGTAGGCAGGGGTATATGTCCCCAGAAAAAGTAGCCAGGGGTATATGTCCCAGTATATGTAGGCAGGGAGGGGTATATGTCCCATTATATGTAGGCAGGGGGTATATGTCCCAGTATATGTAGCCAGGGGGATATGTCCCAGTATATGTAGCCAGGGGGATATGTCCCAGTATATGTAGGCAGGGGTATATGTCCCAGTATATGTAGGCAGGGGGTATATGTCCCAGTATATGTAGCCAGGGGGATATGTCCCAGTATATGTAGGCAGGGGTATATGTCCCAGTATATGTAGGCAGGGGTATATGTCCCAGTATATGTAGGCAGGGGGTATATGTCCCAGTATATGTAGCCAGGGGGATATGTCCCAGTATATGTAGGCAGGGGTATATGTCCCAGTATATGTAGGCAGGGGTATATGTCCCAGTATATGTAGGCAGGGGTATATGTCCCAGTATATGTAGGCAGGGGTATATGTCCCAGTATATGTAGGCAGAGGTATATGTCCCAGCATATGTAGGCAGGGGGTATATGTCCCAGTATATGTAGCCAGGGGTATATGTCCCAGTATATGTAGCCAGGGGGATATGTCCCAGTATATGTAGGCAGGTGTATATGTCCCAGTATATGTAGGCAGGGGGTATATGTCCCAGTATATGTAGCCAGGGGGATATGTCCCAGTATATGTAGCCAGGGGTATATGTCCCCAGAAAAAGTGGCCATGTGTGCAGGAGGAGGGGAGCAGCGCAGGGAAGAGGGAGAGCTATGGGCACTCACCTTAGGGGGCTCTCCCTCCCTCTCTCGCTCTCCCCTCCGGAGTCCGGAATGAAGTGTGCAGCGGCTGGCAGCGGGTGGAACTTACCTCCTCTCGTCGCACGCGCCGGATGGATTAGCCGCTACTCTGGTCTGATCCAGACCAGAGTGCGGCACCAGAACTTCCGGCGCAGGAGAGAGACGAGGTAAGTTCCGCCTGCTGCCAGCCGCTGCACACTTCATTCCGGAGGGGACAGCGAGGGAGAGAGAGCCCCCTAAGGTGAGGGAAGGGGGGGGAGACGTCCGCCCTTCCCCACTGTGCCCATAGCTCTCTCTCTTCTCTGCGCCGTTCCCCTCCTGCTGGCTGCACGGGCACGCGGCCAGGGGGGCAGCGGGCGGCCAGGCTCGGGCAGATGCCCGGTTTTGCCGTATGTGCAGATGCCCATGATTAGATGGACAGCATTTGTGAACAGCAGTTTTCAGATCTTTCCACAGATTCTCAATTGGATTTAGATCTGTACTTTGATTGGGCCATTCTAACACATGGATATGTTTTGTTTTAAACCATTCCATTGTTGCCCTGGATTTATGTTTAGGGTCGTTGTCCTGCTGGAAGGTGAACCTCCGCCCCAGTCTCAAGTCTTTTGCAGACTCCAAGAAGTTTGTCCTGTATTTGGCTCCATCCATCTTCCCATCAACTCTGACCAGCTTCCCTGTCCCTGCTGAAGAGAAGCACCCCCAGAGCATGATGCGGCCACCACAATATTTGACAGTGAGGATGGTGTGTTCAGAGTGATGTGCAGTGTTAGTTTTCCACCACACATTGGGCTTGATTCACAAAGCGGTGCTAACCTACTTAGCACGTCTAAAGTCTTTAGACGCGCTAACCAGGGTGCTAAGTAGGTTAGCACCGGATTTCTCAATCAGATTGCGCGCTAACTTTGCGCGCGCAAAGTTTTACGCGCGCTAAGTCCCATAGGCTTTAATGGGCACTTCGCGCGGAGCGCCCTGCGCTCTGTGCAGTACGCGCGTAAAGTTTTACGCGCATAAGGTTTTGTGCGCGTAAAGTTTTATGCACGAAAAGCTTGTTTAGACGTGCTAAGGGGTTTTTCACAGGCGTGCTAACAGTTAGCACCGCTTTGTGAATCAAGCCCATAGCGTTTTGCATTTTGGCCAAAAAGTTCCATTTTGGTCTCATCTGACCAGAGCACCTTCTTCCACATGTTTGATGTGTGCCCCACATGGCTTTTGGCAAACTGCAAACAGGACTTCTTATTCTTTTCTGTTAACAATGGTTTTCTTCTTGCCACTCTTCCGTAAAGGCCAACTTTGTGCAGTGCACGACTAATAGTTGTCCTATGGACAGATTACCCCACCTGAGCTGTAGATCTCTGCAGCTCATCCAGAGTCACCATGGGCCTCTTGACTGCATTTCTGATCAGCGCTCTCCTTGTTCGACTTGTGAGTTTAGGTGGACGGCCTTGTCTTGGTAGGTTTACAGTTGTGCCATACTCCTTCCATTTCTGAATGATCGCTTGAACAGTGCTCCGTGGGATGTTCAAGGCTTTGGAAATCTTTTTGTATCCTAAGCCTGTTTTACATTTCTCAATAACTTTATCCCTGACCTGTCTGGTGTGTTCTTTGGACTTCATGGTGTTGTTGCTCCCAATATTCTCTTAGACAACCTCTGAGGCCGTCATAGAGCAGCTGTATTTGTACTGACATTAGATTACACACAGGTGCACTCTATTTAGTCATTAGCACTCATCAGGCAATGTCTATGGGCAACTGACTCCACTCAGACCAAAGGGGGCTGAATAATTATGCACGCCCCACTTTGCAGTTATTTATTTGTAAAAAATGTTTGGAATCATGTATGATTTTCGTTCCACTTCTCACGTGTACACCACTTTGTATTGGTCTTTCACATGGAATTCCAATAAAATTGATTCATGTTTATGACAGTAATATGACAAAATGTGGAAAACTTCAAGGAGGCCGAATACTTTTGCAAACCACTATATATATGACTAGTATTATTTCAAATCACAAGGCATAATTAACATATTTAACAGAAAAAAAATATTACGTAGCATTTTCCTTTTTGCACATGAATGACTTTCTTTAAATTGTTTGTTTTGAAGCTCAGTGCCACTGATAACCTTTACCTTATCCATTCTAGTACTAAATAAAAGGAACAACAAAGTCATATCATACATTTAATGGCTTCTGTGTGTTCTGTTATAGAGGTCACACCATCCTTTGATATAAGTTGTAAAGACCAGTGATCCACTTCACTAGCTAAATAGCCTAGTTTCCAAAACTCAAACACACCAGAGAAGCAGCAGAATCGGCCCTGCTGAATTAAATGATTTAAAAAATAGGAGAGTTAAAGGGTAAGTGAACATATGGTGAAAAGCACATTTATCCTTTTGGTCTGCCCTGCTGTGCTGAAAACTGTGGATGTTACACTGGCCTCATTTTTATAAAAAAACAAAAATAAAAAAGAAGAAGGACTTTAACAACTGGTTAAAATTGACTATATAAGTGGTAACAGTAAAAAAGGGCGCAGGTGGCTAGTGGACAAATCGGGCGCCGCCATTCACTACCATAATAAATATTGTTTACTGGGCGCGGAAGAGGAAAAAAGGGCGCCCGAGAATAATAATGTTTTCCAACGGCACCCGAAGATTTTTAATGTTTTATAACTGCTTGTGATGATTTACGTTTCCTATTTCAATAAAACATTATTTTAAATGTTATCCCTTACTGTTTGTAAAACATTATTATTCACAAAATAAAGCGACCAGTACGTAACGTAAATTGTAATATATTTTATCCCTTACTGTTTCTAAAACATTATTCTACACACAATACAGTGATCACTAAGGAGGGTCTTAGGTTTAGGCACCACCAGGGGGGTCTTAGGTTTAGGCACCATCAGGGGAGTCTTAGGTTTAGGCACCACCAGGGGGGTCTTAGGCTTAGGCACCACCAGGGGGGTCTTAGGTTTAGGCACCACCAGGGGGGTCTTAGGTTTAGGCACCACCAGGGGGGTCTTAGGTTTAGGCACCATCAGGGGAGTCTTAGGTTTAGGCACTACCAGGGGGGTCTTAGGTTTAGGCACCATCAGGGGAGTCTTAGGTTTAGGCACCACCAGGGGGGTCTTAGGTTTAGGCACCAATACGGGGGTCTAGGGGTTAGGGGTAGGTACAGGGAGGGTTACTTACTATTTTTTTTTTGTTAAACGTTATTATACATTTAACTTTTTAAATGGAAGATTAACGTTTTCACAATTGCCGATTTCATGCACATTATTTAATGATTTATAACTTGATAAAACATTATTGTTAAACGAAATATAGTACAATATTTTTTTAAACGTTATCCATGTTTATCGTTTAAAACCCAGCGCCCTTTTTCCCAGTGCCCCTTTTTAACGTACGCATATAAGTTGTTTTCCCAACACTATTTAAAGTTTTGGGAACTGAGGAAACCAGCTGCTATAGTTTTGAAAGTAAATAGCAGATTTAGGGGCGCACGTAGGCAAAGGCAGTCCAACCCCTTGCCTAGAGCGCCGTTCACTGTCAGGGTGCGGTGGCCGCTGGATCTTGTAGTGCGCCTGACACACACTCACTAATATAATGTCGGCATCCATTAAAACGCTGTCATAGGGGCACCTTCTCCCCCCCCCCCCCCACCAATAGATGCAGAGCAAATTTGCTCTGCCCCTCCTACCCCTTCCTTCTGGGCCAATTGAAAACTATGAGATGTTGCTCCGCCCCCCAACACAAGTTCGGGGTAGTAGCAGGTGCTGCTGAGCAAGGCATTGACTTGACCTGCTTTTGCTGCCTGGCTTGCCCACTTATTGAAATGGCAAGCAGGAGAAGAATGGGCTTGGGACATGATTCGCAGTGCAGCCCTGGCCAACTCGCCCTGCCTGAGTCACCAAGAGTGTGTGGAAAGTGTGCGTTCGGGGGTCCAGCGCTCATAGACTTTGAAAAGTTCTGCCAGAAGGAGGTTACCATCATATCAGCCGTTCAGTCTGCCCTGGAGAGAAGGAATGAGGTGCAGGATCTGGTAAGATACAGGCTGCAGGAAAGGCAATGGGGAGACAGAAGCAGCAGCAGCTGTATGTAGCAGAGTGACACAGTAAATAACACACGTGCACTACTGAAGTGCTTATGCTGTTCCCAGCTCCAGTCTGAGGCTCCTCTCACCTCTGATGTCCCCCCCCCCCCCCCTGTCGCCACCTACACATGACCTTGCAGCGTTCATACCTCACTGCATCTTACCTTAACTACCAACCTTAAATGGCTGAGGTTGTAGTCTAATGTTCCAACAGCAAACCTTATCTTACTCTAACTAATCACGACGCTACTACTCTTGACTGTTGGAACGATACAATTTTATTGTAACCGGCCACAGCAAAACATCATTATACAAACCAATATCATAAAATATAACATTCTTTTCTTACACATATGCATATTACATAACATCACAATATATGCAATAACAATACAACATATTAAATCACAATCAAAAAGTGCTTAAATCTTCATCCCTTTGCTAGTCAAGAACCGAGGGGCACTCCAACACACTCCTTTTAGCATGAAACCAACAACCCCCCAGCCGCAACCTTTTGGCTCGGGGGTTCTCTGAGCTTGCATGCTTCACCATCACCACCAGTAACCAAACAACCCAGGCTTCTCCAAGCCAGCGTAGCCCCTCGATCCAATCTGTATCCACCGCCCCTAGCAATCGGACCGCCCAGCTATGACAACCTGCAAAACAAGAACAAATTCCAATACCCACCCCTATTTAATAAACTATCTAACCCCCCCCCCCCCGAGAACGTGTGTACCCACTCCCGCAGGTGCCATGGATAGCGGCAGCTGCCTAGCAAAATAAAAAAGCCGCCTCCCCCCAACATAACAAACTATAACGCCTAAATGGCGGGTGGGTGGGCCGTTCACTCTCGCTGCCAGACTGAGGTAACGGACGTTACCTCCTCCCTCCCACTCCTAGCCTCCTAACACTCCACCCCCCTCCCCGCCTGTTCAAATTACCCAATCCTGGCCCCCTGACGTCAGCAGGTTCGAAGAACCCGCAATGGTCATGGTGTTGCTGTTAAAGGAACAGCACACCTCTTTCCAGCTCTTCCTCTCACAGACAGCAGCACATGCAGACTCTGCTGATGACAAGGCTCTGCCTCCTCCCTCCCTAGCTATCCAGCCTGCAGGGACGTTTGGGCAGGTATCTCACTATGCACCCTGCTGTACAGTTGCTGCTACTAAGGTATTGGGGATTATTGGGCAGAGCATGCGCTATGACTTTTTATGATATGTATTTTATTTATGTGAATGTGATTTGTTAACTGGCGGGGCTAAACCATAATTCCCTCTGATCCCCTCCCCCAGCAGTGGTTGTCATGTTGCCCCAGTTTACCCCACCCTCCCTGATCCACATGTTAAAATATTTAAGTACCCCTTAACTGAGACACCTGACAAATGAATGAAGCCCATGGTGGGCTAGATAACCGCTTCCTGAGAGTGCTGGTACTGCTTGTTGTTGTCGGGGTACCCTGTCCCTCCCCAGTGTCACTGCATGACAAACCTGTGCAGGTGCAGTTATGAACTGTGCGAACACAGCGAAAGCAAGCGCTTGTTCATGGGTGCTTTCTTTAACTGCACAGATGCAGTCTGAAACTCCTGCCTGCGCAGTTCCTAATCACTATGTGCCGCTCTGAGGAACTTCCTGGCAGTCCGTCCCTGTTCATGGCTCTGACTGAAAACAATTGAATGGAAGCTGAGTGTGGCATGTCCCATCTACTCCATGCTCCCTGAGAGTCAGCAATCCAGCATGGCTGTGTACTGCAGCTGCAACTGGGAGCGTTCTGGAAATGCATACTTCAAAAGCATCACTGAATGTTTCCGGCAGCAACTGTTGTGCACAGGCAGGTGGGAGAGCTCACATACAGGGAGAGTGGAGTGGACAGAGCGTTCTACACTCACTCACCTTCAGTCAGAGCTATGAATGAAGGGGGAAAGTAAAACAGTGCCAGGGACGTGAGCCCTTCCAAACTGTGCACTTTGGGAAAGTTCAAGAGGTGTTCTTAACTCCTTTTTTTGCCAATGTATATACTGTCAGTTATAATGATGTGCAGAATGTCCTCTTTTGATCTGTGGGGGACAAGTTGTCTGAATATTATCTATGGGACGGGGCATAATATATGCATTTGATTTGTGGGGGACTGCCTGCAACTAGTACAGAATGTTGCTGTCACACGGCTGTCCCCAGTACAGCGCTGCTGCAGATTGCAGCGCTGTACACATTTATTAGACGGAGGTTTTGCAGCGTGTCGCCAGCAGGCTGTTTACCTCTGAAGTGTTGGAGGGAAGGGACGCAGGCGGAGAGCGGCGCTATGGAGGAGGCGGGGTAGCGATGTCGCTAGCACAGCATTTGATTTATGGGGGCAGAGCACAGGGGGGAGACTGGGGGAAACAGTATAGCAACAGAGGCTGGGTATTATATGCAGACCCAGCCTGTGTGCTAATTGGATTCTTAGAACCCACCTAGGGTTCTTTTTAAGTATTAGCATACTGACATGTTAATGTTGTCGATGAGCAGATGTTTAATGCAAAACCAACTGTGCAGCTAATTCACCATTCTATTTAGCAAATATGCATTTTTACTAGTGATGAGGGATAGTCAACAAGATGCGCAATTATGCACATTTTTATATGAATTTATGCAGAAAACTGAACAATTGAATACCACCTCAAATTCCTTTGATTGGTCCATGCATTTTCATGCTGTATACATTTGCATAAAATATGCATAATTTTGCATTAACTCTGAACTATCTGCATCTCATTAACATTCATTACCAGTGAGAATGCACGGTTAGAGAGACACCTTATAGGCCTTATTTTTGTTCTACCTTTTTCATTCTCTCTAGCAACTCTAGCATTATCCAGAGGACAACCCCTAAAGGGAATCCATTCCCTTCCTACTTTGTTTAGCGCTCAGCACTGATTAACCCCCATGTCGGTGTCAATGAATAGTCATAAATGACCCATTGGCTATGGGGAAGCACCACTGCATAAATTACAGGTGAGAGTCTTTGGTAGAGGTCAACAAATACACAGTGGCCCTTATTCAATTTACTTTATCTTTTAGATTATCTACTAGGAAATATTTTTTTCTTCTGTTTCTAATAACTTTTCATCACTCAGCAATTCAACAAATACCAAAACATAGGGGGAAAAGTAGTGTCAAAATGATTTTGTTGATGTAACGATTGCGGAATCGTTTCCGTGGTCAGCGCACAAGATGCGCGCTGACACAGGGAAAATCCTCCACAAGCGTATAATTAAGGTAGGACCCAGGTTAGGTGCTATGCACCTGTAGAGGGCAATTCCCACCGGCAGATGGCGCTGTGGAGTGCAGACGAGCACAGCCTCTGCACGGCCACAGATGCCAGATGGGAATTGTATAGATTTAAAGCAATGCAGGGCTGAACAGCCCTTAAAGAGAAGAGCACAGAGACAGGATGAATGTGTGTCCACCAATCTAGTCACTACTCCGTGACGGCGAAAACACATCCGCAGAAACAAGAGTGGGAACGCAATCGCAAGAGATGCGATTGCCAGAAGTGACAGAAGACCGAATCAAGACAGAGCTCGAGAGGAGAAAAGGCACAGAAAACCACAATGAGAGATAAGGAAAACAACAAACGCTAGCTAAACGCGAACACCGCACTCATTCGCAACAGCGAACGTGTTTACGGCGCAGTCTCCGCACGTTAAGCACAACAGAGACAAGCACACCACCCTAACTAACCAATGACACACAAACACGAAAATAGAGAACGCGAGCGCTTGCTTAACGGTTACCTTAACGGTTACCTCACCGAGCCTACAGCAAGCGTTCGTATCAGACAAGACAGACAGACGAACGACAAACAGGAATAGGACAGATAAGATCCGCCGCTCTTCCGCCAGAGCGAGTGCGATCTGGGTTCAGGGACAGGACAGGAAAGATCCACTGCTCTTTCCACCAGAGCGAGTGTGAACCAAGTACTGAAACAGAGATAGCAGGATCCACTGCTCTTTCCACCAGAGTGAGTGTGAACCAAGTACAGAAACAGGCTAGCAGGATCCACTGCTCTTTCCGCCAGAGTGAGTGTGAACCAAGTACAGAATAGGTTTAGCAGGATCCACTGCAAGAGAGATAGTTGAGGTAGGTAGTAGCAACCGCTGCTCCAGCTTACACTCCAGGAACACAGATCAGAAGGATCCACAGCCGCTACCGCTAGAGGCTAGTGCGATCCAAACAAGACAGACAGATGAGGTAGCTAGTAGCAACTGCTGCTCCAGCTTACACTCCAAGAATACAGATCAGAAGGATCCACAGCCACTAACGCTAGATGCTAGTGCGATCCAAACAGATGAACAGAAGGGGCTACCAGTAGCAACCGCTGCTCTGGTTAGCACCCCCAGACAGATAGAACGATTTCCTGTCGACCACTGCTGGCGACAGGACAATTGCAGCAAAGAGGCAACACAGACAAAACAGATAAAGCAATCTAACTGCACTAGAGGAGCTGCCTAGTGCAGTCCCAAGAATTACTCTAAGATAAACTTTAGCAAACAAACAAGGCTGATACTCTAGAAGAGTTCATCGGTAATAAACCATGAAGGATGACCAGCAAAGGATTCTGGGAGAACCTAGCTTTTATACTGCCAGCCTTCAAAGGAGGCAGCTAGGCGATTTGCATAACAAATGTATGCAAATCCCTCAGCAGCAGAGCAGATCTGAAACTTGAAAAGAAAAGACAGGTCTCTCTTCCAGAGACCTGCAGCCCACAGACTAGAGGAATGGCCAAACAGCTGTTTGCCTGTGCAGCCAGCTGAGCGGATCATTACAGTTGATGGCTTAAAGGCATTTTGCTCCCTTATCTGGTCACTTTGGCCCATATGCAATTCACTTTTTCCCCTTACTTTTCTCCTAGGAGATAATTTTTCATCTTCTGTTTAAAAGAATTTTTCAGCACTTCACAGATGAAAATGTGCCAAAAAGAAGGTGAAACAGGACTATCAAAATTATTTTCAGTATTTTCTTGCTTGCAGGTAGTTTAAAAAGCATTTAATTAACAAGTTGTGAAAATATCACCACGAAGAAAAGTCAGGAGAAGTTAATTGCATATGAGCCCTTGTTCATAAAATGCCCTTTAAACCATTGGCAAGCAGGAAATTACTTAAAATATTTTATAGTACTTTTCACTTTCTTTTTGAACTACAAATTGCTGAAAATTAGTTTTAAAGAGAATATGAAAAATAATCTCCTAGGAGAAAACTCAGTTGAAAAAAGTTAATTGCATATGGGCCCAGCGTCCAGGTGAGAGATTAATAAGACTTAGGGGCCATAATGCAATTCACTTTTTCTCCTGAGTTTTCTCCTGAGTGATATTTTCAAACTTGTCAATAATATGCCTTTTAAACAACCAGCAAACAAACAAATAATCAAAATAATTTTGATAGTACTTTTTCATCTACTTTTTGGTACTGTTTTCATTGCAAAGTGCTGAAATAGTATTATAAATTGAAGATGATAAATGATCTCCTAGGAGAAAACTCAAGAGGAAATGTTAATTGCATATTTTGCTGTATGATCGACTGTTCGATTTGATAATTTCATTGAATTGAGATTGAATCGAGAGAGAAACAAGTGTGTTTCCGTATGCCCAATTAATGAAAAGTGGCTGATATCATGTCGAATCAACCAGCTTAGTTGATCAAGCAGGATGCAAGATATCAGTCGATCGCACAGGAATCGGTTACTGTTCAGTTCACATGTCCTTCGATCGACTCAGAATCAGTTTTTGCATTCAGGCCATTGGAGACACAACATTGGTCAGATCGATTAGTGAAGGTGAATCGCATAAGATATCGCTTGTAGTGTGTGGGTCACTAGTTGATTGACTTTCGATCAACCAGAAAGGAACTTTCAGATGTCACACCATTTCAGCAATTTAATATCTGCTTCATTGTAAAAGTTTGTGTACATTTGCTTCTGAATGAAGAATAAGGCAATAGATTTGCTGTTGTAATTCTCATTAATCACAATGTTAAGCTCCAACTTTTATACAGATTTTCTAAGTTCCAATTTATAGGTTTTAGCTAAAAGTAATTCTTTTTCATCTTAGTTAGCTTGTCTTACCATTAGAATTAACAGGTCTTCTAGCTGAGCAGGCTTTGCTTTATTACACCAGATGGTTCATCCACTCAGGCTTTGTTGGATGGTCATATTAACCTTCTGCCGCCAGTGGGCGTGGCCGCGGCGGCAGCCCCAGGACCGCCTAACGCCAATTGGCATAAAGTCCTGGGGCTCTGTTTTGCATGAGATCGCGCGCATGGTGCGCGCGCATCTCATGCTCGGAGGGCGGAGCTCCGCCCTGCCTTCAGTCTCCGAGCGGCTATTGCCGCTCGGGAGACTGTTAGACGGCGATCACGCCGTCTATTTACTAGGTGCAGCGCTGCAACGAGCAGCAGCGCTGCACTGGGGACAGCCGTGTGACACGGCTGTCCCCATGGGGGACAAGAGAGCGATCGGCTCTCATAGGCAGAAGCCTATGACAGCCGATCGCCATATTTGGCTGGCTGTGGGGAGGGAGGGAGGGAGGGAGGGAAGAAATTTAAAGAAACATGGGGTTTTTAGAGAAAAAAACAAACAATAATATTTATTTAAAAAAAAATAAACATGGGGGGAGCGATCAGACCCCACCAACAGAGAGCTCTGTTGGTGGGGAGAAAAGGGGGGGGGGAATCACTTCTGTGCTGAGTTGTGCGGCCCTGCAGCTTGGCTTTAAAGCTGCAGTGGCCAATTTTACTAAAAATGGCCTGGTCACTAGGGGGGTTTAGCCCTGCAGTCCTCAAGTGGTTAAGACTCTCATAGGGTTATCTCCCAGAGGCTTTTAGAAGATCAAGAGGTGAATATTTTTTCAGCGGTAGAAACAATGTCCTGTCAGTCTACACTGGTGATTGGATGAAGCTTATAGTCCACTTCCTAGTTGCCAGAGCAGCAGAGATTCTGTATACTCTGTACAGCATTTCTGCAGGATCGAACCCGTAGGGTTTTACCACTTCCAAATAGTATGTAAGCTTACCTACACAATCTGTTCATAGTATTCAAAAAAAGTTGTCCCGCTTACTACTAGGAAGTGGTAAAATTGGTTAATCAAAATTGGATGTATGTTCCAAGCTTTATGCCCCAGTAAAGACTATCTAGGCTGGCAAAGATCTTAACAGATCTTCTGAATATAGTGATTAAAACAATAATAATCAACCTCCATGTTGACTATGGCCTAGAAAAATGCCTTGTCCTAACTCTACATTCTTGTTTTCAGTTTTTCTCCTGGAGTTACAGATTACCCAGCAAGCTCCTGGTGAGCCAGAACTCCTAAGAGTGTGTCCTGTGAGCCTCCTACTCTTTAAGTGACAGCATGCAGTATCCTGACTACTGTCACTAATTTCTGAAAAGAAACAGAACGAAGAGTTCAGCTCATCATCAGGTTAGTACCCTTGAGGACAACAAGAGCTTTTATGAGTCAGCCTCGGGCCTGGACAGTGGACTATCTTGAAATACAGAAACTGCCATACTTGAACACTTTAAATGAGTAAAGAAAGACCTTTTTTAGCAGACCTTGGATTAGTGAAAAAATAAACTCTTCTATTGACACACTGAGACACAAGATGACAATCACTCAATCCAACCTTTGTCTGATTGAATGCCTGTGGTTCCCTGACCTAAGGAGATTTCTGACACACCAGTTGTAGGAATATTAACAATCGGGCAAACTAGAGAAACTTCAGCCCTGCCATTTGTTTTCACTCTCTAATTAACTAGTGTCAACAGCATCTGTTTTCTCACTGTTTTTCTTTCCTCTGTTGGCATGAATTTATATACTTCGTAATTATATGAAGATGTTTATGTCCTGAAGTGGCTTAGATTAGTTTTGTAGGTACTTATATATTATGTACTGGAGTCCCCTGCAATGCCCAATGAGCTATTTCCGAGCACTTAAACTAAGGAACACAATTACTACCGTTACTGAAATCCCTTTTACCTATAACCAGTCTGGAATAAAAAGAGGACTCTTACTTGATAATCACATACCTCATTTTTTTTTAGAGCTCTTTTAGAAATAATATTTAGCGCTCTTTTAGAAATAGCCATGTGTCCTATTATGTCCCCAAAACTTAATATGTTATACATAATTACAAGTGAAAGAGAAATATTACCACAACAAACCATAAAATACACATGATTGCCAGGCTAGAAAAAAAATGTAGTCCTCATGAGATTTGAAGAGGTCAGCAAAAAGCTGGGAAAAACTGGTGTAATACAGAGAAGGGAGTCATTAGCCACACACATTACGCTATAAATCCTGAGGAAAAAATATAAAACTGTCAAACTGCTGTAACTATTGCAATGAAACAAATAGCTTTATATACGTCTTTGTTTTCTTAATTAGCATAAGTGACATTTCTGCTAATTAAAAAGAAAAACAAAGGCTTTGAGCAAATTCAGCATGCAAGAACAATGTGTTCAGCTTTCACATTTACTTGGAAGCAAGGTCTGCACCAGGATTAAATGGAAAGCATGATTTCCTGCTAATCCTCCGAATTCCAGACTAAATACTGAATTTACTAACACCATCAAGCTGTGATCAGACCACTCACTAATTACTGCCTGGCCAGATGTGAACAGATCCAGCAATGTTTAAGCAGTGGATTATAATATTGTGTCAACTATTGCTCATGGGACAAGATTGTGCAGTAAAGGACTCTTTGCAATTTATTTCTGTGAAACACCATTCAGAATGATATGTTCTTCTGTGTTATTTTGCATTTTGAATGTAGATTGAGTATTATGCTACTCAAAATCAAAGGCAATGGGTTTGTACATTAGTCAAGGTAAATGTGTGTAGGAATAAAAGTAATAATAACCAAGAACAAGATAAATGGTGATCTTATTATTGAGACTGAATTATCTTAAAAATGACAATCAGGGAGGCCTTTATTTGCAGAGAGTCCCTGTAGGACAGACAATTGTTTTAGGAGCTCGTGTAGTTATTGAGGGAAACAGACAAGATTCAAGGGGTAAAAAACTAGGTCTCTGATTGACCATCCCTTTCCATATAAATGATAGCTAATCATAAGGTTTGTTTATGTCCTCATGCCCACCTCTAGAGTTAGAATTCATGATTCTGTCCATTGCACATCATTTCCAATTTACTGGACTAAGCCTTGCCATCTGTCCACTGCACATAATTTTCAATTTACTGGACTAAGCCTTGCCATCTGTCCACTGCACACCATTTTTATTTTACTTGAGTGCTCCTTACCTTATTTTCATATTAAATTGAGATTCACACGAATGGGGGATCCCTCCTTTCATTTGGACCCCCTCAATCAGATAAAATATATTTAAAAGCCTACTTAGTTCATTTCCATATGGCTGTTAGACTTCAATGGGCAGGCGAACTTTAAAAACTACAAACACTGTTTCTGCCCACAAAAGTGATGGAAAAGATGTTTCAAGGGGTCTAACACCTGGAGGGGGGCATGGCGGAGTGGGATACATGCCAAAAGTCCCTGGGAAAATTACGGATTTGACGCACAGCAGAGTTATAATCCCTAAAGGGCAGAAATTACATTGCATTCCTAAATTGGAGGCATAAAGTGCTTGAAAACATCTTGCGTGTGTAGACATGGATCAGCAGGTAGTGTAAGTAGTGTACTGCTTCACACTGACAGATCAAACTCACTGTGTAACGCTCCGCAAACAGCTGTGATGGCCGTGCTGGACTGGTGCGCACGATGGCGAGAGTGCAGGCGATGGCGGTTTTCAAGCCCAAATGGTCGGCCTGAGGTAGCTCAATGACAGAACCACAGTGACTGTCCAGCTGATCGAATTTGGTCTGTCCACAATGAAGCAATGACCTTATTATCTTGGGTGTGCCCCCCAACACACTTATATAGCCGGTCATTGCTTCATTGTGATACACAAGCCCCTTCAACGCGGCAAGGTAACGATCACGAAGGGGAATTGACACATGTACATGTCTTTTGTTTTGTTGTTGCAGCAGCAGTGCAGCCAGAAAAATTAGGCAGGCATGTACATGCACCAGAAAAATTATTATTGTTTTTGTTAGCGGCCACTGCTAGCAGCGGCCTTAAAAATTCAGGAATCCACCTGGAGTCCTGAACCCTGTTGCAGGAAGAGATGCTGTATGGGGACCGACTTAGTCTTGGGGCAGGCAGTCACTCGGCGTGCAGTCAGAGATGCTGTGTGTGGGGACTGACTTAGTCTTCAGGCAGGCAGTAGCCCTCCGGGATCCATGCCTCATTCATTTTAATAAAGGTGTGGTACTGAACACTTTTTTGACCTAGGAGACTTCTCTTCTCACTGACAATGCCTCCAGCTGCGCTGAAGGTTCTTTCTGACAGGACGCTTGAGGCAGGGAAGCCAGAAATTGGATGGCAAATTGTGACAGCTCTGGCCACAGGTCAAGCCTGCGCACCCAGTAGTCCAGGGGTTCATCGCTGCTCAGAGTTTCTATATCCACACTTAAGGCCAGGTAGTTGGCTACCTGCCGATCGAGGCATTGGTGGAGGGCGGTAGTTGGCTACCTGCCGGTCGAGGCGTTGGTGGAGGACGGATCCAGAAGGGCTAAGGCGAGGTGTTGCACTGAAGAATGTCCGCATGTCTGACATCACCATGAGATCGCTAGAGCGTCCTGTCCTTGCCTGCGTGGACATAGGAGGAGGAGGAAGATTACTGGCAGTGGCACCTTTATTCCGTTGTGCTGTGACATCACCCTTAAATGTACTGTAAAGCATACTTGCCAGCTTGTTGTGCAAGTGTTGCATCCTTTCTGCCTTCTGTAAATTTGGTAACATCTCCGCCACTTTGTGCTTATACTGAGGGTCTAGTAGCGTTGCCACCCAGTACAGGTCATTCCCCTTGAGTTTTTTTATACGGAGGTCCCTCAACAGGCTGGACAGCATGAAAGACCCCATCTGCATAAAGTTGGATGCCGACCTACTAGCCATCTCCTCTGGCTCTTCCTCAGTGATGTCAGGTAAGTTCTCTTCCTCCCCCAAGCCACGAACAATACCACGGGAAAGGTGAGCAGCACAAGCCCCCTGCGATGCCTGTTCTTCCGCCTCCTCCTAAAAAAAACCCCTTCCTCATCTGACTCCTCTTCCCCAGATGACTCCTCCTCTTCCTCCTCCTCCCCTCTCCTCTGCGCTGCCGCAGGTGTTGATGACAAATCTGGTTCTGCAGATGATTGTTCCCACTCTTCCTCCTCTTCTTGTTCACCCTCCTCTACAGCTTGATCCACCACTCTATGCACAGCACGCTCTAGGAAAAAAAACATATGGGATCAAGTCGCTGATGGCGCCTTTACTGCGACTGACCAGGTTTGTCACCTTCTCAAACGGATGCATGAGTACCTCAGCAAGAAAATCCCCAGCTCCCTAGAGCCTGCTCTAGCACCGTAGCTGTACAGATACTTGTTAACAGCTTTCTCCTGTTGTAGCAGGTGGTCAAACATGAGGAGCGTTGAATTCCAGAAAGTTGGGCTATCGCAAATCAAGCGCCTCACCGGCAAGTTGTTTCTCTGCTGAATATCGGCCAAGCGTGCCATGGCCGTGTAGGAACGCCTGAAATACCCACACACCTTCCTGGACTGCTTCAGGACCTTCTGTAAGCACACAAATCTTTGGATTATTATATTTAGCACATGTGCCATGCAGGGTACATTTGTCAACTTTCCCAAACTCAAAGCCAAAATGAGATTGCTGCCATTGTCACACACCACGTTGCCGATCTCCATTGTGTGCGGGGTCAGCCACTGATCCAACTGTTTGTTCAGAGCAGCCAGGAGAGCTGCTCCAGTGTGACTCTCGGCTTTGAGGCAAGACATGTCCAAGATGGCGTGACACCGCCGTACCTGGCATGCAGCGTAGGCCCTGGGTAGCACTGCCACTCAACCAAGGAGGAGGAGGATGACAGCGAAGAGGATGTAGCAGGAGGAGAAGGAGAGGAGGTGGCAGCAGGCCTGTCTACAAGCCGTGGAGGTGTCACAACTAGGTCCGCTGCACAGCAACGTACTCCCTGCTTGCCAGTAGTCACCAGGTTGACCCAATGTGCTATATAAGTAATGCACCTACCCTGACCGTGCTTTGCAGACCAGGCATCCATGGTCAGATGGACCCTTGACCCAACGCTGTGTGCCAGAGATAACACCATTTGCCTTTCAAAATCACAGTACAGTTTGGGTATCGCCTTTTTTGAGAAATAATTGCGGCCTGGTATTTTCCACTGTGGTGTCCCAATGGCCACAAATTTTCGGAAGGCTTCAGAGTCCACCAGCTGGTATAGTAACAGCTGGCAAGCTAACAGCTCTGCCAAGCCAGCTGTCAGATGCCGGGCAAGAGGGTGACTGGCAGACATTGGATTCTTACCACTCAAAGACTAGTACTAGTAACTAGTACTCTATTCAGCCAGTCAGTGTATACCTTTCACTGCATCTGTATGAC
This sequence comes from Hyperolius riggenbachi, assembly GCF_040937935.1. Lineage (NCBI taxonomy): Eukaryota > Metazoa > Chordata > Amphibia > Anura > Hyperoliidae > Hyperolius > Hyperolius riggenbachi. Next base: position 211,765,826 of record NC_090649.1, on the reverse strand, counting down.
TGCACATTGTATTATACCAGCAGTCAATACAATGTGTGACTGCACATTGTATTCTACCAGCAGTCAGTACCTTTCACTGCATCTGTGTGACTGCACATTGTATTATACCAGCAGTCAATACAATGTGTGACTGCACATTGTATTCTACCAGCAGTCAGTACCTTTCACTGCATCTGTGTGACTGCACATTGTATTAAACCACCAGTCACTGCATACCTTTCACTGCATCTGTGTGACTGCACATTCTATTATACCAGAAGTCAGTGTATACCTTTCACTGGCACTGCATCTGTGTGACTGCACATTGTATTACACCAGCAGTCTGTGTATACCTTTCACACTGCATCTGTGTGACTGCACATTGTATTATACCAGCAGTCAGTGTATACCTTTCACTGCATCTGTGTGACTGCACATTGTATTAGTCAAGTAACTGACAGTGCATATCTTTCACTTCATCCCCCCTAATATGGACAAAACAACAGGCAGAGCCAGAGGCAGGCCACCCGGCAGGTCTGTTCGAGGTCGTGCTGACGTGATTTCATGCGGCCCTCGTCCAAAGTACAGTGTTCAGAAGGCACGTGCCATCAACTCCCAAGATTGTCAGGACGTAGTTGACTATTTAACACAGAACACCTCATCTTCCTCAGCTTCCGCACGGAACCGTGACATAACTTCCTCCTCCTGCTCTGATTCTGTTACACCACTTAACACCCAGCCGGCAGCCACCAGTGCTATTACTAGCACCACATCCCCTCCATTTGACAGTTCGCAGGAGCTATTTGGTGAGGAATTAACTGATTCACAGCCATTATTGTTACAACAAGATGAAGGCGCTAAGCATGTTATACCACCTTATATGTCTGAGTTAGGCGTCAGTATAGACATAAGGTGTGAGGATGATGAAGTACCTGCTGTTGGTGCAGTTTTGGAGGTGTCTGATACAAGCGAAGCTGGGGAGGATGATTATGATGATGATGATGATGATGATGATGATATTGCGAGATGAACAGGGGGACAGTTCAGATGGGGAGTCAGAGAGGAGTAGGAGGATACGAGTTGCTGAAAGAATCAGGGGGAGCTTATCATCAGAAACAGCTAGTGGCAGTGTCCAGCGGCATGTATCGCCACCTATGGACAACCAGCCAACATGCCCTTCAAGGTCAGCTGCTGCCACCACCACCACAATGCCATCATCCCAGGGCTCAGTGGTGTAGAAATTTTTGTGTGTGTCTGCCTCAGATGAGAGCGATGCCATCTTTACTCTCTGCCACCAAAAATTGAGTCATGGAAAGACCAAGACCCGCGTAGGGACAACTGCCTTATGAAGGCACATGATGAAAAAGCACAAACTGCAATGGGATGACCACCTGAGGAAAAGCAGCACACAAAAGCCAAGCCACCCTCCGCCTCCTCTTCCTCCTTCAGCTGCAGCATCTTCAGCCACTTTATCCCTTGCACCTTCACAGCCACCCTCCTCCACTCCGCCTCTCACCTTGAGCGGTTCCTGCTCCTCTGCACACAGCAGCCAGGTGTCCGTTAAGAAAATCTTTTAGCGGAAGAAGCCAATGTCTGCCAGTCACCCCTTTGCCCAGTGTCTGACAGCTGGCTTGGCAGAACTGTTAGCTAGCCAGCTGTTACCATACCAGCTGGTGGACTCTGAGGCCTTCCGAAAATTTGTAGCGATTGGGACACCGCAGTGGAAGATACCAGGCCGCAAATATTTCTCAAAATAGGCGATACCCGAACTGTACTGTGATTTTGAAAGGCAAATGGTGTTATCTCTGGCACACAGCGTTGGGTCAAGGGTCCATCTGACCATGGATGCCTGGTCTGCAAAGCACGGTCAGGGTAGGTGCATTACTTATATAGCACATTGGGTCAACCTGGTGACTACTGGCAAGCAGGGAGTACGTGGCTGTGCAGCGGACCTAGTTGTGACACCTCCACAGCTTGCAGGCAGGCCTGCTGCCACCTCCTCTCCTTCTCCTCCTACTCCTCCTGCTACATCATATACGCTGTCGTCCTCCTCCTCGGCTGAGTGGCAGTGCTACTCTACTAGTGCTGCATTCTCCTCTCCAACTACACACCCCCAGCTCTCCAGGGCCTATGCTGCATGCCGGGTATGACGGTGTCACGCCATCTTGGACATGTCTTGCCTTAAAGCCGAGAGTCACACTGGAGCAGCTCTCCTGGCGGCTCAGAACAAACAGTTGGATCAGTGGCTGACACCGCATCAACTGGAGATCGGCAACGTGGTGTGTGACAACGGCAGCAATCTCATTTCAGCTTTGAGTTTGGGAAAGTTGACACATGTACTCTGCATGGCACATATGCTGAATCTAATAATCCAAAGATGTGTGTGTAAGTACCCAGGCTTACAGGAGGTCCTGAAGCAGTCCAGGAAGGTGTGTGGGCATTTCAGGCGTTCCTACACGGCCATGGCGCGCTTGGCCGATATTCAGCAGAGAAACAACTTGCCGGAGAGGTGCTTGATTTGCTATAGCCCGACTCGATGGAATTCAACACTCCTCATGTTTGACCGCCTGCTACAACAGGAGAAAGCCGTCAACAAGTATCTGTACAGCTACGGTGATAGAGCAGGCTCTGGGAAGCTGGGGATTTTTTGGCCAAGGTACTGGACACTCATGCGTAATGCCTGCAGGCTCATGCATCCGTTTGAGGAGGTGAAAAACCTGGTGAGTCGCAGTGAAGTCGCCATCAGCGACTTGATCCCATATGTTTTCTTCCTGGAGCGTGCCATGTGTAGAGTGGTGGATCAAGCTGTAGAGCAGCGTGAACAGGAAGAGGAGGAAGAGTTGTGGGAACCATCACGACCACAAGCAGGTTTGTCATCAACACCTGCAGCACAAAGGAGGGGGGAGGAGGAGTCGTCTAGGGAAGAGGAGTCAGATGAGGAAGGTGTTTTTTTGGAGGAGGAGGCAGAAGAACAACCGCAGCAGGCATCGCAGGGGGCTTGTGCTGCTCACCTTTCCCGTGGTATTTTTTGAGGCTGGGGGGGGGGGGGAGGAGAACTTACCTGACATCACTGAGGAAGAGCAAGAGGAGATGGCTAGTAGATCGGCATCCAACTTTGTGCAGATGGGGTCTTTCATGCTGTCCAGCCTGTTGAGGGACCCCTGTATAAAAAAAAACTCAAGGGGAAGGTCCTGTACTGGGTGGCAACGCTACTAGACCCTTTGTATAAGAACAAAGGGGCGGAGATGTTACCAAATTTACAGAAGGCAGAAAGGATGCAGCACTTGCCCAGCAAGCCGGCAAGTATGCTTTACAGTGCGTTTAAGGGTGATGTCACAGCACAACGGAATAAAGGTGTCACTGCCAGTAATCTTCCTCCTCCTCCCATGTCCACGCAGGCAAGGACAGGACGCTCTAGCGAATTCATGGTGATGTCGAACATGCGGACATTCTGTAGTCCAACGCCTCGCCTTAGCCCTTCTGGATCCACCCTCCACCAACGTCTCGCCTGGCAGGTAGCCAACTACCTGTGTGGATATAGACACTCTGAGCAGCGATGAACCCCTGGACTACTGGGTGCACAGGCTTGACCTGTGTCACAATTTGCCATCCAACTTCTGGCTTGCCCTGCCTCAAGCTTCCTGTCAGAAAGGACCTTCAGCGCAGCTGGAGGCATTGTCAGTGAGAAGAGAAGTCGCCTAGGTCAAAAAAGTGTTCAGTACCTCACCTTTGTCAAAATGAATGAGGCATGGATCCCGGAGGGCTACTGCCTGCCCCAAGACTAAGTCGGTCCCCATACAGCATCTCTGCCTGCAGGCTTGACTGCCTTCTCCGCCACCACCAACAGGGTCCAGGACTCCAGGTGGATTCCTGAATTTTTAAGGCTGCTGCTAGCAAAAAGAATAATAATTTTTCTGGTGCATGTACATGCCTGCCTAATTTTTCTGGCTGTACTGCGGCTGCAACAACAAAACAAAAGACATGTACATGTGTCATTTACCTTTCATGATCTTTACCTTGCGGCGGTGAAGGGGCTTGCATATCACAATGAAGCAATGACATATATGAGTGTGTTGGGGGGCACACCTGACCCAAGATAATAAGGGTGTTGCTTCATTGTGGACAGACCAAATTCGATCAGCTGGATGGTCACTGTTGTTCTGTCATTGAGCTACCTGAGCCCAACCATATGGGCTTGAAAACCGCCATCGCCTACACTCTCGCCATCGTGCGCACCAGTCCAGCATGGCCATCACTACACAAACAGCTGTTTGTGGTGCGTGAGTTTGGTCTGTCACTGTGAAGCAGTACACTACTTACACTACCCGCTGATCCATGTCTACACACGCAAGGGGCTTGATTCACAAAAGGGTGCTAACTGTTAGCACGGCCGTTTTCGCGCGAATTTTCGCATTGCGCGCGATCGCAAATTTTCGCGCGAAACGATAACGTTTTCGCGCGCAAACGCGAATTTTACTGCGAAATCGATATCGTTTTTGCGGTGCGCGAAAACATTATCGTTTCGCGCGAACATTCGCAGTCGCGCGCAATGCGAAAATTCGCGCGAAAACGGCCATGCTAACAGTTAGCACTCTTTTGTGAATCAAGCCCAAGATGTTTTCAAGCACTTTATGCCTCCAATTTAGGAATGCAATGTGATTTCTGCCCTTTAGGAATTATAACCCTGCTGTGCGTCAAATCCGTAATTTTCCCAGGGACTTTTGGCGTGTTTCCCACTTCGCCATGCCCCCCTCCAGGTGTTAGACCCCTTGAAACATCTTTTCCATCACTTTTGTGGCCAGAAGCAGTGTTTGTAGTTTTTAAAGTTCGCCTGCCCATTGAAGTTTATTGCGGTTCGCATGGTTCGCGCGGACGCAAACTTTTGTGGAAGTTCGCGTTCGAGGTTCACGAACCCAACGTTCACGAACTGGAGGTTCGAGCCATCTCTACTAGGAACATTTCCCCTTTACCATTGCTGCTCCATTTTGATATAAGCATATTATATTTTACTAGCGGACCCGCGGCGTAGCATACGCCGCATAAGAGGGTAGCGGGCAGGAAGGGGGTATTGGGCACAGTGGTGAGGAGGGGGGTTGGACTCCCCCACCCTCACCTGGGTCCCCCATCTGCGCTCCCCCTCCAGCTTAAGTGGCGAAGAGGGGGGTCGGACCCCACCTCCCTCACCTGGGTCCCCCATCTGCGCTCCCCCTCCAGCTTAAGCTCAGCAGCAGCTGCCGCCGCTATTAGTAAGAGGCAGCAGGCGGGGATGACTCACCTCTTCCACGTTCCAGCGTGCGTTCCTCTGTTGTCACTTCCTGCAATGCCGCCCACTGTATTGTAAGTGGACGGCATTGCAGGAAGTGAAGACAGTGGAACGCCTGCTGGAACGTGGAAGTGGTGAGTCATCCCCGCCCACTGCCTCTTACTAATAGCAGTGGCTGCTGCTGAACTTAAGCTAGAGGGGGAGTGCAGATGGGGGACCCAGGTGAGGGAGGGGGGTCCGACCCCCCTCCCCGCCGCTGTGCCCAATACCCCCTTCCTGCCCGATACCCCCTCCAGCTCGGCAGCAAGTCTAGGACCGCCCCTGGGGGCAAGGCACTACTTCTTCTTCTTGCTTTGACTGGCCCCTTCTTCTTGCTTGGACCGGCCCTGGGGGCAGGACGCAACTTCTTCTTCTTGCTTGAAGATTGAGGCACTTACTCTAATATAGATATATATATATATATATATATATATTATATATATATATATATAAACCAATCCACTCAGCTTAGCATTTGAAGGGTCACCTTCAGATAAGGCAAGATATACAATTCCTGCCTTATAATTATTAACGTTACATGATTCGATTAAGTGACATGCTGCTACAACATTATTCTAAGAGCCGCTGGTTTTTCAAGAAACCTGCCTTTTGCATACTGATCACATCCAGCAAACATTTCCTCATTCATACAGCCAGTAATTTGAAATAGGTTTTCAGATTTAAGTTATGATTGCAAATGGTCAGTGCGAACAGGCAGGCTTTTCCATCCGTCGGGATAAAAGTCATATTGGTTGTTTTATATTCTTATAGAATATATTCTCTTTTATCAGGTTTTTAGACATTTTAACATATGTTTGATCTTTTAATCCATTTTATGAAGTTTATGTTTTGTTAAAATTGATTGATTCTTATTTGTTTGATACACATAGCCAGATTGTAAAGGTTAAAAAAAAATACTTTCCCAGTCCATTTTGTATTTTCTCCGTGAAGCTTTTCACCTTCTGATCCTGCAATAAGCCTGCCATTAAAGCCTGCTATAATTTTCCCAACTTATTTTTGCAGTCAGAGTCAGCATATCTATGTTGACATTTTCAAAGTTTTCATACATTTTTCAAATAAATTCTGATATAGTTCAGTTAGTTCATAAAAACTGGTCATGAAGGAATTCAATTTGTGCTAGACTGCTAAATGATCTAACATTGCACTCTGGTTTGATAGGTTAACCACTTCCCCACCTTGGGGTAGAGTATCTATGTCCCTAAAAACCTCACCCCAGCGTCACTCAGCAGTGCACAGATTGCTGAATGGGAACATGTGTTCCCAAAACCAATGAATGAATGATCACTTCTGCAACAAGTAACAATGATCATTCATTGTAAACAAAACAAACGGTCTCTTCCTGCTAGCTTAGAATGCTGTGATTCAATGTTCTAAGTAGACAGGAGACTGTGTGGGGACATCTACTGGACAAAAAAATTACATTAAAAATATTACTAAATACAATTCCTATAACTATAATATGCTCATTAACCCCTTCTGCCTCCTCCCTCGCCCCCATATAACACACTTATAAAAAAAGAGCCAAAGTGACAGTATTTAAAAGACAATACTTAAATTGTTACCTTAGGGACTTTTTAAATATGTATCCATGAGGGTGTATTACTGCTATTTTTGCAAATAAGGGCTTCAAGGGGTTTGTCATTTTTCATTTAGGTTTATCTATTAAATGCCACTGCAAGGATAAATGGTGAACTAAATATGTTCACGTGTTCCATTCCTGTAGTAAAACTATGAATAAAGCCCATTGTTTAAAATTTTTCCTGTAAATTTTACTGTATAGACCTCTGCCTTTGTTTTCTCCATTGGTAGAAGTTACTATTTCTAAATAAGTGTGGACACCATCCATTGATGGGTCCATCTAAAAGATCCATGTTTTAAGAATGCATTATTTTTTGACTCCAAGATAAGATGATCTGGTAAGGCAGAAAATGTCCCATTTTTGGATTCTCACTGTCTTCCTCTAGGTGAAACAAAAATATCTAAAGGTCAATATGTTGCAGTTATTTTGTTACAAGACACCTCAACATAGCCCAACAAATTATTGGTTAATAACCAAAATAATGTTGCACATGAGATTCTCCCAAACTACATTTAGGACAGTAAAGACAAAAAGGAAAAAAGATTTGGGAGCCCCAATAGTGTATTATCGATGGTATGGAAGTTGGTAAATAGGTAGAAATAGGTATACTCACAAACACGGGTTGCCAAGGTAGGCAACCACTAATTGCGTATATGGGGAATTACTTCCCTCCCCACTCGGGCTAAGATGTTGCTCTCTGTAGATAGAAAAAAGGGTACTACCACCCATCCAGCAGGTGGATAATCAAATTGCTTTTAAAATGTACAGAGGCGCCAGTGAAGCATAAAATAGTTTAAAGAGAACCCGAGGTGGGAATTAGTGATGTTAATGGAGCACAGAGGCTGGTTGTGCGCACTATCACCAGCCTCTGTTGCCCTATGGTGTGCCCCTAGGACCCCCCTGCGCTCTGCTATCCCCAGCACCGTGCTAGCGACACACAGCGTGTCACCAACAGGCTGTTTACATGTGACTGTCTGTCAGCTCTGCTCCCCCGTAAGGCTATACCGTCGGGACAATTTTTGAGAGTTTTTATGAACTGTACCCATTATGAGGATTTTGTGAGACAATCTGAGGTACTGATTGATAGATTTGTGGAGAAAGGCTACGAGTATGATTTATTAGTACAACTACGAGATGAGATAGGTACAAAAAACAGAACGGAAATGATTAACCACTTCCCGACCGCCGTATGTACAATTGGCGGCCGGGAAGTGCACCCCGCAAGGACCGCCGTATTGACAATTGGCGGCGGTCCTTGTAGGGGCATGGGCGGAGCGATCGCGTCATCAGTGACGCGATCCTCCGCCTCCGCCTGGCGCCGCTCACCCGCCGCAACATCCCGCCGGCTATACGGAAGCGCCGGCGGGATGTTAACCCCGCGATCGCCGCATACAAAGTGTATAATACACTTTGTAATGTTTACAAAGTGTATTATACAGGCTGCCTCCTGCCCTGGTGGTCCCAGTGTCCGAGGGACCACCAGGGCAGGCTGCAGCCACCCTAGTCTGCACCAAGCACACTGATTTCCCCCCCCCCCCCCTGCCCCAGATCGCCCACAGCACCCATCAGACCCCCCCCTGCCCACCCCCCAGACCCCTGTTTGCACCCAATCACCCCCCTAATCACCCATCAATCACTCCCTGTCACTATCTGTCAACGCTATTTTTTTTTTTATCCCCCACCCTGCTCCCTGCCCCCTCCTGATCACCCCCCACCCCTCAGATTCTCCCCAGACCACCCCCCCTGTTTACTGTATGCATCTATCCCCCTGATCACCTGTCAATCACCTGTCAATCACCTGTCAATCACCTGTCAATCACCCATCAATCACCCGTCAATCACCCCCTGTCACTGCCACCCATCAGCCAGCCCCTAACCTGCCCCTTGCGGGCAATCTGATCACCCCCCCACACCAATAGATCGCCCGCAGATCCGACATCAGATCACCTCCCAAATCCATTGTTTACATCTATTCTCTCCTCTAAACACCCACTAATTACCCATCAATCACCCATCAATCACCCCCTATCACCACCTGTCACTTTTACCTATCAGATCAGACCCTAATCTGCCCCTTGCGGGCACCCAATCACCCGCCCACACACTCAGATTGCCCTTTGACCCCCCCTTATCAATTCACCAGTGCATTAATTACATCTGTTCTTCCCTGTAATAACCCACTGATCACCTGTCAATCACCTGCCAATCACCTATCACCCATCAATCACCCCCTGTCACCCCCTGTCACTGCCACCCATCAATCAGCCCCTAACCTGCCCCTTGCGGGCAATCTGATCACCCACCCACACCATTAGATCGCCCGCAAACCCGCCGTCAGATTACCTCCCAAATGTATTGTTTACATCTGTTATCTTCTCTAAACACCCACTAATTACCCATCAATCACCCCCTATCACCACCTGTCACTGTTACCTATCAGATCAGACCCTAATCTGCCCCTTGCGGGCACCCAATCACCCGCCCACACGCTCAGATTGCCCTCAGACACCCCCCCCCCCTTATCAATTCGCCAGTGCATTAATTACATCTGTCCTTCCCTGTAATAACCCACTGATCACCTGTCAATCACCTGCCAATCACCTATCACCCATCAATCACCCCGTCACTGCCACCCAACAATCAGCCCCTAACCTGCCCCTTGCGGGCAATCTGATCACCCACCCACACCAATAGATCGCCCGCAGATCCGACATCAGATCACCACCCAAGCGCAGTGTTTCCATCTATTCTCTCCTCTAAACACCCACTAATTACCCATCAATCACCCCCTATTCCGCTAACTTTTGACTTTTTTGTCAAAAGTTAGCGGAAAATGACACTTTGTGAAAAAACACAATTAAAATCAATTTCCGCTAACTTTTGACAAAAAAATAAAATCTTCTATGAACTCACTATACTCCTAACGGAATACCTTGGGGTGTCTTCTTTCTAAAATGGGGTCATTTGTGGGGTTCCTATACTGCCCTGGCATTTTAGGGGCCCTAAACCGTGAGGAGTAGTCTTGAAACGAAATTTCTCAAAATGACCTGTGAAATTCTAAAGGTACTCATTGAACTTTGGGCCCTTTAGCGCAGTTAGGGTGCAAAAAAGTGCCACACATGTGGTATCGCCGTACTCAGGAGAAGTAGTATAATGTGTTTTGTGGTGTATTTTTACACATACCCATGCTGAGTGGGAGAAAGATCTCTGTAAATGGACAATTGTGTGTAAAAAAAATTAACAAATTGTCATTTACAGAGATATTTCTCCCACCCAGCATGGGTATGTGTAAAAATACACCCCAAAACACATTTTACTACTTCTCCTGAGTACGGCAATACCACATGTGTGGCACTTTTTTGCACCCTAACTGCGCTAAGGGGTCCAAAGTCCAATGAGCACCTTCAGGCTTTACAGGGGTGCTTACAATTTAGCACCCCCCAAAATGTCAGGACAGTAAACACACCCCACAAATGACCCCATTTTGGAAAGTAGACACTTCAAGGTATTCAGAGAGGAGCATGGTGAGTCCGTGGCAGATTTCATTTTTTTTTGTCGCAAGTTAGAAGAAATGGAAACTTTTTTTTTTTTTTTTTTTTTCACAAAGTGTCATTTTCCGCTTACTTGTGACAAAAAATAATATCTTCTATGAACTCACTATGCCTCTCAGTGAATACTTTGGGATGTCTTCTTTCCAAAATGGGGTCATTTGGGGGGTATTTATACTATCCTGGAATTCTAGCCCCTCATGAAACATGACAGAGGGTCAGAAAAGTCAGAGATGCTTGAAAATGGGAAAATTCACTTTTTGCACCATAGTTTGTAAACGCTATAACTTTTACCCAAACCAATAAATATACACTGAATGGTTTTTTTTTTATCAAAATCATGTTTGTCCACATTTTTCGCGCTGCATGTATACAGAAATTTTACTTTATTTGAAAACTGTCAGCACAGAAAGTTAAAAAAATCATTTTTTTGCCAAAATTCATGTCTTTTTTGCTGAATATAATAAAAAGTAAAATTCGCAGGAGCAATCAAATAGCACTAAAAGAAAGCTTTATTAGTGACAAGAAAAGGAGCCAAAATTCATTTAGGTGGTAGGTTGTATGAGCGAGCAATAAACCGTGAAAGCTGCAGTGGTCTGAATGGAAAAAAAGTGGCCGGTCCTTAAGGGGTAGAAAGCCCTAGGTCCTCAAGTGGTTAAGGGATGTAGTGTACCAAAGGACAAGGGGGATAATTCATTTTTTTGTGCTTTCATTACTGATTTTAATTTGCAACATAAAGAAGTAAAGAAATTGGTGGATAAACATTGGCCTGTCTTGAAATTAGACCCTGATCTAACAGGGCTAATTATTGATAAATCCCAAGTCATCTTTAGAAAAGCACCCAATTTACAAAATCGGATTACCAGTAGTACCTTGTATAAGCAACCTGTATGTAAGCCCACCTTTCTGGAACTAGAGGGTTTCTATAAATGTAAAAAATGCTTTGGATGTCGCACCTGTATGAATCAACCTAGAAAAGTGACCAGCTTTACTAGTACCTACACGGGAGAAACATTTAAAATTAAACCCTTCCTGAACTGTAACAGTACATATATTGTATACTTATTGGAGTGCCCTTGTGGCCTCCAATATGTTGGAAAAACCGAGAGAGAATTCAAACGGAGACTTTATGAGCATGTATACAATATAAGGAAAGCAGAAATAGACCATTCAATCCCCAACCATTTCAAAAGTGCTCACAATAAAGATCCCTCTGTTCTAAAATATTGTATAATAGATCAACTGAAAGAAGACTGGAGGGGATCAAATAGGGACAGAGACTTATATAAATTAGAGACCAAATGGATCTTTACCCTGAAAACTATGCAACCACGGGGTTTGAATATTGATTTTAATATCAACTGTTTTATTGATAATTCATAGGTGCAATAACGACTTTGGACACTAGATGTCAGACTATTTATTTATATGGGAATTTGTGCAATAAGATATAAATTAATAGTATATTGAGGAATAAATGTATATTAGTTGCAAATTATGTTGTATATAACACTAACAGGTATGTAGTGTAACTATGTGTAGTTGTATTATGACATGAAGTGCGGAATCCGTATCCAGGATTTGTGATGATTTGTTCCGCGCATAATGAAGTACGAGTGAACGGGGATGTTATGACTACATCTCCCGACACTCTCTTGGGCTGGAGCTGGTAGCCAGCATAGTATCGCTATGGACACCCGCTCGTCCAATAGAAGCGCATTGAGGGAACGGGCTGTGACGTATGTAACTCCCAAGCACCCCTGCGCTAGAGTCAGATGACGCCTGCCCACCAATCAGGGCTGAGCGCACCAGGAAATTGAGACAGCCGGTGGATGTGCCCGCGGCGACTTCAATTACAATCAAAGGAGGTAATCTTTTATATATTTGCCCAGATAGCTCAGTCTCCAGTGTTCCCTGACGACGGCGAAAGGCCGAAACCGGTCGGAACGACAACTGGAGACTGGGTGGGCAATTGTACTAAGAGACCGTGAGACTACTTTTCTGTGTATCTATATACACTACATGCTTATTTCTACTAAGGGTCCCTGTCGAAAGGACCCCTAAAGTAAGATATTGTATATGTGGTATTATCTGAAGTTTATTAAAGTTTATTGCTTTTAATGCCAGTGAGTGACCTGTTGGTGATTTTAACCCTTGGTGATGGTCACTGTCTGAGAATACACACTGTGGTGTCTACGGATAACAGATAACAGTGTGATCGCCTAGCGCTGTGGATTTACATCTGGAGTTTCTTTTGATACCTATTGTGGATATGGTTATCCTGAGCAGCTGGTGAAAAAGATATATAGAGGAATTTTCAAGTTGGAGCAGCGCCTGTATTGCATCTTTTAAACGTAAACATATTTATCTAATTTAACTAATTAAAACATTATTTAAAGTTTTATCCCTTACTGTTTGTAAAACATTATTATTCACAAAATAAAGCGATCAGTACGTAACGTAAATTGCAATATATTTTTTGCAGCCACAATTAGTAAAACATTATTATCCACATAATAAAGGGGGGTCTTAGGTTTAGGCACCACCAGGGGGGTCTTAGGTTTAGGCACCACCAGGGGGGTCTTAGGTTTAGGCACCACCAGGGGGGGTCTTAGGCTTAGGCACCACCAGGGGGGTCTTAGGTTTAGGCACCACCAGGGGGGTCTAGGGGTTAGGGATAGGTACAGGGAGAGTTCTGTGTGAGAGTAGGCTTAGGTATAGTTTTAGTAAAATTTTTGTAATACTTACTAATGTTTTACAACACTTATTACGAACGTAGTTATATTTACTGTATATCATCGTTATAAAGAATATTTCCAGATTTTATTATAAAAACAAACCATAAATGAAGGTTATTCACAATAATATACAATTATAACAATTAAACATATATTATTGTTTTTTTAATAAACGTAATTATAAGTTTAACTTTTGACACAGGGAAGATTAAAGTTTTCACAATTGCCGATTTCATAAACATTATTTAATGATTTATACTTTTGTAAAACATTATTTGTAAACGAAATATAGCACACTATTTTTATAAACGCTATTAATGATTAATTATTAATTAGCGTTTACACCCCGCGCCCTTTTTGTCCGGGCGCCCTTTTTGTACGTATGCTACTACCAGTATTGTGTTGTGTATCTTATTGCTTATTAGCTGTATTGTTGTATCTATTGTCTATTACCTGTATTGTGCTGTCGGTCACCCCTGTTATCATTGTCTGTTTTCCTATGTATTGTACAGCGCTGCGTAATATGTTGGTGCTATATAAATCCAATAAATAATAATAATAGGAAGGTCCTCTGTATGCCTTCATTTATTATAGTTTTTTTTTTTTTTTTTTTTTTTTTGCATTCTTTTTCATTTTTCTTGCCGCCTTTTCTAAAAAATCGTTTGGTGAGATGTGATGAAATATAGCCCATTTTTAGACTGATGTTGACTGTAAATCAGTAGACTACATTTCTATGATCAATAAAAATTCTGATATTTGTTTGAATTAGATTTTTATCTGATTATCCTAAAAATGCATCATTGCTTCATATCAAGGTTCTAATTCCTAGAGGTAAATCAGAACATTGTAGCGTTAAAAATACGGGCGAACATGGTCTGAAAAAACAATATTTCCTATTTTAACATCTAGATTATCACGTAATAAGGAATGCTGAAGAAAAGTAATCTATCCTGGAACATGAATTATGTACTTTAGTGAGAATGATACAACCTCCTTCTCCCAGGTGTTCATTTCACTAGGTATCATTCCTTTGTAAAGACCAGAGTGAACACATTCTTTACTGATGTCATAACCCTTTGAGAGAAAGTATTGATCTGTTTAGATGTGTCTAAAGCTGGTCAAAAGCCACATGAAACCTTACATTTAATACTTTTACTGTTTTTTATTATTGGTTTATTGACTTCCTAATGAATGCTAGTTATCCTTTGGTGCCTATATATTGACCGTGGTTATTGTTGATTGTCTAGTCTACCTGCTATGATTAATTCCTTAATCATGTTTATGAACATCCTCCATAGCTATAGGTAATTTAGAGTTAATCAAGACTGAAATCCCCCTGGCCTTTCTATCTTTAGTGGGATTTAGAATCCAGCTGAATTGATGGATCCATTGTTTGAAAAGATGAAGTGATAATAAGGGTTTTTTCCCCTCTTACTCCCCCCCCCCTCCCCCTTCTCTATTACATTCCCTTTTTTTCCTTTCCTGGTAACTTAACTCTTCATTCACAACTCTTCTCTCTGCTCTATTTGGTCGAATGGTGGTTTCCTTGGTCCTTACTGCATGGACCAGGGAGTCAACTTGCAGTGTTCCCCAACCCTGTCCTCAAGGCCCACCAACAGTGCAATAATCAGCTCTCCTCAGACACTAATTACTCCACCTGTACATGTTGGTGGTTTTCTGCAAAATATGTTGGTGGGCCTCCAGGATAGGGTTGGGGAACTCTGACTTAAAGGACATTTGTAATGAGAGGAATATGCAGGCTACCATATTTACTTCCTTTTAACCTCCCTGGCGTTTTTTTTTCTATCATGTAGCTAGCCTAGCGCTAACTACATGATGCCCCCCCTCCCTTCGGCGCCCCTCCCACCCCTCCGATCGATGCCGGCACACTTGCCAATAAGGAAATCCCGTTCTGAACGGGATTGCCTTTAGGGCTTCCCCTGTCGCCATGGCGAAGATCGCAATGACGTCACCGACGTCATGACGTCAGAGGGAGTCCCGATTCACCCCTCAGCGCTGCCTGGCACTGATTGGCCAGGCTGCGCAAGGGGTCTCGGGGGGGGCCTCTAACGTGGCGGGTAGCAGCGAATCGTCGGCGAGTGGCGGCGATCGCGGTATACACGCAGCTAGCAAAGTGCTAGCTGCGTGTAAAAAAAATTACGCAAATGGAAAATCCTTCTGCGCGGCATAGCCCGAGCTCAACTCGGGCTTACCGCCAGGAAGGTTAAACAATACCCGTTGCCTGGATATCCTGCTGTTCCTCTGCCTCTATTACTTTTAGCCATAGACCCAGAACAAGCATACAGCAGATCAGGTGTTTCTGACATTATTGTCAGATCTGACAAGATGAGCTGTGTGCTTGTTTCTGGTGTAATACAAACACCACTGCAGCCAAAATAGATCAGCAGGACTACCAGGCAACTGGTATTGTTTAAAAAGAAATAAATATGGCAGCCTCCATATTCTTCTTACTTCAATTGTCATTTAAGTATATTCAGGCTCTCCCTATGTGTTTGGAATCATGCTTGGTTGAGATAAGTGATGGCAGAACACGTTTTTCGGCGAACAGTTCCAGGCGAACGGTTGCTGCTTGCCTGTTTGTGTGTAATGTAAACTATACAAGCTGTTTGTGACTTACTTATTCTTTACTAGGGAGGCATTTTTTTTACCTTTCAACCTGAAGTTACATGGGACAGGATGGCCAGTCGAATAGGATCACCACCTGGGCCAACCCCCCTCCCTATAAAAGGCACAAACCTGGCAGCCATTTTCACTTTGCCTGTAGTCAGTGTAGAGAGAGAAGCTGCTGGCTTCTGCTGCAGATTAAGAGGGACGGTTAGATAGGCTGTTTAATGTGACCCTGAGATGGGGCCAAGGGAATAAAATATACATATCTGGAGCTTTCTTCAGCCCCCTCTGGCCTGATCTCTCCCGTGCCATCCTCTTTTGACTTCCTGTTCACCTGCAATTGGCCCCTGAAAGTCCTCTGGTCTGGGACCAACAGCGCACATGTGGCCTGGCCATGTTCTGCGCCTGCGCATTACTACTGCACATGGACAGAACGTTTGCGGCAATGGTAGTTAGACGGGAGTGCGCCTGGTCAGACGGCGCATGCACCGACTGGCCACGACTTATGGAGTTTCCGGGGCCAGTGGTGGGCAAATGAGCAGTCAGAAGAGGATGGTGTGGAAGTATTTGGGCAGTAGAGGGCTGGAGGAAGCCCCAGGCAGCGGCGTACCTAGGGCATTTGACACCTGTTGCTGGGTATTAAAAGACACCCCCCAAAAAGGAAAGGAGCGAGTGCGGCATGCTAAGCGCGCCACGGTGGGTAATGCCAGGTACAGGTGCCCCCAGTATAGGTAGCATAGTTTCCACCCTGTAAAGTTGGCCTAGTATAGGTAGTAAAGTTGCCCACCAGTTTAGGTAGCTACTATAGTTGCCCCCAGTATAGGTAGTATAGTTGCCCCCAGTGTAGGTAGTATAGTTGCTCCAATGTAGGTAGTATAGTTGCCCCCAGTGTAGGTAGTATAGTTGCCCCAGTATAGCTAGAATAATTGCCCCAGTATAGCTAGTATAGTTGCCCCAGTATAGCTAGTAAGTTGCCCCCAGTGTAGGTAGAAAAGTTGCCCCCAGTATAGATAGTGTAGTTGCCCCCAGTATAGCTAGTATATTTGCCCCCAGTACAGGTGGAATAGTAGCCCCAGTACCAGTATAGTTGCCCCCAATGTAGGTAGAATAGTTGCCCCCAGTATAGATAGTATAGTTGCCTCAGTATAGCTAGTATAGTTGCCCCCGAAATAGATAATATAGTTGCCATCGGTATGGGGGAAGCTTGGAAGGAGGGCAGCAGGGACAGTGGTGGGGAGGGGGGCCAGACCCCCACCTCCCTCACCTGCATCCTCTCCTTCTTGCACTTCTCCCTCTAGATCAGCAGTGGCAGACAGGAGCGGCAGGAGAGGAATTACTCACCTGCTTCCTGCGTTCCAGGCGATAGCGCACAGCGTCATCATCACTTGACACTGGTCTCCGCTTTCTCTACCCTCACTGTGCTTCCACTAATCAGGAAGCACAGTGAGCAGTGGCGAAGGCAGAAACCAGTGTCACGTGACGATGACACTGCATGCCATTGCCTGGAACACAGGAAGCAGGTGAGTAATTCCTCTCTGCCCGCTTCCGCCTGCTCCTGTTGTTCGTCGCTAATCTAGAGGGGGGAAGCGCAAGAAGGAGGGGACCCAGGTGAGGGAGGTGGGGGTTCTGGCCCCCCTTCCCGCCGCTGTCCCTGCTGCCCCTCCTTCTTTTGCTGCTTTCCCCTCCTGCAACATGGCTTCTGTGGGAGACCTTGGTGACACCCCATCCCGTCTGTTACCCGGTGAGCTCCCCCCTCCTGAGCCTAATCAATGGCAGGAATGCCAATGGCCCCAGGTATGTATATTTTATTCCTGTGGCCCCATCTCAGGTACACTTTAAAGAGAAACTCCGACCAAGAATTGAACTTTATCCCAATCAGTAGCTGATACCCACTTTTACATGAAAAATATAATGATTTTCACAAACAGACCATCAGGGGGCGCTGTATGACTGATTTTGTGCTGAAACCCCTCCCACAAGAGGCTCTGGTACCGTACGGTACTCTGGGCAAACTGCCACAATGTAACAATGACACACACAGGAAATGGCTGTTTATAGCTGTCTGTTAAAGCCAGAACAGCTACATAATCTGCCCACAGTAACAATGTCACCATGTAATACATGTCAGAATGTGAATCTAGGAGAGGAAAGATTTTACAATGAGCAAACTCTGACTAAATCATGTATACATAATTATTGTAAAAATTAAGCAACTTTTTATATTAAATTATTTTCACTGGAGTTCCTCTTTAAGTGTATTTTGCTGCCATTACTATGTGTTCTAGTGCTTGTGTAGCTGCTTGTAGGTGATTTGCTCTGTGCAATTCACCACTATTTATCACTATAGTCCTTATAAGGACTGATCCTGACTGAGCTGTTATATTGTTGTTGTTGTTGTCCTAAACACTTCACATTGAGGGCTTGTTCACACCTATGGCTTTTTGTGCTTTTTCTAAGCGCTGGCGATTTTCAAAATCGCTTTGAAAGCGTTTGTGCAATGATTCCCTATGAGAGAGTTCACATCTTAGCGGTTCGTTCCCATTCCGCTCAGCAAAGCGCTGCCTGTACCATTTTTAGGGTGGTTTTGCTACAATGGAAGGTATAGGAAAAGCGCAAAATGCTCACAAAATTGCTTTGTGCTGCGATTGCGTTCGCGCTTTGATGAATAAATACATTGTATTTATTATTTTCAAGGTCAAAGAGTTCAAAAACAAATCGCTCTGCAAAAGCGCTTTGAAAAGAGCTGTACACAAAATCAAAGCGTGCAGGTAAGCGCCTAGAGGACAAAAAAAGTGCAAGAAATCGAAAATAGCTGGCGTCAGCGACTTTGATTTTAGATTTGAACAAAGCCTAAATGTGTATATTTCTTTGATGCTAATATTACCTCCTTCCATGTCACTATATGGTGCGGTGATCCCATAGCAGGCTCCCCTGTTGTGAGATCACCACACCACACAACTATAAAAGCAGCATGATATGGAAACTCCCTAGTGAAGGTGGGATCTTTAAAGTAAACCTGTAGGGGAAAAAAGTTTCCCTGGAGGGTACTCACCTTGGGAGGGGGAAGCCTCCTAATAAGGCTTTCCTGTCCTCCTCAGCCAACTGGATCCTGCGCTGCCCCCCCCCCCCACCCCCAACCACTGCAGAGCAAAAATATTTACATGTATCTCCTTACGCAGGCAAGTTCGATTGTGTCTGCTCTACTGCGCAGACCCAGACGGCTTGCGCCTGCACAATAGAGCTGACCCAATCTTGCTTGACTATTTCTGCCAGAGCCCAAGGGGAAGCTTATACTGCACCTGTATGAGGATCCCAACAAGCGGCAACTAGGGGATTTCCAAAGGAGCCAGCGCTGAATCCCCTCGGCTTCTCCTTTTCCTCCTCAGCATCTTTAGGATCTGGAGGCTCCCCCTTACTGAGTTAGGTACACAGGGGACACTTTAAATGGACAGTTCACAGCTGTTGCATCGTTAAAATTCAGAATGTTCTCTCTGCTCTAAAAGATAAGCAACAGCATAATAACCTTTAAACAACCTTTAAACAAAAACATTTCTTTGTTACAGCTGATAGGAATCTTAAAATAAATCTGCAGCATGTCTACTTCCTGCTTTCATAGAATCAGACATATTGTTAATACCCTCTGCTTCCAAATGAGCTTATCTGCCATCTCTGCTGTGGAAGTCATGTGACACAGAGGAGAGATCAAATTACGACTTGTGATTAGACACAAATGAGGGGGGGGGGGGGTTTAAACTGGCTAAACTCTCTAAAAAATACAGGGTGCATTTCACTATGTTTTCCTTCTGTCCTCTGAAAGAGTTCAGGTCCACTTTGAGTACCAATGTTATGCTGGGAGCCATCTGCTGGTGGACAATGGAAATATGTTCCTATATCTAGGCACAAGATACCACCTACAGTTGGAGCAGGGAGTTGCAGGGTTAGGTCAGCAGAGAGCCACCTACTGGTAAATAATAATCATCCAAAGTAAAAATATTACTGACAGGCAAAACAGGAAACATCAGGATTCCTAACAGGAAGATGCTGGTGCTTTATAAAAGACTATTATGGCTACTACTGCTAAAAATCATAACAATGGTAATGATATTGGAAAACATGGGAATCTCTTGTTTCTTTGAGGTTGTTTGTGCAATAACATACAGAGGTTACTTGCCTACTCCAATAGCTGCTGTGCGTCATCATCTAGACTGAAGCTTCAGTTACAACCTTTCACTAGCTGGTGAAATAGTTTATTATGGGGATTCACAGAACTTTATTGCTTGGATTTCTGTTTACAATGCAGTGTACAATTCAGTTTAGCAGAGATTCCATGTCTGTTTACAACACGAAGCTGCAAGTGGTGGAGGTACAGTGGCTACACTCAAGTCACTGATGAGCTCTTCATTTTTCTCTCCCTTTAAAACTATTTTTAGAAGCATACCAATTACATGTAAAGGACAAAATCTAACATCAATTTACTGCAGTATTAATCTTTAAAAGAGGAATTAGAAAAAAAAGGTTAACTCACAGCCAACTGCCTATTACACAGGTGCGCATGCATGCTTGTACCAATAAGATTATACGTTTTCTCCAACTAGCTGAATGTGATTGAAGTTTGCGAAACATCTGGTTTTGTGGCTCTTCACAGATAATCTACCTGTAACTGTTTAAAATAAATTTTATAGACATTTCTTTTGATGTACACTTTAAAAAGGATTTAAGGCTTCAATTACTGCAATAAAGAGAACATTAAAGACTGATTTGACTGATCTATTATGGGTAAAGCAATGCTTTAATTGGACCTTAAAACAAACACTGATTCTGCCACAAATAATTCCTGTGATGTGCATTTCTTTGATAATTTGGATTTATTTGGCAAACCTAAGACAATAGAGTAAATTCTCTGCTTAGATTTGAGTTTGTAGTTCCCAGTTTCTATGTTATTGTTTAGAAATCTCTGGTAAAATGTGTGCTGAGGACTTGCCTGCAGTGTACTATGCCTTGGTGTATTGTTTCATTACTATTACAAGCACAGATAGTGTAGAATTTCCTAGTCCTAGTTTCTAGCGCTGATCCTCAGCCAGTGATGCACAAGCCACATGTGGTTGTCAGATGCTATTGATGTTGCCTGGGGCAAGCTGTTAGCATTATCCTCAATTTTACCTCTCACAATCCCTAAAGACCTATGTAATAAAGTATGATCGATCAGAAAAATACAGTAACACACAGCCACTAGCTAGAAAGTTGCTTCTATTGCTCCATCTGGCCTGAATCAGACTGACTATATACAGATATAGGATGGCTATTGTTTAGTTTGGCCTCTTATGATCAGACTGGTAATTTCATTACAATGACTTCCCAAACAGTCACCTCCCCTTCCTCCTCTATATGTAGAAATGTGTAATAGGTGGGTATACACACTGGAGGCAGCACTCTCCTTTTCTGCTATAGTGCCTACTTAGCCCACAGGCTGTGCGCAAGCAAGACTAACAAGGTTGGCGCATGCCCCACCCCTATTCCCACTATTAATTATTCCCTCCTATTCAAGAAGCCTGAAATGTCCAAGCATTTATGTATATCTCCTCTTTTTTTCCAAGGAATAAGAAAAAAAAACCTGAAAGCAAATGTGTGGGAACTCGATCACAGCATGATTGTGTGTGCAATTGAGTTTCCTAATGGAAAAGGGCCCTGACACTAACAGCTGGTAGTTTATGCTGTCAGTGTTGTTATTATTAGGAAAAACTTTTTTTTTTTTTTGAGAAAAGATGGCAGCCACACTGACGCATCAAACTCCCACAATGTTGTACCTGCTGGGAAGGTATCCAGGAGATGTCAAAGTAATGTGACCTGCTTGTCATCTAAGTCCATATCCTCTGGATTTCCAGGACCCCGAGGTAATGGTATTAAATAACCTTTAACCTAAGGGTGTTATATTAGCCTATAATGGTTATGAGATCTATCCAAATACAAAAATATTTCTTTTTCTAAAAGGAGGAACTTAAAATAAAAAGTCACAGATTGCTTTAACCTCTAAAAGCATTATTATGTGTGATATCTTTCCTCCTAATATGTCTAAGCAAACATTTACGGATGCCTACCCTGTATGCTGCAGTGCGTTCCAATGTTTAGCTGTGTTTGTGTCCTTTGTAATAAAGTTTCTGTGCACGGTTTGGTGCCTTTCAGCCCAAGCTGTTTTCAGATTCTATTGCAGAGTCACGGATGAATGAGTTCTGTGAGAAATCGTATATTAGTCTGTACTGGGAATGCATCCTTGATAAGTAAATTGATATTTTCTACTTCAGAATCCCCCACTTTTGGAATACAGTTGGCTTTTGAACATGTTTGGTCATGCTCTTCATCTTCAAAATGACTGAATATTCTTTGCTTGATTTTTGATTTCCAGCCTTTCTTTTTTGTCATGCTAAAGTTAAAAGAAAAAAGGATTAGTAAATATATCTGTACCTTCTATAGAAATTAAAATTCAAACAGCGCTATGGTATGAAAAATGTTTTCTCCTCACAACTTATCAAGGAGACTGAATTGTTATGTTATAAAGAACCAATACAGAGAAAATGTATATTGCTTTTATTGGTAGAGCTTTGCTTGCAGAGTCATCCTTGCTGCACATTTCTGCAGATACAGTATATTGCACAACAGGCTCTACATCAAAGTGATCTCTGGTCTCGCAGTTCCACTGTATACAACCTTGGAACAGACTTACCAGGAGACTGCCCAAATCATAAACCTTGGAGAACACTCACCTGGAGACTGCCCAAATCATAAATCTTGGAGCAGACTTACTCGGATACTGCCCAAATCATAAACCATAGAGCAGACTTACCCGGAGACTGCCCAAATCATAAACCATGGAGCAGACTTATCCGGAGTCTGCCCAAATCATAAACCTTGGAGCAGACTTACCCAGAGTCGGCCCAAATCATAAACCTTGGAGCAGACTTACCCGGAGACTGCCCAAATCATAAACAATAGAGCAGACTTACTCGGAGACTGCCCAAATCATAAACCTTGGAGCAGACTTACTCGGAGTCTGCCCAAATCATAAACCTTGGAGCAGACTTACCTGGAGACTGCCCAAATCATAAACCTTGGAGAAGACCTACCACAAGATTGCACAAATCATAAACTTTGGAGCAGACTTACCTGGAGATTGTCCAAATCATAAACATTGGCAAAGACTTACCTGGAGACTGCCCAAATCATAAACCTTGAAGCAGGCTTACCCGGAGACTGCCCAAATCATAAAACTTCTAGTAGACTTACCGGGAGACTGCCCAAATCATTAACCTTGGAGCAGACTTACCCGGAGACTGCTCAAATCATTAACCTTGGAGGAGACTTACCCGGAGACTGCTCAAATCATAAACCTTGGAGAAGACTTACTTGGAGACTGCCCAAATTATAATCCTTGGAGTAGACTTACCCGGAGACTGCCCAAATCATTAACCTTGGGGAGGACACACCTGGAGACTGCCCAAATCATAAACCTTGGAGAAGACATACGTGCAGACTGCCCAAATCATAAACCTTGGAGCAGACTTACCCAGAGACTGCCCAAATCAAAAACCTTGGAGAAGACTTCCCAGAGACTGCCCAAATCATAAACCTTGAAGAAGACTTCCCAGAGACTGCCCAAATCATAAACCTTGGAGAAGACTTACTCGGAGACTGCCCAAATCATCCCTCTGGGTTCAATGTAAATAGTAATGCCGCCTGGTTCTTTCTGTGATACAGCAATAGGTGGTTTAATTATAAACTTTTAAATCTTTAACCTAGCCTTAACTGGCTATTTGGTCTAGGTGATAATTGTGAAAATGAACATTTTTGAAAGTACAGTATGTTTAATAAACAAAAAGAAAATAGGAAAAAACAAACACTTGCCTCTTCTTATCTAGGGGATGTGTGTCAACAACTGATCACTTAGTTTGGATTACTGAATGTGTGATTTCATCTTAAAGGAGTACTATCGATTGAAACGACTTTTTTTTTAATACTCTATATTAGTGTACACATTACCACTAGTGCTAGGGGCACTTTATTTATTCACCCAGGTCTCTCTCTCACTATCCCTGCTTAAAAATTCATTTCTCACACAGCTCATAGTAGTTTGGGTCACCCTGAGCTGCTTGGTTACTCTGTCACACAGCTCACAAATATATTTCACTGTGTCACTCACAGCATGCAGCAGACATGAGGAGAAATAGGCTGATCTGAGGTGGTAACAGGTAACTAAATGAGCTGGAATATTGCTGGAATATAACTAGCTATACCACGAGTCTGTGTTTACACTCAGACTGGCTGCCTGCTTGAGGCATTCACTCCAGGCTGCATCCACTTTACAAGCTGCTGAGAGGGGCAGACCACTGTCTACAATTAGCATTATTAGTATCTTTATCAGTAAAGAGAAGCAAAGATAATAAACACACATTGCTAGAATCTTTAACCCCTTACCACCATATCAACAAGATTCTTTCAGCAAGGTGATAATTAAACTATAAACTGAGGAGTTGATAGCATCTCCCCTTTGCAGAGACATGGTCTAGCCCTCTGGGAGCTCAGTATTTAGATACATTTGTATCCAACACTGACGCCAAAACTGACGGAGGATTTTACAGCTGAGAGGAACAGCTGTGTGAGGAATCAAATTGCTCCTAGTACTTGCCCTAATGTGTGCTACAACATACAGCATTTAAAAATAAATGCATACATCGATAGTATTCCTTTAATGTGCGTCACAGAGACTTTGTAGCCCTATTTGTACACAAAGAGTGTAAAGGTGGCCATACACTGGTCGATTTGCCATCAGATCGACCAACAGATAGATCCCTCTCTGATCAAATCTGATCAGAGAGGGATCGTATGGCTGCCTTTACTGCAAACAGATTGTGAATCAATTTCAGCATGAAATCGATTCACCATCTGTGAAGCTGCCGCTGCCCCCCGGGCCCCCGCATACATTACCTGATCCGGAAGGCGCGAGTCCCCTGGTCTCCGCTGTGGGCTCCAGCTTCACTGTACTCCCTGTCCGAGGAAGTTTAAACAGTAGAGGGCGCTCTACTGTTTAAACTTCCTGCCGGGACAGGAAGAAGTGAAGCCTGCCAGACTCGGAGCCCAGCGCGGAGAAGAAGCAGCGGTGACAGCGGGGACTCGCGTTGGCCGGATCAGGTAATGTATTGCCACTAGCTTCGGTCGTCGGGCATTCAAACGCCGCTATCTATGCACTACCGACCCGCCGGCGATCGAGCGAAATCTTCTGCAGATTGACGGGAACGATCGATCTCGGACGGAAATCGATCGTTCGGTCAGCGTTTGCGCAATGATTTCACAGACGATTCGATCACAGTGATCGAATCGGCTGTATATCGGCAGAAAATTGGTAAGTGTATGGGCCCCTTAAGAGTTGTTGCAACAATCATGCCAAAAGACACATCTGTACTTATAGAAAGTTATTTGTGGGAATCTCTAACTGAGCTTTACGAATGGTACAGATTGTACATACTTATAACTACATTTGTACAGATTGTACATTTGTATAACTACCAACAATGTTAATGTTGTCTCTGGGACTGATGATGTAAAGCAAGTTGTCTCTTTGATCATCTAGTATGTGTGGTGATATATTGAGGTGCTGATGATATTAGGGAGTACAGGAACATATCTCTGTCATTTTTCTGTCTGCTATATCTCACATGTGTATTCTGCTTTGAAGCGATGGTCATCTGGCTGTACTACATTTGCATCTAAAGAGGACTTCAGTGAATGGAGCTTGGGTGATCAGACAATGGCAGAAGTGAAGTGTTGAAGTCATTGACACTTGAAACGTTTACACTCCTGTTGAGGAAGGCTGCTAAAGCATTGTCAAGAACTCTTGAGGAAGAGCCTCCTGTGTGTTAAACACTATTTCGTTGTGAGGAAATTAAATTATTGGTGGAGGTGCAAACTATATCCTTATCTTTGATCAGCTAGGAAATACGGTCAAGGGGTTGTCACCTGTAACTTGGACTAGGGAAATCTTTTCATGTATGTAGGCTATAGTACATTTTTCACATGTGGATCTCTGGAAATCTCATTATGACTGAGGATGTAATTAAATCTAGTCCCCCCCCCCCCCCCCCCGTCCACACAGGCTTACAGCCTCGAGGCGAATATTTCATTATAAAAACCGGGGGACAGATACCTCAAATCAGTCCCCTCCTGGCGGTAGCTGCGGCTGGTCTCCTGGCCCAAGCTACTGGACTCCTGGTCTAACCAGAATTGTGTCCGTCCACAAAAGTCCAAGGTTCTTCTATCTGGATCCCTGTATTTTGGTAAGCAAATTGCTTGGTGTGTATTTTTGTAACTCTTACTTTTGTAACTTTTTATTTTGTTTTTTGTAATCTTTTGTATATATTAAGTTCTGCATTGTTCCACGTTTTTTATGGAATATTAAATCGTTATTTAATAAGCCTGACTTCTGCTGTACTAAACTAACACTCATAGCCTAGAAGAGACTGAAGTGTAACCGTGTATAAGTTTCATGCCTAATTGTACGCTTGAGCAACACTACCGTATGAGATTGTAATTGCATTGTGTGTATGAGGCACTTCTGCGCTCGACAGCCGAGTGGGAAGTCTAACAGTATCGTTCGGAACGACTGTTAGTGGTTTTGCTGCACGACAGTGTAACTTGCATTACAAATCAGTGCCTGATTGTGCTGTGTTACTGTACAACTGTACTGTGTGTGTGGGTGCGTGGCGTTCCCGTATTCGGCCTAAGCGCAAAGCTGACCCAAATACGAAAATGCAGAGTGCGCGTTGAGCCCTCGACAGCTGAGTGGACGTGTCTAGCAATGGCTAGTGGTGGCAGTGGGAAGTGTTTGAGGGGTCCCAGCCTGGTTTGTAGCTTAAATAAGGCTGTTCCCCGCTTAATCTGGTCAAACCCACAGTCGGGAACCGTATACGCAGGCGTGCCGCGGGCCGGTTCCTGACAGTATGCATTGCCAAATAAGGACAAACATGCAGCTTTCTGAATGAGTAAAGTGGGTCAGGGACCTTTTCTGGCACCCCAGGGCAGAATTAAGATACTTGGCATTTAATTTTGTCTTGTCCTGATGATTATGGTTACAGACACCGGGAAAAACACTTGATTGAAAAACTTATAAAGAACTGCCTTCTCTCGGCCCAAGCTTATTTACATCAATTACATTAAAGTGGGAAACTGTCATATGGTCTGACAAATCAAACTTTAAAAGCTTTTGGAAATCATGGAGGGCATGATCTACAGGTTAAAGAGGAGTAGGACAATCTAGCCTATGTGCACACAATTCAACCATCTGTGATGGTATTGGGGGCACATGGCATGGGCAGTTTGTGCATCTGAGAAGGCACTATTGCCATAGCATAATGCAGCGGTAATGGGTTAACAGGCAGTGCTCCCCCAGCATTAGTAATGGGACCATTTCTGTGTGTTACTTGTGCACAGTTACTTTACCATAGCAATTCTTGGCGCCAATGGGTTAGCAGGCGGTGCTTTTCTGGCTTTAGTAACATTTAAATTGCTGTGCATTGCCTGTGCATGGCAACTTTACCGCATCAGGTTCATAAGGCATCCAGCCCATAGCACTATATGTACCTATGTTTATCTCATCAGGCCACATGTCAGTTCAGATAGTGTTTAAAGGAGCGCTATAGGGAAAAAACTAAGCTGTTAAAATGTGACAGATCTGACAGGTTTTGGACTAGTCAATCTCCTCATGTGGGATTCTTTGAGGTTTTTTGTTTGTTTTCAAAACCATTTCCTGGACAGCAGTTTCTGAGCCTACCTGCCAAAATAGTAAGTTACCAGCCAAGCCTTCCCAACTTGCTTGCACAAGTACTGAGAACCTCCCATGAGGAATGGACGAGTCTAGTAAGTCAGATTTTAACTGCTTACTTTTTTTCATTATAGTGGTCCTTTAATTTAAAATCAGGCAGAAAAATGGGTGGGTGGTTAGGGTATTATTAAAAACTTTGTTAGGTTGGGGGGGGGGGGGGGGGGGTAAGGAAAGTGTAGGAAGGGGCTGCAGATGTACTGATATGCAAATTATTACATAAAACAGGAATGTACTCACAAACAAAATCCTCTTTGAAATATTTCTAATAGAACTGTTGACATTGAAAAGGTTACATGAAGAATTCCAATAACCAGAAATATATTATACGATTTTATCTCAGCAAATAGCATTAAATTGTATGCAATTTACATATCCAATTCTCATAATGGAGAGATTATGTTTTCAGATCTCACACACAACATGATTACACAAAGTTGACAATCCACATATTGTACCATAAGAGGTTTATGCAGTTTAATCAAGTAGATGTCATGATCTTATGGGGAATCATCAGCCAAAGATTCACAAAGCCAGAAACAGTAATTGCAGTAGTAAATGTAAATAAGCATCTGTATAAACCATAAATTTGGAGCAAAAGGATCAAAGAGGTCAAAGGAGCTATGCAAGCATCTCATTTTCATAAATTACATCAGAAACGTATACTTAAACCAATGTGACAAGCATACAGAGCAGCAGAAAAATGATTGGGCAGCACCAATGTTTTCTGAAAATGCATTCTTCTTTTTCAGGCTGTGCTAACTGTGACCACATTGTTATTTACAAGTCCACCTGTCAGTAGAGAGAAGCAAGAAATGGATGGAGAAAATGAGATAGAGAGAGATGCTCTTATTCAGTTCACTTATTCTCCAAATCGTCATCATCTGTTTAAAATAACTTTTCAGCAGTCTGCATTTGAAAAAGTATCAAGTAGTAGGAGGAATACCACCATTATAATTATTATAAGTATTTTCTTACTTGGCTTAAGTGGTCTGAAAGTCAGCGTTTCTACTTCGCTCTAAAAGATTCCTTACAGCTTTAAAGCTACTATCCCAGAAAAAAATTCTAGCAGAGCATCACTGAAATGGTTAAACAAAGCACTTTCTCCTGCTATCCAGCTTCAAATTCTCATACAAACTGGAGATAACAGTTTCTTTTTTACTTGTTAAACACACATGTATCAACACTGGAATGTAAACAAACACTCTATGAGAAACTCTCTCAGCTTCAGGCACACACAGTGTTCAGAATAGCTCATTAGAAGATTGTAATATACTGTATAATAAAAAGCAGTTATAATAAAAAAAAAAACAATAAAATGCAATGGCAGCTTTCAGGGCAGGAAAAACTACAGTTTGGAAACTTGTAATTTGTAAACAGACAATATTATGTGTGCACAAAGGTAAATATGATAACTGTATGAGTAATAAAAAGTAGGAAAACACATTTTTATTGAATATTATGTCAGAGTTTCAGACCACTTTAAAAGGCATTTTATCGATTACCGGTAGGTGTAAAAATGCCACCTAGGAGAAAAATCCAACTGTATGTGACTGTAAATAAGCATACATTTTATTTTAATTGTGTAATTTTCTGGGGTTCAACTCTGTGAACCCCTAAAATACACAGTTTGTAACAGTCACCCTGAGTGAAAATACACAGGGAATCAAAAGAAGATAATTTTTTATGGGGTGGACACTGCACACAGTATAACACAACTGATATGTTGCTGACTTGTACAGTAAATATATACTGTAAGTACTACCGTATTTTCCGGGCTCTAAGACGCTCCTGACCATAAGACGCACCTAGGTTTAGAGGACAAAAACCAGGGGAAAAATATATACTAAACCTAGTGTATCCATGGTGAAGGGGCATTGTAACGATCGGTGTAACACAGAGAGGATCTGATTACCGTGATCTGCAGTATCACCGAGAATACAGATATATACTCGATTATTGATGATCTGCAGTATCACCGATAATCAGATATATCTCTAACCTCTGGACACCTGAGTAATACGAGTGTTTGGTGCAACAGTAATACTTTGAGAAGGACACCCGTAATGAGGGTGCTAGGCAGTATGAGATACTGCTAGAGATCAGATTCCTTCCACAGGTCTGATGCTCCCCAAGGGACGGAGCCAGACTGAGAGTGGGAAGGACCAGAGTGTGAGCGACACCAAAGGTGGAGTGTCACTGACAGGTCTGTGAACTATCTCCCAACAGGGAAGATAGTTCTCGAGGTCGGACAGGCCGGGTCGTAACACACAGACAGATAAAGTACAGAGACAGGAGACAGATGCAGAATCCTAAGGCTAGCAGAGTTTGGCAACAGAGTAACAGAATGACAAAGGTACAAAATCAGAGATCAGAAGAATGGTCAGGAAAGCAGAAGGTTATAACAGATAATCAACAATGCCTAGACTTGGGTGTGAGCTCCGAGATCCTCCACACCCCTGGAACTAGTCTAGATTAAATAATAATACAGATGGTACAGAATTCCTAGACTAAGGTGTGAGTTCCTTGGTCATCAACACCTTGGAAACTGGTCTAGATAATAACACAAATAATAACAGAATTCCTAAACTAAGGTGTGAGCTCCTTGATCATCAACACCTAGGAAACTGGTCTAATATACACAGATACTGACAAGGTCTGAATGCTACCACATAGTGATCGCAACGCCAGACACCAGAGAAATGACCAGCACCCAGTATATATACACCAGCGCTCTCCTGCGCCTCCCCTAAGTGCTGGACCAATGAAAACAAATAGAATCGTCAGCTGACCGGCCTGGTCAGCTGACACCCTTCTGGCTGCCATAAATGCTCTGCCTCTCTGCGCGCGCGCGCGTCCTTCTGAACCTGTGTGGACTATCAGTCCCAGCCACACCAGACATGTGTTGTACTGCTTCCGTAGTTTTGGACGCGGAATCCGCCGCACTGCTGTCCGAGCATGTGGCGTTTTCTCCGCATTCAGCAGTACTGACAGAAGTAGGCCTATGCGTGCAAACTGCCGTGTCGGACGCGGAATCCGCCGCCCTGTTCACTGAGCATGCTGCGGTTTCTCCGTGCTCTGTCAAGGCAGGTCTCTGCGCGCAAGCTGCCATGTTGGACGCGGAATCAGCCGCCTTACTCTGAGTACTTGCGGCGGCTTTTCCACGTTTTCTCACAGTACCCCCCCCCCCCCCCTGAGGAGTGGACTCCGGACAGCTCCTACCCGGTTTCTCAGGATAAAGAGCGTGGAATTCCCTTCTTAATTTGTCCGCATGCATGCGACACTCAGGTACCCATGTTCTCTCCTCAATACCATATCCTTTCCAGTGAACTAGATACTGCACTAAGTTCTGTACAACACGTGAGTCTAAAATCTTTTCTACTTCGTACTCAGGTTGGTCGTCCACCATCACAGGAGGAGGAGGAGTGGCACCCACATGGACTGCTGGCTTAAGCAGGGACACATGAAAAGATCTTACACCACGCATGCTGGCAGGAAGATCAATGGCATAAGTAACATTGTTGATCTTCCTGGTTACAGCAAAAGGGCCCACAAACCTGGGACCTAACTTGGGCGAGGGTTGTTTCAGGGTCAAATGACGTGTGGACACCCAGACCAGGTCTCCTGGTCGGAACTTCCACTCTAAGGATCGTTTCTTGTCAGCTTGACCTTTCTGACTTTGAAAAGCCTTCTCCAAATTCTTTTTCACGATTCCCCAAATGGCTTTAAATGATTTTTGCCAAGCCTCCAGAGCTGGAAACGGAGTGGAAGCTACTGGTAATGGGGAGAATTTGGGCAACTTTCCAGTTACCACCTGAAACGGAGAAAACCCAGAAGAAGAGCTTTTCAAATTATTGTGCGCAAATTCTGCATATGGCAAGAACTTAACCCAATCATTTTGCGCCTCCGCAACATAACACCTTAAAAACTGTTCCAATGACTGATTAACCCTCTCCGTCTGACCATTGGTCTGTGGGTGGTAGCCCGACGAAAATGACAGTTCCATGCCCATTTGATGACAAAATGCCCTCCAAAATCTAGAAACAAATTGGACTCCCCGATCTGACACTATGTTTTCCGGAATGCCATGTAGTCGGAAAACGTGGATGATGAAAAGATCGGCCAACTCCTGGGCCGAGGTGAGTCCTTTCAAGGGCACAAAATGGGCCATTTTGCTGAAACGGTCGACTACCACCCAAATGACCGACATGCCTTCAGACCTCGGAAGCTCACCCATAAAATCCATGGACAGATGGGTCCACGGTTCACTCGGGGTGGGCAAAGGCTGCAACGTTCCCACAGGTGCCAGACGGGAGGGTTTGCTTTTTGCACACACTGCACACTCTCTAACATACTCCTTGCAGTCCGTTGCCAGAGAAGGCCACCAAGCACACCTAGAAACCAAGTCTTGTGTTCTGGAGGCCCCTGGATGTCAAGCATTTTTGTGCGAGTGGAACATCTTCAAAATCTGGAGATGAAATGGCAGTGGTACAAATATAACCCCTTCAGGCTTTCCCTCAGGGACATCCTGCTGGAAGGGACTTAAAGTCTCCGTCCAGTCTTTCCAAGGCTCTGTGGCTCCCAGCACTACTTTCTGTGGGACAGTGGTCTCTGGGTCTGAGGGCTGTGCTGTCTCTGGCTCAAAACATCTGGACAAGGCATACACCTTAATGTTTTTACTACCCGGAGTGTACGTATTTACAAATCTAAATCTTGAAAAAAACAGTGACCACCAAGCCTGACGGGGACTCAATCTCTTAGCCCCCTCAATGTATTCCAGATTTTTGTGATAAGTGTAGACTGTAATCGTATGTTCTGCTCCTTCTAGCCAATGACGCCATTCTTTAAAGGCCAACTTAATGGCTAGGAGCTCCCTGTTGCCTATATCGTAGTTTTTCTCTGCTGGTGAAAACCTCCAAGAGAAATAGGCACACGGGTGTAATCTTCCCTGCAGCCCAGAGCGTTGAGACAGCACAGCCCCTACCCCGACTTCTGAGGCGTCAACCTCTACAATAAATGGATAAGAGGTGTCTACATGTCTCAAAATGGGTGCAGAGCAAAACAGTTCTTTCAAAGTGGAGAAAGCAGCCAGAGCTTCGGGGAACCAGTGGTTGGTATCTGCCCCTTTCTTAGCAAGACTGGTGAGGGGTGCTACGACTGTGGAGTACCCCTTTATGAACCTTCTATAGTAATTAGCAAACCCTAAAAATCTCTGGAGAGATTTGAGTCCTACTGGCTGAGGCCATTCCAGGACAGCAGAGACTTTGGCAGGGTCCATAGAAAGGCCCGAGGTGGAAATTATGTATCCCAGAAAAGCAACAGATGTCACCTCAAAAATGCATTTCTCCAATTTAGCATAAAGTCTGTTTTGTCTAAGCTTGTGCAGCACGAATTTGACATGAGCCCTGTGCTCAGAGAGGTTGTCTGAGAAGATTAGTATATCGTCCAGGTATATTAGGACAAATTTACCCAACACCTCCCTGAAAACCTCATTGATGAGTTCCTGAAAGATGGCCGGGGCGTTACACAACCCGAAGGGCATCACCAGGTACTCGTTATGCCCGTCGGGTGTGTTAAAGGCCGTCTTCCATTCATCGCCCTCTCTGATCCGCACCAGATTGTATGCACCCCGCAAATCCAACTTCGAAAAAATCTTAGCATTGGTGACCTGAGTGAATAAATCGTCTATCAAAGGTAATGGATAGCGATTTTTAACCGTGATCTTATTCAGTCCCCGGTAATCAATGCATGGCCGAAGGCCTCCGTCTTTTTTCTTCACAAAAAAGAAACCTGCTCCGGCAGGCGACCAGGAAGGGCGAATGAATCCCTTAGCTACGTTTTCACGGATGTACTCCTGCATGGCCACCTTTTCTGGCCCAACAAATTGTAGAGATGACCTCTAGGGGGCATACAACCCGATCGGAGATCAATGGGGCAATCGAAAGGGCGATGTGGAGGTAGTTTATCGGCAGCTTTGAGACAAAACACGTCCGAAAACTCAGCATACTGTTCTGGAACTCCCTCCACATGAATCCTGGTCTGGCCTAAGGTCACCTTCCCTAAACAATGACGAAAACAATGGGCTGACCAGCTCGTTAGCTGACCGGTAGCCCAATTTATCAGAGGGGAGTGAAGGTGTAACCACGGCATACCCAGGATGACTGTGGAGGTTGTCATGCGCAAAACAAAAAACTGCAATTTCTCTCTATGCAGCACCCCTATAGTGACTTCCACCTCTGGTGTCTGGGACAGAGGATGGTTACGCTGCAGGGGGGAATCATCCACTGCCATAACCTGGAGAGGTGGTTTTACCGGGGTGAGCGGAATACCCAATTTCTTAGCAAATTCGTAATCCATAAAATTAGCCGCTGAGCCTGAATCAATGAAGGCCTCAGAGACTTCAGATTTATCATCCCAGGTAATCATACAAGGGAGAAGTAACCGCTTATCCTCTAGGGGTAAGAGCTGTACGCCTAGGGTATTATCCCCTACTACTCCTAGGCAGTAGCGTTTCCCGACTTCTTAGGGCAATTTCGTACTCTATGACCCCCCTCTGCACAATAAAGACACAATTGCTCAGAAATCCTGCGTCTCCGCTCCACTTGAGACAGTCTTGACCGACCACTCTGCATTGGCTCGGGTGGAGGTGAAACGGGAGGAGATGAAGTCACAGGAGGCGCAGCGTAGGACACCATTTTAACATTGTTTCTACCCAGGGTCTGCTTTTGATAGCGTAATCTGCGATCTATCCTGATAGTCGATGAAATGGCCTCATTGACGGTTTTAGGTTCAGGCTGACTTAACATAAGATCAGAGACCTCATCTGATAACCCTGATAAGAAACAGTCTAACAGGGCATAGGTGTCCCACCTGGCTGAAACTGACCACCTCCTAAATTCAGCAGCATACTCCTCGACCGGACTCTTGCCTTGACGCAACAACTTGAGCTTACGCTCAGAAGTCGAGGCAATGTCTGGATCGTCGTAAATTACGGCCATAGCCTTAAAAAAATCATCTATGGAGGTTAAGGCTAAATCTCCAGCGGGCAAACTGTACGCCCATGTCTGGGAATCGCCTGATAACAAAGTCTTAATAAATGTGACCCTTTGGGTCATGGTTCCTGAAGATCTATGTCTTAACTCAAAGTATGACAACACTCTACTCCTAAAATTTCGAAAGTCAGATCTGTGACCAGAAAATTTTTCAGGTACAGGCATACGTATGTCTGTGCTAGGAGGGGATCGCACTTCATCTACAGCTGTCTGGAGGGTTCGTACGGATACAGGCAGTGCGTCTATTAAAGTCTAATGGCCACCCAGCACTTGGTTGATGTTATCCACTGAAGTGGCAAGTTTGCCCAGACGGCTGTGTGCGTCCATTTGTTTTTTGGTCTGGCGTTCTGTAACGATCGGTGTAACACAGAGAGGATCTGATTACCGGTGATCTGCAGTATCACCGAGAATACAGATATATACCCAATTATTGATGATCTGCAGTATCACCGATAATTAGATATATCTCTAACCTCTGGACACCTGAGTAATATGAGTGTTTGGTGCAACAGTAATACTTTGAGAAGGACACCCGTAATGAGGGTGCTAGGCAGTATGAGATACTGCTAGAGATCAGATTCCTTCCACAGGTCTGATGCTCCCCAAGGGACGGAGCCAGACTGAGAGTGGGAAGGACCAGAGTGTGAGTGACACCAAAGGTGGAGTGTCACTGACAGGTCTGTGAACTATCTCCCAACAGTGCACTAGTAGGGTCTGGAGCGGCACACCTTTCCGTATTGTATAAGGGTGCTGAACCTTAGATGCAAAGCAACATCAGATGATATTCCGGCTTTTCCAGTAAGCCAAAAAGTTGATTTATTTCAACATAATGTATCAACACTATGTATGACAATTGTTCCGGGGCCACGCAGGGTCCCCTTCCTCAGATAAGTGCACTTATCTGAGGAAGGGGACCCTGCGTGGTCCCGAAACAATTGTCATACATAGTGTTGACACATTGGGCTTGATTCACAAAGCGGTGCAAAGTGTTTGCACGCTGGTGAAAAGGCCCTTATCACGCCTAAACTCACTTTAGGCATGATAAGAAGAAACTCGCGCGAAGTTACCGCGCGCGCAGCACCCGACGCTTCGCGCGAAGCTCCCATTAAACCCTATGGGACTTTGCGCGTACGCGCGGTAACTTCGCGCGAAGAGCAGGAAAAAGCGGTGATAACTCAGTGGTGAAAAGGTCATCCCGCCTAAAGTCTTTTAGGCGTGATAACTGGGTTATCACCGCTTTGTGAATCAAGCCCACTATGTTGAAATAAATCAACTTTTTGGCTTACTGGAAAAGCTGGTGTGCGAACCTACTCTTGGACCTTTTGGACTATCTCCCAACAGGGAAGATAGTTCTCGAGGTCAGACAGGCCGGGTCGTAACACACAGACAGATAAAGTACAGAGACAGGAGACAGATGCAGAATCCTAAGGCTAGCAGAGTTTGGCAACAGAGTAACAGAATGACAAAGGTACAAAATCAGAGATCAGAAGAATGGTCAGGAAAGCAGAAGGTCATAACAGATAATCAACAATGCCTAGACTTGGGTGTGAGCTCCGAGATCCTCCACACCCCTGGAACTAGTCTAGATTAAATAATAATACAGATGGTACAGAATTCCTAGACTAAGGTGTGAGTTCCTTGATCATCAACACCTAGGAAACTGATCTAATATACACAGATACTGACAAGGTCTGAGTGCTACCACATAGTGATCGCAACGCCAGACACCAGAGAAATGACCAGCACCCAGTATATATACACCAGCGCTCTCCTGCGCCTCCCCTAAGTACTGGACCAATGAAAACAAATAGAATCGTCAGCTGACCGGCCTGGTCAGCTGACACCCTTCTGGCTGTCATAATAGCTCTGCCTCTCTGCGCGCGCGCGCATCCTTCTGAACCTGTGTGGACTATCAGTCCCAGCCACACCAGACATGTGTTGTAATGCTTCCGTAGTTTTGGACGCGGAATCCGCCGCACTGCTGTCCGAGCATGTGGCGTTTTCTCCGCATTCAGCAGTACTGACAGAAGTAGGCCTATGCGTGCAAACTGTTGCGTCGGACGCGGAATCCTCCGCCCTGTTCACTGGGCATGCGGCGGTTTCTCCGTGCTCTGTCAAGGCAGCGAACGCAGGTCTCTGCGCGCAAGCTGCCATGTTGGACGCGGAATCAGCCGCCTTACTCTGAGTACTTGCGGCGGCTTTTCCGCGTTTTCTCACAGGCATCTTGTAGATTATGCCACCTTTCTATCTCATGGCCCCTTGTACCTCTTGTGTCTTCCTGTATCCTCCTCTGTCCCAGTTGTGTCCTCATGTGTCCCCCATGTGTCCTCCTCTGTCTTTGTGTCCTCTTCTATGCCCCTTTGTGTCCCCCTCTATGTCCCTTTGTTCTCCTCTGCATGGGTACTGTACAGGGAGCCCCTGACATTGCGGTGTGTTGGAGGTTTGTATTGGCAGGCATTCACAGGCAGTCAGGAACTCCCTGTATTTGGACTATAAGATGCAGTGACTTTTTTCCTCCACTTTTGGGGGAGAAAAAGTGAGTCTTATAGTCCAAAAATACAGTAAATTAGCGCACAATATGCCTGATGAACAAAATTGTGGCAATACTGCCATGCGCAGACAGTGCACGGCAATATTACTCTTACTTCCGCCAACAACCATTGTTACGGTAACGAGCATTACTAACGGACTGTAGCAAAGGTTGAGTTACTCGTGCAACGTGGATCATGCTAATAGCGTAATTCATGGTACTAGCTGCTAGAAGTAAGGGTAATATTGCCATGCACTGTCTGTGCACAGCAGTATTACTGCAATTTTTTGCATCAGGCCCATCAAATCCTAATAATTACAGTTCTAAGTGGATACAATACAGCTATATGTGACCCTGCAGTAGAACACTAGCTTGTTGTAAGCAGTAACTAAATCCACACCGTTCTACTCATCTAAATCAGTATATCCTAATTATCATAGTTCGACAACTAGGTAACAAGTTATGTGACCTGTAGTAGTAGTGCACTACCTTGTTGTAAGTAGTAAGTACACACAGTCCTACTTATCTAAATCAGCATACAATAAATCCTAATGTCACACAGTTCTAAGGGAGTACAATACTGCTAGGTAACAAGGTATGGGACCAGCAGGGTAACAGGAAATATGGGCGCTGGAGGCACTGGGGAAGTATGAGCACTGCCATAGATACTTATGGCTATAAGAGGACATTTGGGCGCCGGTCACCACCTGATAAAATAACTAGAGTTGTCGCGAACCTCCGATTTTGGTTCACGAACCTTGAACTCGAACATGCGAAAAAAGTTTGCGAACATGTGAACTTTTCTAACTGCCATAGACTTCAATGGGCAGGTGAACTTTCAAAACTACAAACACTAATTGTGGCCACTAAATTGATGGAAAAGATGTTTCAAGGGGTCTAACACCTGTAGGGGGGCATGGCGGAGTGGGATGCACGCCAAAAGTCCTGGGAAGAAAATCTGGATTTGATGCACAGCAGGGTTTAAGGGCAGAAATCACATTTTATTGCTAAATTTAAGGCCTAAAGTGCTTTAAAACATCTTGCATGTGTATACATCAATCAGGTAGTGTAATTAGTGTACTGCTTCACACTGACAGACTATACTCACTGTGTAACGCACCGCAAACAGCTGTTTGTGTAGTGACGGCTGTGCTGGACTGGTGCGCACCATGGCGAGAGTGCAGGCGATGGCGGTTTTCAAGACCATATGGTCGGGCTGAGGCAGCTGAATGACAGAACAACAATGACTGAGTCCACAATGAAGCAACGACCTCATTATCTATCTTTCAGGTGTGCCCCCTAGTGTTGGGCGAACAGTGTTCGCCACTGTTCGGGTTCTGCAGAACATCACCCTGTTCGGGTGATGTTCGAGTTCGGCCGAACACCTGACGGTGCTCGGCCAAACCGTTCGACCATATGGCCGAACTAAGAGCGCATGGCCGAACGTTCCCCGAACGTTCGGCTAGCGCTGTGATTGGCCGAACGGGTCACGTGGTTCGGACCCGAACGCGCTCTGATTGGCCGAACTGTCACGTGGTTCGGGTAAATAAATACCCGAACCACGTCATATCTCCGCCATTTGTCTGTGGGTTTAGCTTTGGGTAGGCAGGCAGGGTAGTTCGCGCTCCAGCCACGCTAGCCAGGGTCCCCCCTGTCATTGTGTCACTGCTGGGAACAGTAGTACACCGCTTGCTCAGCCACACTATATAGCATTCTGTTTACTGCCACTCTGTGTACCTCGCTCAGCCACACTATATAGCATTCTGTTTACTGCCACTCTGTGTCTGCTGGGAATAGTAGTACACCGCTTGCTCAGCCACACTATATAGCATTCTGTTTACTGCCACTCTGTGTACCTCGCTCAGCCACACTATATAGCATTCTGTTTACTGCCACTCTGTGTCTGCTGGGAATAGTGGTACACCGCTCGCTCAGCCACACTATATAGCATTCTGTTCACTGTTCTGTGTCTGCTGGGAATAGTGGTACACCGCTCGCTCAGCCACACTATATAGCATTCTGTTTACTGTTCTGTGTCTGCTGGGAATAGTGGTACACCGCTCGCTCATCCACACTATATAGCATTCTGTTCACTGTTCTGTGTCTGCTGGGAATAGTGGTACACCGCTCGCTCAGCCACACTATATAGCATTCTGTTCACTGTTCTGTGTCTGCTGGGAATAGTGGTACACCGCTCGCTCAGCCACACTATATAGCATTCTGTTCACTGTTCTGTGTCTGCTGGGAATAGTGGTACACCGCTCGCTCAGCCACACTATATAGCATTCTGTTTACTGTTCTGTGTCTGCTGGGAATAGTGGTACACCGCTCGCTCAGCCACACTATATAGCATTCTGTTTACTGTTCTTTGTCTGCTGGGAATAGTGGTACACCGCTCGCTCAGCCACACTATATAGCATTCTGTTTACTGTTCTGTGTCTGCTGGGAACAGTAGTACACCGCTCGCTCAGCCAGAGTATATAGCATTGTGTTTACTGCCACTCTGTGTACACCGCTCAGCCAGACTATATACCATTGTTTACTGACACTCTGTGTACACCGCTCAGCCAGACTATATACCATTGTTTACTGACACTCTGTGTACACCGCTCAGCCAGACTATATACCATTGTTTACTGACACTCTGTGTACACCGCTCAGCCAGACTATATACCATTGTTTACTGCCACTCTGATTCTGCTGGGAACAGTAGTACACCGCTCGCTCAGCAAGACTATATACCATTGTTTACTGACACTATATAGCAGACTATATAGCATTGTGTGTACACCGCTCAGCCAGACTATATACCATTGTTTACTGACACTCTGTGTACACCGCTCAGCCAGACTATATACCATTGTTTACTGCCACTCTGATTCTGCTGGGAACAGTAGTACACCGCTCGCTCAGCCAGACTATATACCATTGTTTACTGACACTCTGTGTACACCGCTCAGCCAGACTATATACCATTGTTTACTGCCACTCTGATTCTGCTGGGAACAGTAGTACACCGCTCGCTCAGCCAGACTATATAGCATTGTGTTTACTGCCACTCTGTGTACACCGCTCAGCCACACTATATAGCATTGCGTACTCTGCCAGTCAGTGTGTATATTGCTGGGATCAGTAATACTCCACTCACCGTCAACCACTATATGAGCTCAACATGAGTTCCCCAGAGACCTCCGCTGTGAGCAGCACTCCCAACAACAGCAACAGCCAACGCCCCACGCAAGCTATAACATCCACCCCAGCAGCCAGTGGTCAGCAGCAGCCCTCCCCGGAGGAGAACGTTGTGTCCATCAGTCCGTCGCCAGAGCGATTAATGAGGGCTGCCATTGAGGAGATGATGGGGCCTGATGTGGAGGAGGAGGTCTGGCTCAGGCCAGCATCCCAAGTTAATGTTGAGGACGATGAGGGGTCTGTGTCTGGGGATGTTGGGGTGGCAGAGGTGGTGGGTGGGTCAGACTCAGGAGAAGAGTTGTATGATGAGGATGATGATCGGGACCATCTGTATGTGCCTCAGAGTCCGACCCCGGAAAACATGTTGTATCGTGTGTTTAGGTACTAAAATCTGCGTTCCCTCCCAGTAGTGTTGGGCGAACAGTGTTTGCCACTGTTCGGGTTCTGCAGAACATCACCCTGTTCGGGGTGACTATATAGCAGACTATATAGCATTGTGTTTAATGCCACTCTGTGTACACGGCTCAGCCACACTATATAGCATTGTGTTTACTTCCACTCTGTGTCTGCTGGGAACAGTAGTACACCGCTCACCCGCCACTGTATAGCATTGTGCTCTGTGTCACTGCTGACAATAGTGGTACACCGCTCACCCACCACTGTATAGCATTTCTGTACTGCCACTGTACTGCTGCCAGTCAGCGTGTACTTTAAGGATAAGTGAAATGAGGAAGAAATCCGGTGAAAGAGGGAGGGGCAAGGGAAGAGGTGTTTCCCCTGACGGTTCACGTACAGGCCACAGGGGAGCACCCAAGAAAACCCACTCAATACTGCCCATGTTGTCCAGGACAACAACCCTCACAGATCCAAAAGAACAGGACCAGATAATTACTTGGATGACCTCTCAAGCGTCCAGCAGTGGGTTAAGCAGCACCAGCACATCACGCACGAGGTCCGAGTCCTCAGCCAGTTAAAGTCTGGGCTTTCTTTGAAGACTGCACTGAGGATGTTACCATGGCGATTTGCAAGGTGTGCAAGACCCGCCTGAGCAGGGGGAAAAGTATTAACAACCTCTCCACCACCAGCATGAGCCGCCACATTCTATCCAAACATCCCACTCTGTGGGCAAACGCGGCAGGACAGGGTACCACCAGCAACACTGCCTCCCTTGGGTTCACCAGACTCACCACCAGACCCGCCTCAGCAGCAGCAGTAGCCCAGCCATTGCGTGGTTCACAACATTCACAAACATCAGACGATGCTGACACTGTCACTTTCCGGACTAGTGCTCTTGAGGTCTCCCAGTGTTCATCAAACACAACAACCAACAGCCCTTCGGTGTGCAGCGCTACGGTTGAGTTGTCTGTCTCTGAGATGTTTGAGCACAAGAGGAAATTGCCAGCAAATGACCCCCGGGCCGTGGCAGTAACAGCCAGCCAGCATAGCCAAGCTTCTGGCCTGCGAAATGCTGCCATATCGAGTGGTGGAGACAAACAGCTTCAAGGGCATGATGTCAGTGGCCATCCCACGTTACGTGGTTCCCAGCCGCTACCACTTTGCGCGCTCTGCAGTGCCTGAGTTGCATGAGCACGTGGTCAGCTAAATAACCCGAAGCTTGAAGAATGCCGTTGCCTGCAAGGTTCACCTCACCACTGACACCTGGACGAGTGCGTTCGGCCAGGGTCGATACATCTCCCTTACCGCGCACTGGGTGAACCTTGTGGAGCCTGGCAGCGATTCCTCACCTGCTACGGCGCGGGTGTTGCCCACGCCGCAAACAGCTGGATAACAACAGCAGCACCTACCTCTCTGACTCCTTCTCCTCCAACGCATCTCAAAGCTGTACCTCATCCGGAAATGCTAACCCAGCACCAGCAGCAGTAGGATCGTGGAAGCAGTGCAGCACAGCTGTTGGCATGCGTCAGCAAGCGTTGCTGAAGCTGATCTGCCTTGGGGATAAGCAGCACACAGGGGAGGAAATTTGGAGGGGAATAAAGGAACAGACGGATTTGTGGCTGGCACCGCTGGACCTGAAACCGGGCATGAAGCTAGACACCTGGCACGAACTGGCAATGTACGCAATAGAGGTGCTGGCTTGCCCGGCAGCCAGCGTTATGTCGGAACGCTGTTTCAGTGCTGCCGGAGGCATCATCACAGATCGGCGTATCCGCCTCTCCACAGAAAATGCAGACCGTCTGACTCAAATTAAAATGAATCAATCCTGGATTGGAAACGACTACGCAACACTCCTGGACCCCAACCAAGTAACATGACCGATGAACATCTGGGATGGTTTAGCGTTTCCGGTCCCTGTTTATTGAACCTCTCATCTGTATTACATTTATGACTGCATGGCGGCAAAAAGCATTGCTGCTATATCCGCACGCTTTTTGTCCTCATGCAAGGCCTGGGTTGTTGTGTCTCACAAAGCGTGGCCTTCTCCTCCTGCGCCTCCTCCTGTTCCATCACGTGTGCTGCTGCTGCTGCTGCTGCTGCTGG
Source organism: Hyperolius riggenbachi (assembly GCF_040937935.1). Classification (NCBI taxonomy): domain Eukaryota; kingdom Metazoa; phylum Chordata; class Amphibia; order Anura; family Hyperoliidae; genus Hyperolius; species Hyperolius riggenbachi. Next base: position 211,722,898 of record NC_090649.1, on the reverse strand, counting down.
GTTACCGTTGCCGGTCCCTGTTTATGGAACCTCTTATCTTTATTACATTTATGACTACATGGCGGTACAAAGCATGCTATCCGCACGCTTTTTGTCCTCATGCAAGGCCTGGGTTGTTGTGTCTCACAAAGCGTGGCCTTCTCCTCCTGCGCCTCCTCCTGTTCCATCACGTGTGCTGCTGCTGCTGCTGCTGCTGGGTTAGCGTTGCCGCGTGGTCCCTGTTTATTGAACCTCTTATCTTTATTACATTTATGACTACATGGCGGTACAAAGCATGCTATCCGCACGCTTTTTGTCCTCATGCAAGGCCTGGGTTGTTGTGTCTCACAAAGCGTGGCCTTCTCCTCCTGCGCCTCCTCCTGTTCCATCACGTGTGCTGCTGCTGCTGCTGCTGCTGGGTTAGCGTTGCCGCGTGGTCCCTGTTTATTGAACCTCTTATCTTTATTACATTTATGACTACATGGCGGTACAAAGCATGCTATCCGCACGCTTTTTGTCCTCATGCAAGGCCTGGGTTGTTGTGTCTCACAAAGCGTGGCCTTCTCCTCCTGCGCCTCCTCCTGTTCCATCACGTGTGCTGCTGCTGCTGCTGCTGCTGGGTTAGCGTTGCCGCGTGGTCCCTGTTTATTGAACCTCTTATCTTTATTACATTTATGACTACATGGCGGTACAAAGCATGCTATCCGCACGCTTTTTGTCCTCATGCAAGGCCTGGGTTGTTGTGTCTCACAAAGCGTGGCCTTCTCCTCCTGCGCCTCCTCCTGTTCCATCACGTGTGCTGCTGCTGGGTTAGCGTTGCCGCGTGGTCCCTGTTTATTGAACCACTTATCTTTATTACATTTATGACTGCATGGTGGTACAAAGCATGCTATCCGCACGCTTCTTGTCCTCATGCAAGGCCTGGGTTGTTGTGTCTCAAAGCGTGGCCTTCTCCTCCTGCGCCACCCTCCTCCTGTTCCATCACGTGTGCTGCTGCTGGATTAGCATTACCGGTCCCTTTTCCTGGAACCTCTTATATGTATTACATTTATGACTGCATGCCGACAAAAAGCATGTTACCTGTGCAAAGAAAACAGACATTTCCCGCATTTAAAAGACAGTTTTCCCTTTGAAACTTTAAAATCGATTTTCTCAAAAACTATAAGCTCTTTTTGCTAAATTTTTTTTTCCTCTTGTACCCACTCCCAAGGTGCACATACCCTGTAAATTTGGGGTATGTAGCATGTAAGGAGGCTTTACAAACCACAAAAGTTCGGGTCCCCATTGACTTCCATTATGTTCGGAGTTCGGGTCGAACACCCGAACATCGCGGCCATGTTCGGGCCTGTTCGGCCCGAACCCGAACATCTAGATGTTCGCCCAACACTAGTGCCCCCCAATCCCAACACACTCATTTAGCCGATCATTGCTTCATTGTGATACGCAAGCCCCTTTACCACGGCAAGGTAACGATCACGAAGGGGAATTGACACGTGTACATGCCTTTTGTTTTGTTGTTGCAGCCACAGTGCAGCCAAAAAAATTAGGCAGGCATGTACACACACAAGAAAACCTTATTATAGTGGCTGCTGCTAGCAGCAACCTTAAAAATTCAGGAATCCACCTGGAGTCCTGGACCCTGTTGGTGGTGGCGGAGAAGGCAGTCACATGGCGTGCAGGCAGAGATGCTGTGTGTGGGGACTGACTTAGTCTGCGGGCAGGCAGTAGCCCTTCGGGATCCATGCCTCATTCATTTTGTTAAAGGTGAGGTACTGAACACTTTTATGACCTAGGCGACTTCTCTTCTCACTGACAATGCCTCCAGCTGCGCTGAAGGTCCTTTCTGACAGGACACTTGAGGCAGGGCAAGACAGAAGTTGGATGGCAAATTGTGACAGCTCTGGCCACAGGTCAAGCCTGCGTACCCTGTAGTCCAGGGGTTAATCGCTGCTCAGAGTGTCTACATCCACACTTAAGGCCAAGTAGTCGGCAACCTGTCAGTCGAGGCGTTGGTGGAGGGTAGATCCGGAATGGCTAAGGCGAGGCATTGGAGTAAAGAATGTCCGCATGTCCAACATCACCATGAGATCGCTAGAGCGTCCTGTCCTTGCCTGTGCGGACATTGGAGGAGGAGGAAGATTACTGGCAGTGACACCTTTATTCCGTTGTGCTGTGACATCACCTTTGAACAGCACTGTAAAGCATAGTTGCCAGCCTGTTCTGCAAGTGCTGCATCCTTTCTGCCTTCTGGTGATTTGGAAACATCTCCGCCACTTTGTGCTTATACCGAGGTCCTAATAGTGTTGCCACCCAGTAATGGTAATTTCCCTTAAAGTGAACCAGAGACAAAGCATCCTCATGTATTTTACCATATATATCAGTGGGGACATTAGAGAAAACACCTACCCTGCTCTCTGTTTCATTATTTACTGTTCACATTGCTTCTTATCAGCCATGATAAAATCCCTGACGGAGCATTTAGTTTGGCTTTGCTATAATGACTCAGCTATAATGATTCCTGAGCAGAGCCACAAGGGGGCAGGCTTGGGCCTGAAAAGTCAGCACAGAAGACAGACTCAGCTATAAAGATTCCAGAACAAAGCTAGACTGAATGCTCAGTCTGGGATTTTATCTGGGCTGATAAGAAGCAATCTGAACAGTAAATAATGAAATAAAGAGCAGGGTAGGTGTTTTCTCTAATGTTCCCACTGATATATATGGTAAAATACATGAGTGTGCTTCGTCTCTGGTTCCCCTTAAGTTTTTTTTTATACGGGGGTCCCTCAACAGGCTGGACAGCATGAAAGACGCCATCCCCACAAAGTCGGATCCCGCCGTACAAGCCATCTGAGCAGCACAAGCACCCTGCCTCCTCCTCAAATAAACCACCTCCTCCTCAAATAAACCACCTTTCTCATGTGACTCCTCTTCCCCAGATGGCTCCTCCTTCTCCTCCCCCCTCCTCTGTGATGCTGCAGGTGTTGATGATGCCACAGGTGATGTTTCCAAAACTCTTCCTCCTCCTCCTGTTCCTGATCATGCTCCTCTACAGCTTCATCCACCTCTCTACGCACGGCACGCTCCAGGAAGAAAGCATATGGGATCAAGTCGCTGGTTCACTGCGACTCAACAGGTTTGTCACCTCCTCAAACGGATGCATGAGCCTGCAGGCATTACGCATGAGTGTCCAGTACTTTGGCCATAACATCCACAGCTCCCCAGAGCATGTCCTTTCACTGTAATTGTACAGATACTGTTTGACGGCTTTCTCCTGTTGTAGCAGGCAGTCAAACATCAGGAGCATTGAATTCCAGCGAGTCAGGCTATCACAAATCAGGTGTCTCACCGGCAAGTTGTTTCTCCGCTGAATATCGGCCAAGCGTGCCATGGCCGTGTAGGATCACCTGAAATGCCCACACACCTTCCTGGACTGCTTCAGGACCTCCTGTAAGCCTGGGTACTTACACACAAATCTTTGGATTATTAGAGTCAGCACATGTGCCATGCAGGGTACATGTGTCAACTTTCTCAAACTCAAAGCCGAAATGAGATTGCTGCCGTTGATGCGGGGTCAGCCACTGATCCACCAGTTTATTCAGAGCAGCCAGGAGAGCTGCTCCCGTGTGACTCTCGGCTTTAAGGCAAAACATGTCCAAGATGGCGTGACACCATTATACCTGGCATGCAGCATAGGCCCTGGGGAGCTGGGGGTGTGTAGTTGGAGAGGAGATCACAGCACCAGTAGAGTAGCACTGCCACTCAGCCGAGGAGGAGGACAACAGTGAAGAGGATGTAGCAGGAGGAGTAGGAGGAGAAGGAGAGGAGGTGGCAGCAGGCCTGCCTGCGAGCCGTGGAGGTGTCACAACTAGGTCCGCTGCACAGCCACGTACTCCCTACTTGTTGCCAGCGGTCACCAGGTTGACCCAATGTGCTGTATAGGTAATGTACCTGCCCTGACTGTGCTTTGCAGACCAGGCATCCGTGGTCAGATGGACCCTTGACCCAACGCTGTGTGCCAGAGATGACACCACTTGCCTTTCAACATCATGGTACAGTTTGGGTATCACGTTTTGAAAAAAAGTAATTGCGGCCTGGTAGCTTCCACTGTGGTGTCCCAATTGCCACAAATTTTCGGAAGGCCTCAGAGTCCACCAGCCGGTATGGTAACAGCAGGCGAGATAACAGTTCCGCAAAGCCAGCTGTCAGACGCCGGGCAAGGGGGTGACTGGCAGACATTGGCTTCTTCCGCTCAAAGATTTCCTTCACAGACACCTGGCTGCTGCTGTGGGCAGAGGAGCAGGAAGCGCTCAAGGTGAGAGGCGGAGTGGAGGAGGGTGGCTGTGAAGGTGCAAGGGATAAAGCAACGGAAGAAGATGCTGCACCTGAAAGAGGAAGAGGAGGCAGAGGGTGGCTTTGCCTTTGTTTGCTGCTTTTCCTCAGGTGGTCTTCCCATTGCCGTTTGTGCTTTTTCACCATGTGCCTTCATAAGGCAGTTGTCCCTACGCGGGTCATGGTCTTTCCACAACTCAATCTTTGATCGCAGATAGTACAGAAGGCTTTGCTCTAATCTGAGGCAGACACTCAAAAAAACCCTCCACTCCGCTGAGCCCTGGAATGATGGCACTTTGGTGTTGGTATCAGCAGCTGACCTTGAAGAGCATGTTGGCTGGCTGTCCATAGGTGGTTATACATGCCGCCAGACACTGCCACCAGCTGTTTCTGATGATGACGAGCTCCCCTTGCTTCTTTCAGCAACTCGTCTCCTCCTACTCCTCTCTGACCACCCTCTGAACTGTCCCCCTGTTCATCTTGTCAATTAGGATCCCACGTGACATCCATGGCAGTATCATCATCATCATCATCATTATCCTCCACAGCTTTGCTTGTATCAGACACCTCCAAAACTGCACCAACAACAGGTACTTCAACCTTACACCTTAGATCCATACTGGCGCCTAACTCAGACATATGAGGTGGTGGTGTAACATGCTTAGCGCCGTCATCTTGTAACAAGAATGGCTGTGAATCAGTTAATTCCCCACCAAATAACTCCTGCGAAGTGTCAAATGGGGTAGATGTGGTGCTAGTAGTAGCAGTGGTGGCTGCAGAGGAAGATACTGTATATCACAGTTTCGTGCGGAAGCTGAGGAAGATGAGGTGTTCTGTGTTAAATAGTCAACTACGTCCTGGCAATCTTGGGAGTTAATGGCACATGCCTTCTGAACACTGTACTTTGGTCCAGGGCCACACAAAATCACGCCACCTTGACCTCGAACAGACCTGCTGGGTAGCTTGCCTCTGGCTCTGCCTCTGCATGTTGTTTTGTCCATATTGGGGGGATGAAGTGAAAGGTATGCACTGACTTGACTAATACAATGTGCGGTTACACAGGTGCAGTGAAAAGGTGACTGCTGGTACAACAATGTGCGGTTACACAGTTTCAGTGAAAAGGTTGCAGTGACTGCTGGTACAACAATGTGTGGTAACACAGGTGCAGTGAAAAGATTGCAGTGACTGCTGGTACAACAATGTGCGGTAACACAGGTGCAGTGAAAAGGTGACTGCTGGTACAACAATGTGCGGTTACACAGGTGCAGTGAAAAGGTGACTGCTAGTACAACAATGTGCGGTTACACAGGTGCAGTGAAAAGGTTGCAGCAACTACTGGTACAACAATGTGCGGTTACACAGGTGCAGTGAACAGGTATGCAGTGACTGGTATATAAAACTGCGTGCTGTTACACAGGTGCAGTGAAAGGTATGCAGGGACTGGTATTACAAATGTGCAGCTGTCACACACACAGGTACAGTGAACAGGTATGCAGTGACTGGCATATAACACTGCATGCTGTCATGCAGGTGCAGTGAGCAGGTATGCAGTGACTGGTATCAATACAATGTGCAGCTGTCACACGCACAGGTGCAGTGAACAGTTATGCAGTGACTGGTATATAACACTGCGTGCTGTCACGTAGGTACAGTGAACATGAACAGGTAAGCACGGTCAGATTGGTATTACAAGTGTGCAGCTGTCACACACACAGGTGCAGTGAACAGTTATGCAGTGACTGCTGGAATATAACACTGCCTGCTGTCACGCAGGTGCAGTGAACATGAACAGGTATGCACGGTCGGACTAGTATTACAAATGTGCAGCTGTCACACACAGGTGCAGTGAAAAGGTAGGCACTGAATGTGCTGGGCCTTGCACAGTATAGCAATTAGCAAGAGCCAGCTGCGACACACAGGGCTGTATAATGCAGTGTCAGTGGCACACTGCACAAGAACATTAGCTCTGAAAAGAGCTCTTTTTGTGGTGCTTTTCAACAACAAATATCAGTTAGGAGCAAGCTACAAGAGCCTAACTAAGCTTTCCCTATCTCTGCAGCAGATTCCTCTCCCTTCTCTCACTACTGCAGCAACACTGAGTGAAATAATGGACGACACAGCTGTCGAGGAGGGAGTGCAGCCTGATTGGCTGTCATGTGTCTGCTGACTGTGATGTAGAGGGTCAAAGTTTAGCCCATTGATGTAGTATAGGGGCGGGTCGAGCTCACCATAAAGTTCACGTTTCGATGCGAACGCGAACTACCGATGTTCGCGCGAGTAAGTTTGCGGCCAAACCGTTTGGGACAACTCTGCATCTGCTATTTATAGCTGCAGTTTACCTAATGGGTGGCCCTGGTAACCACTATTTTATCAGATGCTTGTAGCTGCAACTAGTATGGGTGTCTATGGCGCCAGCCAAACTTCCTCGGCACCTGATATTTATCGCTTTTTGGCAGGTTGCGGCACAGAGGCAGGAGTTAAAGTTAGGCATAAGTGTGTGTGGGGGGGGGGGGGGGGGCGGGGGGGGAGTCGCTTGGTTAGAGTTAGGCATTTAGGGTTAGGCATCAGTAGGGAATGGGATAGGCATCAGTAGGGGGATGGTTAGGATTAGACATCAGTGGGGATTGGTTAGGGTTAGGCATCGGTAGAGGGAGGGCTTGTGTGAGAATAGGGTTAGGTTTAGCAATAATAAAATATCTGTAAAATTTACTGACATTTCACTATCAGAATTAGCTATGCCCAATAGTAGAATATCAGTAATTACACTAATATTTTACTAGCATTTATCACTGGCACCCTTATTTCCCTCATTTTGCAAAAAGATAGACTTTAAACACTGTTATTACAGCAACTGTGATGTAGGATGGGATGCTTTCTGTATGTGATTTTAACTATTATTATTATCATCAGTAATGCTATAGTACCAGCACTCTTCTGCAGTGCATGACAGGAAACATCAAATCATTTGTATCACTAAATGTCCCTCCGCAGGGCTCAACAATTATGTATTTTTTTTCTAATAATTACTCAAAATCTGTATCTCCATTCTTGATCTAGAGACATATTAATAATGCAGCGATTAATGAATGGAAGTCAGCTAGGTCATTCCATAACCCTGCCAACCAGTGGAAACATGTACAACATGAAAGGCTTCGTGGGAAATCTATCACATACATTTCAACCCTAATCCGTTATGGATGTATCAGCTCATTAAATTTAAATCACCATCTTATCCACAGGGGGCATGGAAGGATTAAACAAGGAACACAATTAACAATGTTAATGTAACAAGGCAAAGCAGTGATCAAGAATGCAGAAATAATAACAATAAAAAAACAACAACAGGTTACTGAGGCCTTCAGACTGAGTTAGTAAATTGATGAACTGCACTTTTCAGATACAATGACCCCTAAAACTACAATAATAAAACTAATGGTGTATTGCTGAGCCATAGTTTCTACAATATTAATGTGCATGTATAACAAAAAAACTCATACAGTTATGAATAAATACCGGTACATCACACGAGTCAGTTAAACTGCTTTCTGGCTTATAACAGTAAAACCTCCAATAAGTTGTTATTAATAGCAAAATGTAAAGCAAGATTAAGTGCAGCAATTACAGACTGAATTTTACCAATAAACCATGATTCCCAAAAAGGAAAAAATCCTGCCTGCAGGTATGCCAGCTCTTCAACTTCACAGAGAGAAAATGTCTGGACAGTGCAATGAGGAATCCATTACCGCACTCATAAAGTAGAGTCATTTAAACATGTCAAGGTGAATTGCAATAAAACTGTTAAGTCTTTCACAGGAGAATAGCCGTGCTTCCATAAAAGAGCCCCTTTAAGTGCTCAGAAGAGGAGAGGAGACCATTAAACATATCCCCCAGCTTGAAGAAATCTCCCCAACAACGGCTAGTTCCTCCGAAAATAGTTACTTAAAAAATGGTTTATGTGTAAGGCCTCGTTTACACGATACACATTGTAAAATCCATGCAAAAACCCATGCAAAATTGTTAACGTATTCATTATTTTGTGTGCGTTTTGGTAAGAATATTCTACACAGCGCATACCCTACCATGAACTTTGCTGAATGGAAGTGCCCACCATTGCCCATCGCTAAAGATGGATCGAACCTCCGATTTTCGGTTCACAAACCTCGAAGGCGAACTTCCGCAAAACTTTGCGAACCGCAATAGACTTCAATAGGCAGGCGAACTTTGAAAATTACAAACATTTATGCTGGCCACAAAAGTGATGGAAAAGATGTTTTAAGGGGTCTAACACCTGGAGGGGGGCATGGCGGAGTGGGATACACGCCGGATTTTACGCACAGCAGCGTTTTAAGGGCAGAAATCATATTTTATTGCTAAATTAGAGGCCTAAAGTGCTTTAAAACATCTTGCATGTGTATACATCAATCAGGGAGTGTAATTAGTGTACTGCTTCACACTGACAGACCAAACTCACTGTGTAACGCACCGCAAACAGCTCTTTGTGTAGTGATGACCATGCTGGACTGGTGTGCACCATGGCGAGATTGCTCTTCCTCAGTTATGTCAGGTTAGGTAATGTCTGACTGCTTTATCAACTTTCGATGGTTCTTTCTTTACCACTGTTAAAGCTTACATCTATTTTTTTTAAATTACTTTTTCTGCTGGCTGTTCAGTACCTTTAACGAGAATCTGTTATGGAGGGCAAGTCTGCCATTCATTCAACTGTGTGACTGATAAACTTTCCATATTACTTTCTCAGTACCATGGTGACCACGGGTAATGGCCGGGGAATCAGGGTTCGATTCCGGTTTGGAGTGGGAGCCTGAGAAACGGCTACCACCACACATCCAAGGAAGGACCCAAATGTGCCGTATAAGTAATGTACCCTCCCTGACCGTGCTTTGCAGACCAGGCATCCGTGGTCAGATGGACCCTTGACACGATGCCATGTGCCAGAGATGACACCACTTGCTTTTTAACATCACGGTACAGTTTGAGTTTCGCCTTTTTAGAAAAATAATTGCGGCCTGGTATCTTCTACTGCGGTGACCCAATCGCCACAAATTTTCGGAAGGCCTCAGAGCCCACCAGCTGGTATGGTAACAGCTGGAGAGTTAACAGTTCTGCCAAAGCCAGCTATCAGACACCGGGCAAGGGGGTGACTGGCAGACATTGGCTTCTTCCGCTCAAAGATTTCCTTAACCTGGCTGCTGCTGTGGGCAAAGGAGCAGGAACGACTACCACCACACATCCAAGGAAGGTAGCAGGTCCCGACTCAGGGAGGTAGTGACGAAAAATAACAATACAGGAGGACTCTTTCGAGGCCCTGCTGTATATGAGACGAATGAATGTTAAATCCTTTAACGACAATCTGTTATGGAGGGCAAGTCTGCCATCCATTCAAGTGAAAGGTATGCACTGACTGCCAGGTATAATACAATGTGCAGTCACAGATGCAGTGAAAGGTATGCACTGATTGGTATAATAATACAATGTGCAGTGAAACAGATGCAGTGAAAGGTAAGACGGGTCTACACGGAGCGATCCGGCGGCTCAATTAGCCGCCGGATCGACTCTGCCGCATCCCCGCGCGTACCCGCTCGTCCGTGCGTGCTTTGGATTCGATCCCCCCTCATCCCCGCCGGCGCCGCTTATCTTCCGCTCGATTCCCCACTATTGTTCGCTCGCGGGAAACGAGCGGGGACTCGGCCATGGCGAGATCGGACCTGTCGGATCTTATCAATCGAGCCGCATCAGCGGCTCGATTCAAAAGACACATAGTGCCGTGTAGACCCAGCTGTATGCAGTGACTGGTATTACAATACAATATACACAGGTATGCACGGACTGGTATATAAAACAGCTTGCGGTTACACAGGTGCAGTGAACAGGTATGCAGTTACTGGTATTACAAATGTGCAGCTGTCACACACACAGGTACCCTGAACAGGTATGCAGTGACTGGTATATAATATAACAATAAGTATCAGCAAGGAGCAAGCTAACAAGCCTAACAAGAGCCTAACTAAGCTTTCCCTATGTCTACAGCAGGTTCCTCTCCCTTCTCTAATTACTGCAGCCACACGAGTGAGGGAAATGGCCGACGCTGCCTGCCTTTTATAAGGGGGGGGGGAAGTGTAGCCGGATTGGCTGTCATGTGTCTGCTGACTGTGATGTAGAGGGTCAAAGATGAGCCTAATGATGTAGTATAGGAGGCGGGTTGGACTCGCATATAGTTCGCGGTTCAACGCGAACAACTGATGTTCATGCGTTCGCGTTTGCATGCGAACCGTTCGGGCCATCTCTACCCATCGCTCTTCCAGTGTGTTGTATTGTCCACATTAATAAAGCACATGACCTGCGGGCCTCAGTAACACACACTTCTATTGGGAGTCAAAGATTGGAAAGAGGGTCCATCAAACCTCCAATGTAAAATCCAATTTGTGATACCAATCCAGACTCGACCAATTCAAGCCAGGAGATACTCCAAAATATTATTGTTTATTTACAGCGGTTATACAGCATAAACAGACTAGCACGACATTTCGGGCTCTCTGCCCGAAATGTTGTGCCAGTCTGTTTATGCTGTATAACCACTGTAAATAAACAATAATATTTTGGAGTATCTCCTGGCTTGGATTGGTCGAGTCTGGATTTGTATCACAAATTGGTATTGTCCACATTGCCATGTGATATTGGTGAAAGAATAAGCAGGTATTGACCTAGTGACACTTGGCATTTGGCAGCTTAGTGAGGGAGGAAGAGGTGGACATAGTTTTTGAGTCTGAGTCTCACTCCATAAACAGTTAACGCAAGTTCGCTTTAAAGCTTAACTCCATGTAAAAATGTTTAAAGGTTTGGATAGGAAAAGAAAGAGATGGAACTTCTGCCAAGTAATTCAGTGCTGCCTGTGCCCGCAATGGAGAGAATTCCACTTATTTCCTATTACTCTCATAGGTGTTACAAAGGACAGAAGTGAGGGAATTTCTTAAAACAGACCTCAAGGACAGCTTTGTACTTTCTTCCCTTTGAGTAAGCAGTCTTGTTCAGCATTTATTCTAGGAACTGGACTCTTTTCACTACAGCAGACCCTCCCTTCCATGTGAAGCCCTCCTTGTACAAAAAGAAGGCACCATGTGAAGAACCTCATATTTCATGTGTAGTCCCTTTTCATATGCAGAACCCCCTCATGTGCAGTAACCCACTCTTCTTTCAACAACAGCTCCACTTACATATGCAGATGTGCACTGACTCCACCCTCTTACAAGTGCAGATTCCTCTGTGTATGTTTCCTTCTTCCTCTGCAACCAGGTTTTCTATGAGCAAACTCTATGAGAATAGTATTGCGGAGAGTAGTACTGGGGAAAGTACTACTGGGAAGAGTAGTTTTGGTGGGAATGGTATTGGGGGAGTACTGCTGGGGAGAGTACTACTGGGGACAGTAGTACTGGTGTGAATGGTATTGATTAGTGCTGGGAAGTGTAGTTTTGGTGGGAATTGTATTGGGGAGAGTACTACTGGGGACAGTAGTATTGATCAGAATGGTTTTGGGGAGAGTAGTGCTGGGAACTGGGAAGAGTAGTTTTGGTGGGAATGGTATTGATGGGAGTACTGCTGGGGAGAGTACTATTGGGGCAGTAGTATTGGTGATAATGGTATTGGGGAGAGTTCTGCTGGGGAGAGTACTACTGGGGAGTAGTATTGGTGAGAATGGTATTAGGGAGAGTAGTGCTGGGAAGAGTAGTTTTGGTGGAAATGGTATTGGGGAGAGTACTAATGGGGACAGAAGTATTAGTGAGAATTGTATTGGGGAGAGTAGTGCTGGGAAGAGTAGTTTTGGTGGGAATGGTATTGGGGAGAGTACTACTGGGGACAGTAGTATTGGTGAGAATGGTATTGGGGAGAGTAGTGCTGGGAAGAGTAGTTTTGGTGGGAATGGTATTGGGCAGAGTACTACTGGGGACAGTAGTATTGGTGAGAATGGTATTGGGGAGAGTAGTGCTGGGAAGAGTAGTTTTGGTGGGAATGGTATTAGGGGGAGTACTGCTGGGGAGAGTACTACTGGGGGCAGTAGTATTGGTGAGAATGGTATTGGGGAGAGTTCTGGGGAGAGTTCTGCTGGGGAGAGTACTACTGGGGAGTAGTATTGGTGAGAATGGTATTAGAGAGTGTAGTGCAAGGAAGAGTAGTTTTGGTGGGAATGGTATTGGGGGAGTACTGCTGGGGAGAGTACTACTGGGGGCAGTAGTATTGGTGAGAATTGTATTGGGAAGAGTTCTGGGGAGAGTACTACTGGGGAGTAGTATTGGTGAGAATGGTATTAGGGAGAGTAGTGCAAGGAAGAGTTGTTTTGGTGGGGATGGTATTGGGGAGAGTACTACTGGGGACAGTTGTACTGGTGAGAATGGTATTGGGGGGAGTACTTCTGGGAGAGTAGTTTTCGTTATTTGTTCTGAGGGTGGCCTTTCCTGAAAAACTGTCTTTCACAAATCGATACCATTTCTGTAGCCATACCACCTAACCAAACTATATTCATATTTTTTTTTTGTTAATTTAATCCACTTGAAATCCTGTTCTGTGTATCCCCTCTCTGCTTTTATTTGGTACAAATAATTTGTATGCTTCTAGCTAACTAATCTCTTCCAAATCTACCGTGTTCCAAAATGATGTTGCTTGTCATGGTCTGTTTCTGCTACTTGCTATGCTGGTAACTACATTACATGCTAATTTGCTCTGAAATTATTTACTGGATTTCAGCTCCAACTGGCTATTTCTTTTCCAGTGAGGAAAGACTTTCTGAAATGTGATGTCTGATGTTATAGTCATTCTGAGACCTTGAAATTATGGTTAAAACTTTTGGCTAAATGTGAAGTTGTATTTCCCATAATGGACCTATGGATATTATCTGTACTTTACCTGTCTCCACAACATCACTGGACAGTGGATGTGGGAGAAGGTACATCCAGCAACAGGACTGATGTAGCCCACAGATAAGAATAACAAGCAGCCCCGTTTAAAGCCACAGACATTACAGGGCGTGGCTTGGAGTGCAGTGCTGGGGAAAGGCGCAGTAAATTACTGTCAGTGCAGTGAAAACATATTTTCCCTGTCCTGAGAGACAGTGGTAAGGGTCTGGAGAGAAAAAGCTTTCTGCTCTCTTGTTCAATGGTTTCTTGCCTAAGGTGGCAAAATGGCTAGAAACAGCATCACAAGACTCTCTACAGCTCAGGTGATCATCTCTTTTAGCTCCGGATTGCTGCGCTGTAAAACCTAGAGCATTGCAGAATAGTACATTAAGGATGGAGAGTGTGTGTCACCCTGTAGTGTTCATTTTTCCATTCAATTAATAATATTGCATTATGGGCCTCAGAGATCCTACATTATTATAACTGTTTACATGGGCATAGCTAGCAGGGGGCAGCAAAGTGTATTTTCACCACCTACACAAAAAATAATACAAATTTGCAACATTTCTTTTATGTATCTAGGGCCCAGATTATGTAGTGATTTAAGTGTCAGTAGGCCGATCTTGAATAGGATCCTCCACTTAGTTAGCCAGTGAAGGGAGTGCAGGACTGGTGTAATGTGGCAGTGACGGGGTTGGTTGGGTAACAGTCTGGCAGCAGTATTCTGTATCAGCTGTAGGCGGTACAAGTCCTTTTTTGGAAGGCCGGTGTAGAGAGCATTACTATAGTCCAGTCAGGATGTAATGAAGGCATGAACTAAGGTTGGCAGATCTTCTGGGAGGATGAGGAGCTTGATTTTTGCAATGTTCTTCAAGTGAAAATAGGATGATTTCACCACAGCAGAGATGTGAGTTCTGAGGTTTAAATCCCCATCAATTAAAACTCCCAGGCTACGCACATGCTCAGAGCTGTGTAGATCTGTGCCTCCTATTACCAGTGGTAAAGACTGCGACTGAAATTGTTTTGTTGTCATGCACTGCCCTCCGATCAGAAGGACTTCAGTTTTATCAACATTTAGTCTCAGCCAGCTGTCACTCATCCATTGCTGTAGTTCCGCTAAGCAGGCGTTTATAGTTTTAGTTGGGTCTGTCACACCAGGCTTGAAGGAAAAATATAGTTGGGTGTTGTCAGCATAGCAGTGGTATGTTAGGCCATGTTTTTGGATTCGTTTTTCAAGCGTTAACATGTAAATTGTGAAAAGCAGGGGAGAAAGGATTGAGCCCTGGGGCACCCCATACTTAACCACTTTACCCCCGGCGGTACGAATTTCTCCGCCCCTTTTTTCCCTCCTAAAAAACCAGGGACGCAGAAATCCGTACCTTCCGCGCTCCCGCCGCTGTCCGTGCTACCGCCGCTCGTGCGCGCACACCTGCCGCTCGTGCACGCCGCCGCCCGCTTGCCCGGAGATCAATGAATGGGAAAATCCATTCCCGTTCGTTGATCTAGCCCCCGCAATGATCTGCTGCTTCTTTCAGAAACAGCGCGATCATTGTGAGTCTCCCAGCCTCCTACTGCTTCCTGTAAGCGTCCTTCCGGTCGCTTACAGGTCGCATGTAAACATACTCACTGTGGCCATCTTGTGTCCAAATAGTAAACTACACCCTAATGCATTTTACACGTACAAATAAATTGTTTTACATAATAAATTAACTCATTACCTCCCACACTCCCCAATTTTTTTTTTTTGTAATTTAAAAAAAAAAAATATATACAATAAAAAAAAACATAAATAGTTACCTTAGGGACTGAACTGTTTAAATATTTATGTCAAGAGGGTATAACACTGTTACTTTATAAACTACGGGCTTGTAATTAGGGATGGACGCAAAACTGAAAAAAATGCACCTTTATTTCCAAATAAAATATTGGGGCCAAACATTGTGATAGGGACATAATTTAAACGGTTTTATAATCGGGAATAATGGGCAAATAAATTTCATGGGTTTTAATTACAGTAGCATGCATTATTTAAAAACTATAATGGCCGAAAACTGAAAATAATAATTTTTTTCCTATTTTCCCCATTAAAACACATTTAGAATAAAATAATTCTTGGCATAATGTCCCACCTAAAGAAAGCCTAAACAAGATATAGTTCATTTCATTGCAATAAGTAATAATAAAGTTATAGACGAATGAATGGACGGAGCGCTGAAAGGTGAAAATTGCTCTGGTGGTCAGGGGGTAAAACCCCTCAGTGGTGAAGTGGTTAAGTGGTACAGAGGTGGACAGGAATGGCCCCATAGACACCTTTTGGGTTCTGCCACTCAAGAAGAATTGGAACCACTGGAGAACTATGCCAATACCGCAACATTCCTATAGCCTACTTATCAAGCTGTCATCTATAAGAGATGTAATTCTTCTCTTTGCAATGCTTTCCAAATCCTGCAGTCCACTATTGCCTTAACGCCAACTTCCTCCCAAAGGTTAAAGCAGAACACCATGCAAAAAGTTTTGTTTAGGATGTAGGAGGAAACCAAAGCACCAGGAGGAAACCCACACAGACAGATAGAATACAAAACTCCATACAGACAGTGTCCTGTGTGAGATATGATCCTGGGACTGTATAGCTCCAAGGCTAAACAATATCCGCTACATACCATACTGCCTGTTATATGTTATATTCCAATGTCAGACTTTTTATGCCTGATTAACTAAGGCTGCAGAGCAAACATTGAACAACATACCGGTAAGTGCTCCACAAACCTTGCCTGGATTTATTTGGTTAAAAGGTGGCAGGAAAAGCATGAGCCATAGCAGGGTCACTTATGTTCACCAGTGCTCTGCATTTTTCTCCAATCTTTCATAACACCATAAAATCACATATATAATTGCTACACTAGCCATCTCATTTCAGTCTGCGACCAGCTGTGATTTTGTAGACATGACAAATTCCCCAGTAACCACTGTCCAAAATGGGCTGTGCTAAAACTAGGATGTATAAAGGTCAACTGAAGTGAGAGTGATATGGAAGCTGCCATATTCATTTCCTTTGAAGCAATACCAGCTGCCTGGCTGTCCTGCTAATCCTCTGCCTCTAATACATTTATCCATAGACCCTGAACAAGCATATGCAGAACAGTTGTTTCTGACATCATTGTCAGATCTCACAAGATTAGCTACATGCTTATTTCTGGTGTCAATCAGGCACTACTGCAGCCAAATAGATCAGAAAGGCTTGTTTTAGGGAAATAAATATGGCAGCTTCTATATTTTTCTCACTTCAGACGCACTTTACTGGGAAAAAATAGTGTGTGTGTGTGTTTGTGTGGGGAAGAGATAAAAAAATTAGCCTACACATCATCATCTTTACTACTGGCAGACAAGAAAGAAAACTAGACAGCACCAACTGCCATTATCTATAACCACACCTATTAACAATGTGATAGGCTAAAAGGTCGTTGCTTTTTATAGATATACATTTGCAGGGCCGGGCCGAGGCAGAGGCGAGAGAAGCTCCAGCCTCAGGGCGCAGTGTAGGAGGGGGTGCACAACTCACCCAGCTATCTTTCCCCTATTGTGTTTGAAGCAGAGAAATAAGAAAAGGGGATAAATGGCCGTGACTCCAAGCCAGATAACTAGAGATTAAGGTGTTGGGGGCCCTGAGGTGCCTCTTAGTCTAATAGCAATCAGTGTGTGACAGCTGGGGTGGGAGGGATGGAGGGGCGCACTTTGGTGTCTCAGCCTTGGGTGCTAGAGGACCTTGTCCAAGCGCTGTACATTTGCACCGAGGGAGATTCCCACAATGCAAGAGGGTTTACAGAAAGGAAACTGTCATGACCATGATCACAACATCACACTGCGGGAGGGGTTTCACCACAGTATCAGCCCCCCTCCCGATGATCTAGAAAAGGTAAAGATTTCTCATGGGAAAGGAGGTATCAGCTACTGATTGGGATGAAGTTCAACACTGGGTTAATGTTCCCCTTTAAGAAGTGCTATTCTAGTATTTATGAATAATTATTTATAAAAATGTACACAGTGCTGTTGCCAACAGAAACCAGATAGGTATTTGTTATATTTTCCTTTCTACTATATTATGAGTAATAACTACAGCTTTCCTTCTTACTTTTTTTTTTTTTAGCTCAGCCACAGTGTGTTTTAATTCGTTTTAATGAACTACCTCAACTGCTCATGTTTCCTGGAAAATTACTCTGGTCTTCATAATGGAAAGATAAATAGTAGTAAATTCTTATATATACACAATTCACATACCAATAAGACTGCATTATCTCAGTTGGACAGTAGATGGCACTGCATCCCCTATTTTGCATGCTTAATAGCCATAAATGCATATTACATGGATGAGCGCACAACACTTCCACACAGCATTTTTTATACTTAGTAAAACACTGGAACGTTTAAATTTACAAATAGTTTCCTATCATTTACAAAGCGCCCATTTAAACAGTAATTTAAAGAAGTAATGGATCTTACTTCTAGTCCACACTATTGCATGCAACAAGAATGTGTAATTATTAAGCTCATCTGCCATCATCTCTCTTCTCTTTCCCCACTCCATCACATCACATTTGTATAGGAGAGCAGGATGTTTGGCCATGGGTCCTCTGTGTGCTCATCAGATACCAGGAGATGGGAGAGCTTTGCAAAGGTTTCAAATTCCTTTGAGTTATTTACAAAGGTGAGCATAAGATGCAGACAGATATTTCAGGATGGGCTAGTGACCTGTCTGACATAACAATGCACATACCTCCCAACCTTCCAAGATAGGAAGGACAGACCCTTTCTTTCTTCCAAAAGACACAGCTCTAGTTACTGTATATCAGGAACAGATCAAGACAAGACACATAACATTTATATTGTGCTTTTCCCCTGGTGGACTCAAAGCGCCAGAGCTGCAGCCGTTAGGACGCGGCTCTATAGGCAGTAGCAGTGTTAGGGAGACTTGTCCAAGGTCTCCTACTGAATAGGTTCTGGCTTACTGAACAGGAAGAACCCTGGTCTCCTGTGTCAGAGGCAGAGCCCTCAATCATTACACCATCCAGATCACAAATAAAAACATTGGTTCCCATTAATGGTACAATATGATTGAATTGTACAGAAAACAGCATAATGTTTGGTGAAAATCGATGTGAAATGATTAAATGATTCTTTGGTCGATTGGAATTAAAAATTCCTTTCGTCCAAAAGTTGGATTTTATGATCGTATCTGAAGAGAGAAAATGCCCTAATCGACCTGTTTATGGGAACAATCAATATTACCTTCTTATTACTTTTGATTGTAAAAAGTGCATTGAAAGTTCGCATCTGATTAAAAAATTGTACCATTAATAGGCACTTTAAAGGAGAACTCCACCTAGTGCTATTTGGACCTGTAGGTGGAAGTGAGTACTGGCTGTAGTCACTTTGTCATACTGGTCAGGTGGCCGCCATTTTGACCTAACGTTGTGATGACCAATGGCTGTTGAACTCTTTTGCACATCTTGAGCCTCAAGCCAGCAGGGTTGCTCGTAAACTACGCCAGCGCGAATCTACGCATCGTAGTACGCAACTACGCATCGTAGTTCGTAGGCGAAGTTTAAGAACTACACTTACGCATTTCCGCGTAGTCGTAGTCCCGCTATGCGTAGCTTCGCCCGCTACGCGTAGTTGACGTATGTATTGCGAAGTCAACTACGCGTGCGGTAACTGCATTTATATGGGTCATTGCGCATGCGCAGAAATTTTATTACCCTTTATACGCATACAATTCCACATTGGATGTTGGAATGTATGCTTAAATTAGTTTGTGTATGCGCATAGTTAGCAGATTATTGCGGAAATTTTTCCGCATAAGGGCATAAGCAGTCGCATCAACTACGCTACGCAATACGTGAAGCTTGCGTATTTTAATACGTAGTCTACGGTATGCTAACGTAGCGAAGAGGCTGATTTCGTTGCCGTAGATTGCGAAGCGTATTTGCGTAAAAATACGCGTAGTTCCAGCGTAGCGAAGTTGGCTGCCTACGACCATCCCTGCAAGCCAGGAGTGCTTGTAAAATGTTGTATTTATTGATAGCCACCTGATAAGTGAATATGATTTGCATTGTCACCAAATGACACTGGGTTCAGTTTTTCTTTACCTAGTTTCACCTCTTTCACAGCCCATCCCTAAAAGAGAGCTGTAGTCCAACCCCCTCCCCCTTATACTGGTAGGTTCCTTAACTATCAGGATTAAGTGATACCTTATTGGGAATAGGAACCCAAGTAGATAAGCAGAAAAAAAGTCTCCTGCACTTTCTATAAACAGGAGTGCTGAGCATGACATTGTAAAAGACCTCAAGTTTTGGTGTACTTAAATGGAAATGTAATCCTACGTGAGTTTAGCAAATAAAATAATGCTAAATGTTGTTTTTTCCTAAGAATCTCAGCATTGCTTGTCTTACGTGGTGGTGTCAAATGTATTCAGCTGTTTTACCTTACCTGACATCATGGGCAGACTTATTGGTAGAGAAGCTTCACCTCACTTCCACCTACCTAAGGCTCATCTGAATACCACATTAAGCCATTACAGAGTATATA
The DNA here is from genome assembly GCF_040937935.1 of Hyperolius riggenbachi. Classification (NCBI taxonomy): domain Eukaryota; kingdom Metazoa; phylum Chordata; class Amphibia; order Anura; family Hyperoliidae; genus Hyperolius; species Hyperolius riggenbachi. The sequence continues at coordinate 211,703,105 of NC_090649.1, read as the reverse complement.
GATTCTGATCCTCTATTCTGTGACTACCTTCTTCACAGGGAGAGGCTTCACTCCTCCCCAATTTGAAAAGCTACACTACCTCCCCTTTTCCAGCCTTAACAATGACAGTGACTAGTGGTCTCTGCTATGGAGCTGACAGCTGTAAGTCAATCTTTATTTACACTAGAGGAGAAGATCAGCTGGAACCACAAGGGACAATGTTCACATCTCTGTGTTTTAAGGGATCACATTATTCTGACTCACTGCATGCAGGCTTTGAATTAAAATCTATGCCCAGTCTCCATTGCAGTTTACACACATTATACATGTATTAAACAATGTGCACAGTGAGAATCCAGCCTTACTCCTTTGTTGCTAGGTTGCTAAGATTTGCACATGTATATTTTGCATTACATCATTAAACACTGTCTTCTAAAAGATTTTAGCTTTCATCTGTTGAGATACAGTATTTTAATTAGAAGTTCAAACTATGCAATGCAGGCATTCAAAGGTTGGACATAAAGTTTTGTATGTTTCTACCACTTTTACAATAGATAAACATATTTATTTCTACAGTTCTGTGCTTACATAAAGAGAAGATCGAGAGACAAGAGACTTTGTTCCCTGAGAGGCTCTGTTGGGAGCAATACACTGGTAATAGTCTCGCTAGTGAAGAATTACTGAACATTACGGATGTTTTTCAATTCCTTTCATATTTTGAACACTCTGCTGTACTGTATTGTATTATGATATTGTGGAGATGTAATGGTATACAGTAAACAGATTGCTTTGACAGTTTGAACAGTTCTTTTGCAAATATTATACATTCAAATTTTCTTCCTATTTAAATAAAAAAAAACCAGATAAACAAACAGAACTATAGAAACAAATGACGGTGTCAGGTTAGGCATAAGCATCATATGATTGTCATCCAATCTAGAGAATAATTCAGATCAGAATATGATCTTATGTTTATGGGCTGTTTTTGCCAGACTTGCCGGAGGGCTGTCGGTGTGGTGTGAGTCCAAGGTCTAAACCTAGGAAGGGACCCAGGGCAACACATATGACTGACTTCCCAAGAAGAAAGGACTACTGTTTATAAATGCTTGTCGACAAGATGGATTTAATCTCTATAACAGTACTGTGTGTAATCAGAAAAGCAGACTTGCACAAGATTGCTGATGAAATCTCTCATGGTCACACTGTCTGTAAATGATGAATTTTCAAACAGAGAATGTCCACATGCCGGGCTGGCAGTCTCCCTTGTGGGAGCCATGGCTAACACGGTACAACACTTTACTGCTTCCCTTGTGGGAGAACCTGTCAGTCTGTTGTTGGCTTACCGTTGGCCAGATTGGACAGGAAACAATGTGAATGTGTTAGCGGGAGCTTTTAGGGATTCCGGTGGACATTTTGAAAAGCACAGTATCCTGGCTGGTTGCTGGTAGTGTAGGTTGGAGGCAGACATAGGCATTTTAATAGTAAAGGTGATACTGGTATAGGCAATTAGAACAATGAAGGTATATAAACAAATTGAGCAAAGCTTCGGAAACACACTTTCCCAGTCAGATCTGTGTACCCGATTCTGCTGATGCAACAAGTGAAATGTGAACATTTGCCTCAGGGCTCAAGAAAAAACAAGAACATATAGAATGACCAAAAGAGTCAACAAATACCATAAACATAACGGATACATTAAAAGCACTACATTATAGTGTAAGTGTGCAGTTGTATAGAGTTACAGTACACAGTTTGAGCCAGTCAGTGCTGCAGGCTACGACTTATGGATTCTAACATGTACACCTCTGTGATAGGCATTCCAACCATTGGCGAAACATTACCCCTCTCAACCCCTGCCCCGGGGGCTTTGGGTGCCCCTCCTACTCCCATCCACATGCAAAGTACCGTAGGAAGCGTTATATGGACCTGCCTCCAGCACTGCAAATCTCCGTGCATCACAGCAGCACCACTCTCTGTCACCTTTCCCTGAGCTCCAGATCACGGTGAATGGCAGCAGAGAGGGTGTGCTGCACAGAAGAGACCTGCAGCACTGGAAGCAGGTACTATTACATTGACTTACATGTTCCAGTGCTGCAGGTCTCCTCCATACATCACAGCAAACTCTCACACCTGTGAGTCATGTGATTGGGAGCTCGGCAAAGGGCAGAAGAGAGTGCTACTGCTGTGATGCATGGAGATCTGCGGCATTGGAACCAGGTAAATATACTCTGCATGGTGGTGTTGGTTGGGGGGTGGCGGGGATGTTTGTTTACTGTCTGCCTGCCTGGTCCCTTAAGCCGGGGGGAGGTGGGGGGCTATAGACCTAGGGGGCCCCATGCAATCTTTTTTTGCAGGGAGCCCCATGCATGGTAGTTGCGCTTCTGATTTCCCCCAAATATCTTGGTAACTTTTCAACTGTAAAAGAAACGTTTACACTGGTAGCAGCATACTTGCTCAGCTGTCAGCAATCTCATCATTTCAGAATCAAATACCATCTTGAACACTATTTGCATCAGGCTAAAAACATTTCCTCCAGGTGCCATGGCTTCCTCCTATAACCCAGAGCATACTGGTAGGATTATTGGCTCCCTTCCCCTTGTGGCAAGGGCTATAGCTTGTGGGTCTACTGGCCTGGGTACAGTTAGTGTTATTAATGACTGGATGTACTCTGAAAGTGTCCCAGTAAATTTGCCAGCATTATAATGATTCATAACACTCATCTAGCCTTTTACAATCCCACATCAGTCGTCTCAGTCATCTATCTATGGATGACTACTGAGCAACACCACTGTTGTGGAGAAAAGGCACGGGACAAGATTTCAAGCAATTTTGATCATTTTCACAAATGCCAAAAGAAAATGAATGCACTGCATGCACTCACACTATGATAAACATAAATGAGGCGATTCATTTAAAATTGGTAACCAAAAAAATCTTTCCAGTCCAATTGTGTAATGATCCGCTCAGCTGCCTGCGCAGGCAGGCAGCTTTTTGACCACTGTTCAGGTCTGCATTTTGCAGGTCTCTGGAAGAGAGACCTTTAGTCAGTTTTGCAGCTTGCTGCTGCTGGGGAATTTGCATACGTTGGTCATGCAAATTTCCTAGCCACATCCTCTGGAGGTTTGTACTATAAATACCATGTGATATCACAGACCTTCGCTGGTCATAAGGGTTTGTCCTGTGAAACACTCCTGGAGTGTCAGCCTTGCTCATTGTTTAAAGATTAGCTTAGAGTAATTCCTGGGACTGCACTAGGCAGGTTCCCTAGTGCAGTTAGGTTTGCATATCTGTTTGTTTGTCTGTTGCGATTGTCCTGTCCCAGCGGTGGTCGACAGGAAATCGCTCTGTGTGTCTGGGTGCTAACCGGAACAGCGGTTGTTACTGGTAGCCCCTTCTGATCTGTCTTGCCTGGATCACACACGCCTTGCGCTAGTGCTGTGGATCCTTCTGGTCTGCAACTCTCGTGCTGTACTTGGATCGCACTTGCTCTGGCGGAAAGAGCAGTGGATCCAGCTCGCTCTTTATCTATACTTGGATCGCACTCGCTCTGGCGGAAAGAGCAGTGGATCGTATCTCTCACTTATTCCTGTTTTCGTGTATCTGTCTTGTCTGATAAGAACGCTTGCTGGAGGCTCGGTGAGGTAACCGTTAAGCAAGCGCTCGCGTTCTTTGTTTTGTGTTTGTCTGTCGGTGGTTAGTTAGGCGTGCTTGTCTCTGTTGTGCTTAACACGCAGAGACCGCACGGTAAAACACATTCGCTGTTGCGAAGGAGTGCGGTGTTCGCGTTTAGTTAGCGTTTGTTATTTTCCTTATCTTCTCATTGTATGATTTGCTGTGCCTTTGCTACTCTCATGCTCTACCTTGCTGTAGCCTTGTGTCACCTCTCTCGCGATTGCGTTCCTACTTCATATCTGCTGTTGTGTATGCACCGTCGCGGGTTGGCGACTAGATTGGTGCACACACATACAACCTGTCCCTTTGCTCATTCTCATTCGCAATCGCTTCTCAGACGATTGCGTTCTCACTCGGTTTCCTCTGTTGTGTGTCCACTGTCGCAGGTTGGCGACTAGATTGGTGCACACACATACATTCCTCTTCTGTGCTTATTCTGTCTTGTGTCGCTGTTAGCAATCAGCATCTCTTGCGATTGCCTTCTCACTTTGTCTTCATGGTTGTGTGTTCATCGTCGCAGGGTGGCGACTAGATTGGTGGACACACATACCCTCTGTTGCTTTGATCTCTCTCTTTCAGGGCTATCTTGCCCTGCGTTTCTTCCCTTCGTGCAATTCCTGTCTTGCGTCTGTGGCAGGGCAGAGGAGCTGTTCCTCTGCACTCCACAGCTCCACCTGCCGACAGGAATTTCCCTCTACAGGTGCATTGCACCTTTTGCTGGGTTCCCTCAAATTATACACTTGTGGAGGATTTCCGCAGTGTCAGCGCACGTCTTGTGCGCTGATCACGGAGAGAATTCCACAATCGTTACAAATTGCTTCTTCTTTTTGAGGAAAGATATCTGGCACCATGAGTTCACCCAGTTATACTGACCCACAACCGCCTGGATTGTACATGTGTTGACTAAAAGGCACCTATAACCCCTCCCCTGCTAAAACACTGTTTGATTTGGAACACTCCATGAGCTCAATTCAAAGAAAATGTTATATATTTGAGTTTTCTCTTTCTGCACCGTATCAGAATGGTTATACATTCAAACACAACATTTAGAAGAGCCAGCTATTTTATTTCCAGCCGAGGGGTGAAGATAAATTAATTAACTGCTGTGTGAGGTCACAGTGATATTATAAAAACATTTCATATGCTCTGATTCAATCCAGATTGGATTTTTGTCCAACCCTTTATAGAGTGAGCTTCAGCCTGTAGTAATATATTGTAGCTTCCCCTTCCTCCCTCACTGAGCTGCTTCCATTGACCATCTATCACCATCTTTAGTCATGTGATAGTGGTGATAGGATTCAAGAGCACCAGTCCAGTGACAGTTGGCCTGTGGGAGCAGCTTAGTGAGGGAGGAAAGGGTGGGCACAATTTACAATTCCAGTGTCCATAAACAGTTGGACACACTTTCAATTTAATATTGGTATATTTTAAAACATCTCCAAAATAATTAGGGCAGATTTATCAAAACTAGTGAAAAAATAAAGAAAAACATCAAAATTGGTTCAACAATGGAGCACTTGCTCGGAGAAATCTATTACATTTTAATAAATCTGCCTTTTTTCTGAATTGAGCCCATCATGCTTATCTGGTGGACAGAGGGTAGAACTAAAAAATGTAAATGTCTCTATTAAATATAATTTTGCCTTTTCTAACATAGCTTATTTAGTAAGAGTGTTTTTTGGTCCCATTGAGTCCCAATATCATTGTGGTTCTAGGCCACCATGAGCTATTTGGGTACTCTGTGCCACCTAAATGGCTGTTACAATTCAGAACTTATGGAATGTTCCACTTCACACAAGGGAAAGTGATTAAATGTAATTACCTCATATTGTAAGAATACATTGAAGTAACATTCTGTGAGGTAATTGCTAATTAGCTTTCAGTCATGGGCAGCCCAGATGCTGAATGCTCTGAGAAGTCTCAGGGTGACCAGTCAGACAATAGAGACTCTGCTGCCTCCACAGAGCTACAAACTCTGCCTGGCTTTTAAGGCTGGACTAAATGACACTACAGAGCTCTTCCATTGGGTCCAATGTGAGTAATATACAGGGATAACAGACAGTATAAAGGTGGCCATACACTGGTCGATGTGCCATTAGATCGACCAGCTGACAGATCCCTATCTGATCGAATCTGATCAGATAGGGATCGTATGGCTGCCTTTACTGCAAACAGATTGTGAATCGATTTCAGCCTGAAACCGATCACAATCTGTTCAGCTGCTCCTGCCGCCTGTCCCCCCCCCGTATACATTACCTGAGGCTGGCTCCCGGGCATCTTCTCCGCACTGCACCGCACCGCTGTTCTTGCTCCATCCCGGCGCTTCCTGTGTTACTCCGTGACCAGGAAGTTCAAATAGAGCGCCCTCTATTTCAACTTCCTGGTCACCGGAGTGACACAGGAAGTATAAGCGTACACTGGGACATGCGGAAATGCGGTGCAGCGAGGAGAAGAGGACCCCGGAGCCAGCTTCAGGTAATGTATACATGCTCGGATCGGGCCCGAATCGTACGCCGCAAGCGACGCGCTCCTACCGCCGGGCGATCGAGGGTAATTTCCCGCACGGCGCGATCGACGGTCCGATCCGATTTCGGGAGGGAATCGGATCGGCGGGTGCGTTTAGCGCAAGCGATTGGCAGCAGATCCGATCCCAGGATCGGATCTGCTGTCGAAACGGCCGTGAATCGAGCCAGTGTATGGCCTGCTTTAGGCAGTTAGCATCTTACCATAGCTATCTAATGTTGCTATTTTTTAATCGGTTTCTAAATCTCCAGGCTTACCATATGTTCTGGAAGTTTACCATTGGCCTGCGGATATATTATGTGCACTGCTATTTTTACCTCTCAGCTGCTCTACCTTTGGGTGAACTCCTACAGGCAAAGTATTGGAAAATAAAGGTAAAAAAAGTCAAAATGTCTGATTTCCAGTAAGTTCCACAACATGACAGAATTAACTAGTAAGTCAGATGTTCAGATTGCCACGTGGATAGGCATCATTTCAGTTGCTGTAATTGTGCCATGCAGGGCATACCTGTAACACCACTGAACATTTCAAAGCATCACAAACTCCTCGTTTTTGGTTTGCTTCAGTCCATGTCACTTTTTTTTATCCCTTTTCACAATATCATTTGAGAGGTACAGACTAACCAGCAAGCTCATGGTGACCCAGAACTCATTGGAGTGTGTAAGGGACTACAATGGTCCTAAAAGCCCCCTTACTAAGATGTTAAAAAAAACAAAAGTTTGCTTTCCTAAAACAGAAAGAATTTGCGATAATTCAGGTTGGAGTGAGCTTGAGATGTCTCCCAGAGCACCACTGCTGAATATATGCAAATTAACCATTGTACCCTTAGAAGCTAAACACACCTCCAGAACCGCTGGAATGCAATGATGTGTCAGCTTGTTAATTTGTACAGAGCCATAATATTCCAACATGCATCCAGACTGTTTCGGATTGTTTGATCCTCATCAGTGCATGGCATGGATTAATTTGGCTCTATGGTGTAGGGCTTGTAAATCCGAGAGGTACAGACTAACCAGCAAGCTCATGGTGACCCAGAACTCATTGGAGTGTGTAAGGGACTACAATGGTCCTAAAAGCTAAATTAACAATTTTTTCACCAATAAATGTTTAGTGAAAACACTCTACACATTTGCCATGCATGCGTTTTATGTAGAAAGCCACCTACGCCCTTGTTTATTTTGTTCAGTTGAACGTTCCCAGGTGACTTTGCCAACCATGTGAAGTTATAAACTGTAAGTGACCATCCAAGACAAGACTATCAATAATAAGATCAAAGAAAGACTTCTTAAAGTGGCACTATTGCTAAAATCCTCTTTTTTAATCCTTTTAGCATACATATTAGTTGATGGAGGACTGATTTTGCACATTATGCATTCTTATTTGAAAGTATTTGTTTGCAGGCAGTAAACATTTAGATACATGTAGTCACGTCAACAGTTGTACCTTTCCGACGCCAAGCTAGTTCATACCATTCTGCAATATGGAGGCATCTTGTAGTGGTTTGGGAGTTGTCGTTATATTGTACCCCTCTGGCCATTTCAGTTCGGTTTTCCCACCTTGTAACCGCTCTACAGAGCAGTTACTGAGCACAGCAGCCGACGTAAAGTGATGGTCGCAGCCTCCTCCGTGCAGGGTGCGACATTACTCAGAGTGGCTGCGTGTAGTTACGCTGCCCGGCCGCCTAGGACCCCTTTCCCTATGCTGGCAATGAAACGGACACCTATTATTGTCCATTTCTATGGTAACCATGTCCGGCTTTCCTATCTGCGCAATCTAGCAGCGGCATCAAAGAGCACACACACACACAAGCGCTACAGCTGTGTGTTGCTCTGTGTGGTGTATTTTTTCCTAAAACCTTTTTTGAATGCCTGCAAAACTGTTGTAAAGGTGTTTGTGTTGAGGAATCAGGTAGATATTTGTTTATGTATTATCCGGTTTTTATATAAAAAAAAAAAAACAACTATTTTGTATAAATATACATATATGATATCTATATACTTATATATCATATATGTATATTTACCAAGGACCATATATGTATATATATAAATTATTTGATTGATAATTGGTAGAATTATCTAATGGTGGGTCTCATGTAGTGCCTAGCACAGTAGCAGCAATTTTTGAATTGTATTAATCACAAATTTCCATGTCAGCTTTTACTTTCTGACATAATTATCATATGGTGTGTGTATATTTTTCTAAGTATACAACAATTTTCCAATAAAGTGCAGTTTTTGAGCAGCATATACTGGTTGTAGTTGTGCTTTTTCTGTTTGCTTGTCCCTTAAAAGGACAACTGTAGTGAGAGGAATATGGAGGCTGCCATATTTATTTCCTTTTAAACAATACCAGTTGCCTGGAAGCCCTGCTGATTTAATTGGCTGCGGAAGTGTCTGAATAACACCAGAAACAAGCATTCAGCTAATCTTGTCAGCTCTTACCATAATGTCAGAAACACCTGATCTTCTGCATGCTTGTTCAGGGTCTATGGCTAAAAGTATTAGAGGCAGAGAATCAGCAGGGCTGCCAGGCAACTGGCATTGCTTAAAGCGGATCCGAGATGAAAAACTAACTATAACAAGTAACTTGTCTATATATCTTATCTAAAGTTTAGATAGTTTACACAGCAAATCTATCTGCAAACAGCTTTAATAGAATATGATTATTTTTTCCTGTGATACAATGACAGCAGCCATGTTGTTTCTAAACATTACACAGAGGCAGGCTTATCTGCATCTTGAGCAAAAAAACCTAATCCCCTCTCCTCCTCCCTCCTCCCCTCTGCCTCTGAAATCTCTGGCTAGTAATACCTCCCCCTCCTCCTGCCCAGACTGAGCTCCCATGAGCCCTTGCTACTGTCTGAAAGTGCCTTGGCTCTCTGAAAACCTGTGGGCGTGGCTTGTTTAGTTTATAGGGAATTCGAGTATTAAAACAAAAACAAAAAAGTATTAAGCTTGAGGAATGCCCTATAAACAATAGGAAAGGAACACAATTATGCAATGAGTAAAAGTTAATCTCGGATCCAGGAAATAAATATGGCAGCCTCCATATCCCTCTCCCTACAGTTGTCCTTTAAATCTACTTGGGCTTCCACTATTAGCTTTAGTCAGGGCAGGCTGGCACAAGCTACTGAGCACAGCTTTGTGTATGACGGCACGTATACTTTAAAGCGCCAATGAACCAACAACAATCATGAATCATTAATGTAGGCATGTGGTCCAGGACTGCTTCCAGCTCAGTGTAAATTCTAAGTGTAAACATTTTATGTACTCTATATAACAAGGCATAAACAGGACACAGACTGCTTGCAAAACACTCAGTAGTCATAAAGTCTGCCTATTACTCCAACTACTAATGTATGTATATTACATATTTCTATTGTGCTGTATTTCTGAAGAGAAATGTGATCGGCTCACGTTACCTGATAATTATGAGTAATATTGACATAGCAGGGACAGTGGGAACGGTTTCCAGCGAGCATAAATGCAGTTTAAACAACTGTAATCTCCTAATGGATATGCTTCAGCTGCTTTCCTTTCAGAAACATGAACCCGTTTCGATGCAGTCATTTATCTGTTTTAACACCTTTAAACCATAAATGACCTGGAACCTGGGAAAACAACGTGCAGAACTTTCAAGCCTCTATCTAGATACATCTGTCAATAAACAAACCGGATGATACATACTTTCCATAAATGGAAAACTGCATCTATACTAACATACACATTTTTTATTACAAAAATAAAAAAATAAGTATGAGAATAAACATATGGACTTTTTTGGAATATAAAGTAAGGAAACGTGTCCTGTAGTAAGTTTATTTATAAAAATGAAAGAATTCCACATTTCAGTCCAACTGTTGTTCATTGCTTTACTAAAATATTTCCACAAGCTGAGCTGTTGGTGGTGTGAAGTTACTAAAAATGACTCTGTGAAGCAAGCTCATAGTGCAAAGCGCAAATTGAAAGCACGCTACATTGTTTGCGATAGATATTAAATTATTTTTCAGAAATTCTTAAGGAATTTATGTTGAAAATGTGATCAGTTTATTGAGGTCATTCATTTGTAAGTCTCTGAGTGGCTGGTTGCACCCATGTGATGTGATCATGTCTGACCTCTTCCTGTTTTAGCCTACACAGGAAGTAGATGTAAAAAATGATTATGTGATAGAGACCAGTGAGTCAGAGACATAAAGTACACACCTCATCCAGGGAAAAGTTTACCCATAATCTTTGAGGCCCCTCAGTTTCATTTGGATCCCCTCCATTGTGTTGCTTTGACTCCACATTAAAGGTCCGACCCGGTGAGGTTCAGCTGCGGCGCATAGTTTGCGCTGTCCATGCACCTCCTTGGTCGCGCTCCTGTCACGCGCAGATCACAAAAGATTTTGACTGCACGGCCTCCTGGCCGCAATAGCAGCATAGGGGGCGATATACAGGCTGGGAACGCGAAGAACTCGCGTTCCCATGCCTGTCGGCCGGTGACGGCGAAACCGGAAGTCGTCGCCGGCGGGTCCAGAAGCATCGGACCGGAGCTGCGAGGGCACCGATCGTCTGCAGGGGGCTGAGGGAAGCCCCAGGTGAGTTAATCGCATTTTTTTTTTTACTTTAGGTTATCTTTAAATCTATAGACATGTATGGAACTGATAGGTGGCCCCTTTGTTCTCTCAGATAGTACTGTCCCCCCAGTGCCACATCCCCTGCTCGGTGATGGACTCTCAGGTCTCTCCCCAATAGTCGTACCCCTGTGCCTCTGCAGAGTACTCAAGGCAGTGGAGCTAGCTCACGTGTCTGGTGGGAAAATGGAAGGGATTAGATTGGAAGCTCCTCTGAGGGACAGTTATTGACATGAATTGTACAATTGTATGCTGTGAAGTGCTGCAGAAAATCTAAATGCATTATGTTATCAATAATAATAATAATAATAATAATAATAATAATAATGTTGATTAGTCACCTGCTTCTCCATGAATTGTGCTGAGAATTTCTGTAGAATAAATTGGTCATCTCTAGTATTCAGTTCTATGTGTGAGAAGAAGATTATATACTGTTGAAAGCCGCGTGAAAGATGTCAGCGCTACTGCTACATAAATACTAAAAAATAATAATATGTCAGCGTTCTGACGTTTTCTCTATGCAGACAGCTTTTCACAAAGGAAGGCTGCGGAAACAAAGCTAATGATAACATATGATTATTGCTCTCTGAAAACTGTATGCCAAAATAATCAGCAGTTTCTGCACTGCAGTACAGACGGCTAAGGTCAAGGTGTAAAACACAAGGTATGAGCTGCTTTGCTTCCAAGTGTGAGCCACTCCTCACATTATAGAACTAATAGAGAAGTCTGGGAGGTGAAGGAGGTTAAACAAAGTTCAGAAGCACAGTGAAGTAAACCTACAATTTATGTTCATTTCTAGTATGTAGTCACTGTAAAGCCCAGTTCAGGCACAGATTTGTTTTATGTGCATTCAATAGAAAATTCTTGTATATGAATTATGCATATAAAACAAGTTCTGCAAAATAAAAAAGGCAAGTATCCTAGGCACCATTTCACAGATCTGCTTCTCAGCAGCAACCTACAACTGCCTGCTCATTCCAAGTCAGTCTGAAACAAATCCCCTTTAGGGCCCTTTTCCACTAGCAATCGCTAGCGTTCACGCTGAACGCTAGCGATTGCTGAATCGCAATTAGCGGCGATTCCCCGACGTTCGCGGCCGCGATTTTGCTATGCTATGCACTGCATAGCAAAATCGCGGCAAATATCGCTCCGCCGCGCGTTCGCGTTCCCGTCAAAAACGAATCGCGGTAGTGGAAATGACCTACCGCGATTCCTATGTTAAAAAGCAAACCGTAGCGATTGTAAAATCGCTAGCGGTTTGCGTTTTTGCGATTCAGCCAGCGCAAACGCGCTGGTGGAACGGGCCCTTAGAGTCATGGGGATGCAGCAGCAGTATGCATGAAAAAAGGGCGCACTGAAAAAAGGGCTTGGCTTGATAAGGAAATGGCGCCGGTGGATAACGAAATCTGATAACGATAAACATCGTTGTCAAACTTGGTTAACGATAAATACCATTGTAATTACAGACGGGAAATAATAATGAAAAGATATTACCGTTAAAAATCGTTACGTAATTTAACAATACAGCTAAAGTTGCCTAACCCTAATTACCCCCCGGTGGTGCCTAACACTAACCACCCCCCCTGGCGGTGCCTAACCCTAACCACCACCCCTTGTGTTGCCTAAAACTAACCGCCGCCTGGGGGGTGCCTAACCCTAACCACTCTCCCTAGTGTTGCCTAATTCTAACCATTCCCTCTGCAGAAACACCCTTTTACACATAGAAACGATAATATCTTTGATAACATAAAATCTGTACATATAAACAAAATAATATTACAAAAACTATAAAGTTGCAAGCTTCTAAAACGATAACTACTTCAAAAACTATAATATTCTAATGTTATTAACGATATTTTTTGCGGCACCCTTTTTTCGCCCTATTAACAATAATTTAATTAAAGTCTATGTCAACGCCCTTTTCATCCACCCTTGTCCTGCGCCCTTTTTTCCTCCTACCGGAATGCAGGAAATAGAGCACAGGCTCAAGGTTTCTGAGGGGGAGATGAGAGTGAATCGGTGCTGCAGATATTTCCCTGTTTTATTTTTGCAAAAACAGCAATTTTTTTACCAGAACTTTTTATGCATTACTAGTTTTAAAGAAGAACTGTAGTGGTACATAGCAGAATGCAGTAAATTATTCAGGATACCCACTTTCTATGTTAAAAATCCTGGGTTCAGCATCAAAAAACATTTCCTATAGCTACATATTATTGTATTAAGGCTGTTTATTATGTGGAATCCCCCCCCCCCCCCACCCAAGCATTCTGGGAGACCAGAGATATGTTCTACTGGCTTCAGAACTCTAAGTAAACAAGCATTCCACAGTACTAAAGATGTTGCCACTGTGATGAATTTCAAAAAGTAATTCAGGGAGAGGAACATTTTTACAGTGGGCAAGCACTGGCTACATAATTTATAAATTAGTACAGTATTGTAAAAAATAAGCAATGTTATGCATTTTGTTATATTGACTACTGTTCATTATAAAGGGAACTAAGCATAATTTTTAACTCCAAGGGCAGCTCAAAAGAAAATTAAAAATGCATACTAAAAATAAAATTAAATTATGGGCAGAATCCTTCTACTTCCTGTACTTGTACTTCCTCTGTCTGCTGTTCAGATGCTGGACAGCAAGCAACCAAAGATGGAAGGGAGATAAGAACTCACCTAATTAGACTCAGTTACCCACAAACTTTGATCAAACAAACCCATTAAGCATTGGACTGTGCTTTAAACAGATTACCTTAGTCACACTTGATGAATTTCATACCAACCCTGGCAGTTCACACCAACAATGGCAGTGAAAGGGGAGCAGGGGGGTTAACTTCTCAAACATGGCAGCCCTTTGAGCTATTTGAAACCAGCAGCTACTTAGATCCCTTGAGCCCAATAGAAGCTCCAATAGAGTTAGCTTGTTTGAGATAAGTGCATGACTTTTGACCTCATTTAGAAGAACTTTTTGTGCTGCAAATTCTTGGAATGTTTTGATCTCTCTCTGCTAGCAGAAAATATAGAAACTGAAAGCAGATGTCCTCTGTTATTGTTTCACACTGCCACCTAATGACAAGTGGTCATAAATACACATTAGAGCAGTACTAATTAGAAGTAAGGAAATGTAACAAGGAAGAAATAAAGAAATGTGCTAAAATAAATTGGCCTGGAGCACTTGCACACCTCTAAATAAATTGGCTCTTAAAGGGTTACATAATGTTCTATTTCTATTGAATTCCTTAAAAATAACTTTGGAGAAGCTCTTTTAATCCTCCTGTACAAGATTGGATTTTCAACATTTATTTTACGCATTTACATGGTGCCGATACATATTCTGCAGCACATTATGGAAGTCACTGAACCATTCACATCACACAGTGTCTGTCACAAAGGTTCACAGTCTAATGCCATTACCATAGTCCGAGGCTCTGGTTTATGGATTGTGGAAAAACAGAGCATCCAGCTAAAACCATTTCAAGAAAATACAAACTCCATGCTGAGGGTTGTCACTGGAGAGATATGACCCCAAACTCAACATTTTTCTTTAATAATATATTCATAATACTGTGCATTTAGTATAGAAAATCTTGCAGTAGGTACATGCACCTGATTGCGATAGCACAAACTCACCAACATTTCAGTAACCCTCACTATGATCTGATATAACCAAAGTGAGTACTGCCAGTTGTGCCCCATATTAGCAGTAGAGTTGGGCCGAACCTCCGATTTTAGGTTCGCGAACCGGGTTCGCGAACTTTCGCGGAACGTTCGGTTCGCGTTAAAGTTCGCGAACCGCAATAGACTTCAATGGGGATGCGAACTTTGAAAAAAAAAAATAATTATGCTGGCCACAAAAGTGATGGAAAAGATGTTTCAAGGGGTCTAACACCTGGAGGGGGGCATGGCGGAGTGGGATACACGCCAAAAGTCCCCGGGAAAAATCTGGATTTGACGCAAAGCAGCGTTTTAAGGGCAGAAATCACATTGAATGCTAAATGACAGGCCTAAAGTGCTTTAAAACATCTTGCATGTGTATACATCAATCAGGTAGTGTAATTAAGGTACTGCTTCACACTGACACACCAAACTCACCGTGTAACGCACCGCAAACAGCTGTTTGTACTAGTGACGGCCGTGCTGGACTGGTGCGCACCATGGCGAGAGTGCAGGTTTTTGTGGCTTTACAGCCCATATGGTCGGCCTGGCTGATGTAGCTGAATGACAGAACAGTGACTGTCCAGCTGATCAAATTTGGTCTGACCACAATGAAGCAACGACCTTATTATCTTTTGTGTGCCCCCCGAGACACTCATCTAGGCGCCGGTCATTGCTTCATTGTGATACGCAAGCCCCTTCACCACGGCAAGGTAATGATCACGAAGGGGAATGGGCGCATGTACATGCCTTTTCTTTTGTTGTTGCAGCTGCCCTCAGTGCAGCCAGAAAAATTAGGCAGTCATGTACACGCACCATAAAAATTATTACAGCGGCCGCTGCTAGCAGCGGCCTAAAAAATTCAGCAATCCGCCTGGAGTCCCGGACCCTGTTGGTGGTGGCGGAGAAGGTAGTGAAGCGGCCTGCAGGCAGACATGCTGTGTGGAGGGACTGGGAGCGACTTAGTCTTTTTGGGGCAGGCCAGGCAGCCAGTCACACGGCGTGCAGGCAGAGATGCTGTGTGTGCGGGGACTGACTTAGTCTTGGGGCGGGCAGCAGCCCTCCGGGATCCATGCCTCATTCATTTTGATAAAGGTGAGGTACTTAACACTTTTGTGACTTAGGCGACTTCTCTTCTCTGTGACAATGCCTCCAGCTGCGCTGAAGGTCCTCTCTGACAGGACGCTTGCGGCAGGGCAGGAGAGAAGTTGGATGGCAAATTGGGACAGCTCTGGCCACAGGTCAAGCCTGCGCACCCAGTAGTTCAAGGGTTCCTCATCGCTGTTCACAGCAGTGTCTACATCCACACTTAAGGCCAGGTAGTCGGCTACCTGCCGGTCGAGGCGTTGGTGGAGGGTGGATCCGGAAGGGCTACGGCGAGGCGTTGGACTAAAGAACGTCCGCATGTCCGACATCACCATGAGATCGCTGGAGCGTCCTGTCTTTGACTGCGTGGACACGGGAGGAGGATTAGTGGCAGTGGTACCTTGCTGGCGTTGTGCCGTCACATCACCCTTAAAGGCATTGTAAAGCATAGTTGACAGCTGGTTCTGCATATGCTGCATCCTTTCCACCTTCCGGTGAGTTGGTAACAGGTCCGCCACTTTGTGCCTGTACCGAGGGTCTAGTAGTGTGGCCACCCAGTACAGCTCATTCCCCTTGAGGTTTTTTATACGGGGGTCCCTCAACAGGCAGGACAGCATAAAAGACGACATCTGCACAAAGTCGGATCCAGTACCCTCCATCTCCTCTTGCTCTTCCTCAGTGACGTCAGGTAAGTCAACCTCCTCCCCCCAGCCGCGAACAATACCACGGGAAGGTTGAGCAGCACAAGCCCCCTGCGACGCCTGCTGCGGTTGTTGTCCTGCCGCTGTCCCCTCCTCCTCCTCCTCCCCCAAAGAAACACCTTGCTCATCATCCTCTGAGTCTGACTCGTCTTCTGCACACGACCTCTCTTCTTCCTCCTCCTCCCCCCTCTGTGCTGCCGCAGGTGTTGAGGAAACAGCTGGGTCTGATGAAAATTGGTCCCATGCCTGTTCCTGCCGTAACGGTTCCTGGTCACGCTCATTCGCAGCTTCATCCGCCACTCTACGCACAGCACGCTCCAAGAAGTACGCGTAGGGAATTAAGTCGCTGATGGTGCCCTCACTGCGGCTCACCAGGTTGGTCACCTCCTCAAACGGCCGCATGAGCCTGCATGCATTTTTCATCAGTGTCCAGTTGTCGGGCCAGAACATCCCCATCTTCCCAGACTGTTTCGTTCTACTCCAGTTGTAGAGGTACTGGGTGACGGCTTTCTTCTGTTCTAGCAGGCGGGAGAACATGAGCAGGGTCGAGTTCCATCGAGTGGGGCTATCGCAAATGAGGCGTCTCACCGGCATGTTGTTTTTACGCTGAATTTCTGCAAATCGTGCCATGGCTGTGTAAGAGCGCCTCAAATGCCCACAGAACTTCCTGGCCTGCTTCAGGACATCCGCTAAGCCAGGGTACTTTGCCACAAATCTTTGAACCACTAGATTCATGACATGTGCCATGCAGGGTATGTGTGTCAGCTTCCCCATATGCAAAGCGGCAAGCAGATTGCTGCCGTTGTCGCACACCACGTTGCCTATCTCCAGGTGGTGCGGGGTCAGCCACTCATCCACCTGTTTCTTAAGAGCAGCCAGGAGAGCTGCTCCAGTGTGACTCTCCGCTTTGAGACAAGCCATGTCTAAGATGGCGTGACACCGTCGTACCTGGCATGCAGCATAGGCCCTGCGGAGCTGGGGCTGTGTAGCTGGAGAGGAGAACTGCCACTCAGCCAAGGAGGAGGAGGAGGACAGCGAAGAGCATGTAGCAGGAGGAGAGGAGGTGGCAGGAGGCCTGCCTGCAAGCCGTGGAGGTGTCACAATTTGGTCCGCCGCTTTCTGCTTGCCATCGTTCACCACCAGGTTCACCCAATGGGCTGTGTAGGTAATGTAGCGGCCCTGCCCGTGCTTGGCAGACCAGCCATCCGTGGTCAGGTGTACCCTTGACCCAACGCTCTTCGCAAGAGATGACACCACTTGCCTCTCAACTTCACGGTGCAGTTGGGGTATGGCCTTTCTCGAAAAATAAGTGCGGCCTGGCATCTTCCACTGCGGTGTTCCGATGGCCACAAATTTACGGAAGGCCTCAGAGTCCACCAGCCGGTATGGTAACAGCTGGCGAGCTAACAGTTCCGCCACGCCAGCTGTCAGACGCCGGGCAAGGGGGTGACTGGCCAAAAGTGGCTTCTTCCGCTCAAACATTTCCTTCACGGACACCTGACTGCTGCTGTGGGCAGAGGAGCAGGAACCGCTCAAGGGCAGAGGCGGAGTGGAGGAGGGTGCCTGTGAAGGTGCAAAGGAGAAAGCGGCAGAAGCAGATGATGCACCTGAAGGAGGAAGAGGAGAAGGAGGGTGACTTTTCTTTTGTGTGCTGCTGCTGCTTTTGCTCAGGTGGCCATCCCATTGCTGTTTGTGCCTTTTCTCCAGGTGCCTTCGTAAGGCACTTGTCCCTACGTGAGTGTTGGCCTTTCCACGGCTCAATTTTTGTTGGCAGAGCGAACAGATGGCTTTGGTCCGATCTGAGGCACACACATTAAAAAATTTCCACACCGCTGAGCCACCCTGGGATGTGGGCACTATGGGGACCTCAGCAGCTGATGCTGAAGGGCAAGTTGGCTGGCTGTACATAGGTGGCGATACATGGTGCCGGACTCTGCCACCAGCTGTTTCTGACGAAGAGCTGCCCCAGCTTCTTTCAGCAACTTCTCTCCTCCTACTACTCTCTGACTCCCCCTCTGAACTGTCCCCCTCTTCATCTCCTCTATTGGGAACATACAGAGGATCCCTATTACCGTCATCATCGTAGTCATCCTGCCCAGCTTCGCTTGCCTCAGACAAATCCAAACTTGCACCATCAGTAGGTCCTTCATCCTCCTGACACGTTACATCCATAGTGTTGCCGCGTAACTCAGACATATTAGCTGGTGAAAATTCATCTGGCTGTAACAACAATGGCTGTGCATCAGTGATTTCAACACTAAATAATTCTTGCGAAGTGTCAAATGCAGCGGAAGTGGTGCTAGTAGTAGCGCTGGTGGCTGAGCAAGATGAGGTGTTCTGTGTCGCTAAATACTCAACCACGTCCTGACAATCTTGGGAGGTGATGGGACGTGCCTTCTTCCGAGCACTGTACTGTGGGCCAGATCCACACGAAATTACATTTACACGACCTCGCGCAGACCTGCCGGGTGGCCTTCCTCTGCCTCTGCCACTACCTCTTCCTCTTCCTCTACCTGTTTTGTCCATATTGGGTATGCACGGAGTGGTATATCACACTGCGTGCACTCACGTAGGTAGGTGGGTTCACTTAACTGCACAGGTATGCGCACTGATGCGGTGGGTTCACTGAACAGAACAGGTATACAGTGGCGGGTTCACAGAACAGGTATACAGTGGCGGGTCCACTGAACAGAACAGGTATACAGTGGCGGGTTCACAGAACAGGTATGCAGTGGCAGGATCACTGAACACAATAGGTATGCAGTGGCGTGTTCACTAAACAGGTATACAGTGGCGGGTCCACTGAACAGAACAGGTATACAGTGGCGGGTCCACTGAACAGAACAGGTATACAGTGGCGGGTCCACTGAACAGAACAGGTATACAGTGGCGGGTTCACAGAACAGGTATACAGTGGCGGGTCCACTGAACAGAACAGGTATACAGTGGCGGGTTCACAGAACAGGTATGCAGTGGCAGGATCACTGAACACAATAGGTATGCAGTGGCGTGTTCACTAAACAGGTATACAGTGGCGGGTCCACTGAACAGAACAGGTATACAGTGGCGGGTCCACTGAACAGAACAGGTATACAGTGGCGGGTCCACTGAACAGAACAGGTATACAGTGGCGGGTTCACAGAACAGGTATACAGTGGCGGGTCCACTGAACAGAACAGGTATACAGTGGCGGGTTCACAGAACAGGTATGCAGTGGCAGGATCACTGAACACAATAGGTATGCAGTGGCGTGTTCACTAAACAGGTATACAGTGGCGGGTCCACTGAACAGAACAGGTATACAGTGGCGGGTCCACTGAACAGAACAGGTATACAGTGGCTGGTTCACAGAACAGGTATACAGTGGCGGGTCCACTGAACAGAACAGGTATACAGTGGCGGGTTCACAGAACAGGTATGCAGTGGCAGGATCACTGAACACAATAGGTATGCAGTGGCGTGTTCACTAAACAGGTATACAGTGGCGGGTCCACTGAACAGAACAGGTATACAGTGGCGGGTCCACTGAACAGAACAGGTATACAGTGGCGGGTCCACTGAACAGAACAGATATACAGTGGCGGGTTCACAGAACAGGTATACAGTGGCGGGTCCACTGAACAGAACAGGTATACAGTGGCGGGTCCACTGAACAGAACAGGTATACAGTGGCGGGTCCACTGAACAGAACAGGTATACAGTGGCGGGTCCACTGAACAGAACAGGTATACAGTGGCGGGTTCACAGAACAGGTATACAGTGGCGGGTCCACTGAACAGAACAGGTATACAGTGGCGGGTTCACAGAACAGGTATGCAGTGGCAGGATCACTGAACACAATAGGTATGCAGTGGCGTGTTCACTAAACAGGTATACAGTGGCGGGTCCACTGAACAGAACAGGTATACAGTGGCGGGTCCACTGAACAGAACAGGTATACAGTGGCGGGTCCACTGAACAGAACAGGTATACAGTGGCGGGTCCACTGAACAGAACAGGTATACAGTGGCGGGTTCACAGAACAGGTATACAGTGGCGGGTCCACTGAACAGAACAGGTATACAGTGGCGGGTTCACAGAACAGGTATGCAGTGGCAGGATCACTGAACACAATAGGTATGCAGTGGCGTGTTCACTAAACAGGTATACAGTGGCGGGTCCACTGAACAGAACAGGTATACAGTGGCGGGTCCACTGAACAGAACAGGTATACAGTGGCGGGTCCACTGAACAGAACAGGTATACAGTGGCGGGTTCACAGAACAGGTATACAGTGGCGGGTCCACTGAACAGAACAGGTATACAGTGGCGGGTTCACAGAACAGGTATGCAGTGGCAGGATCACTGAACACAATAGGTATGCAGTGGCGTGTTCACTAAACAGGTATACAGTGGCGGGTCCACTGAACAGAACAGGTATACAGTGGCGGGTCCACTGAACAGAACAGGTATACAGTGGCGGGTCCACTGAACAGAACAGGTATACAGTGGCGGGTTCACAGAACAGGTATACAGTGGCGGGTCCACTGAACAGAACAGGTATACAGTGGCGGGTTCACAGAACAGGTATGCAGTGGCAGGATCACTGAACACAATAGGTATGCAGTGGCGTGTTCACTAAACAGGTATACAGTGGCGGGTCCACTGAACAGAACAGGTATACAGTGGCGGGTTCACTGAACAGGTATACAGTGGCGGGTCCACTGAACAGAACAGGTATACAGTGGCGGGTTCACTAAACAGGTATGCAGTGGCAGGTTCACTGAACACAACAGGTATGCAGTGGCAGGTTCACTGAACACAACAGGTATGCAGTGGCGGGTTCACTGAACAGGTATACAGTGGCGGGTCCACTGAACAGAACAGGTATACAGTGGCGGGTCCACTGAACAGAACAGGTATACAGTGGCGGGTCCACTGAACAGAACAGGTATACAGTGGCGGGTTCACAGAACAGGTATACAGTGGCGGGTCCACTGAACAGAACAGGTATACAGTGGCGGGTCCACAGAACAGGTATGCAGTGGCAGGATCACTGAACAGGTATGCAGTGGCAGGATCACTGAACAGGTATGGAGTGGCAGGATCACAGTACAGGTATGCAGTGGGCTGAGGGCTCACTGAACAGAACAGGTATGCAGTGGCAGGATCACTGAACAGGTATGGAGTGGCAGGATCACAGTACAGGTATGCAGTGGGCTGAGGGCTCACTGAACAGAACAGGTATGCAGTGGCAGGATCACTGAACAGGTATGCAGTGGCAGGATCACTGAACAGGTATGCAGTGGCAGGATCACAGTACAGGTATGCAGTGGGCTGAGGGCTCACTGAACAGAACAGGTATGCAGTGGCAGGATCACTGAACAGGTATGGAGTGGCAGGATCACAGTACAGGTATGCAGTGGGCTGAGGGCTCACTGAACAGAATAGGTATGCAGTGGCAGGATCACTGAACAGGTATGCAGTGGCAGGATCACTGAACAGGTATGCAGTGGCAGGATCACAGTACAGGTATGCAGTGGCAGGATCACAGTACAGGTATGCAGTGGGCTGAGGGCTCACTGAACAGAACAGGTATGCAGCCAGGAAGAAGTTAAGCCTAACTAATCTTTCCCTATATGAGAGACTGCAGCAGCTCGCCCTACTCTCACTAATGCAGGCACACGAGTGGCCGTAATGGCCGCCGCTGCCTGCCTTATATAAGGGGGGGTGGGGCTCCAGGGGCTAGTGTAGCCTAATTGGCTACACTGGGCCTGCTGACTGTGATGTAGAGGGTCAAAGTTGACCCTCAGTGCATTATGGGGCGAACCGAACTTCTTCCGCAAAAGGTTCGCGTGCGGGTACACCTACGTTCGCGCGAACCACGTTCGCCGGCGAACCGTTCGGCCCAACTCTAATTAGCAGCTATTTTTTCCTATATCCCAGTTAGGTTTGTAGGAATGTTTATGTTTTCTAATGTATTCATTAGAGAGAAGCCCTACACTCTTACATAAAAGCAGAACAGGTACGTACTGTATTTAGTGACTGGCACAGATTAATATAATTGTTGGCATTACTGTGCGCGGTCACACTATTTTAAGCAGCAGTCAACAGAGAGCTAAGCAGACAATAACAGCAAACAGTGGAATTGGCACTGGCACAGCCTAGTATGCTGACAGAAATAAGACAACAGCGTAACCTGCACACAAAGAACTGGCTATGTGAGGTGTGAGGTGTGTTCTGCCGTGCACTGGCTTAAGCCATGATAATTCTATTTTGCATTCCTTTCTCGGAAGATGTGTTCCAGTAAAATGATCTCATGCACTTTGAGTGTCTTGGTGCGTAAGTACCAGAATACTTAGTTTTGCAAAAAAAGAAGATATTACATTTTTTAGCATTCAAATATTACTATAAAAAGAATGCAACTCTATTTCCTCCAAAAAGCTGTGAAGTTTTGTAAAATGTAAATAAAAAGAGAATGGATTTTGTATATTACTTAGGCCAGGCTTTCTCAACCAGGGTTCCCTGGAACCCCGGGGTTCCTTGAGGACTCTGCAGGGGTTCCTTGGCATTTTCCCCCATCGTGGGAGAAGTATATAGAGCACATTATAATAGGTGGTACTGTAACATGAAGCACTAAATTGGGGGGTCAGGAGACAGTATGAGTGGCAGTTTAATAGGGGTAGTGAAATAAACAGCCACACATACTTTTAAAGACCATGCTTCCTCCAAAATAATTACAGGGGTTCCTCGAGATCAAAACATTGTTTGCCGGGGTTCTTTGAGATCAAAAAGTTATTTGCAGGGTTCCTCCAGGGTAGAAAGGTTGAGAAAGGCTGACTTAGGCCTTGTTCACTTTTTACGTGTTGCCATGCGCAACACAAGAACATCTGCTGTGCAACAGTGCGATATGCTATCGCACTGCTGTATGCATTTTTCAGCAAAACACGGCGCTGACCCATTCACTGTAGAGAATAGAATCAGCAGCGCAACGCACGGAAGCTCAGATGGCACTGCGATTGCACACGTTGCGTTCCAATTGCACAGCCTGCTGTTTTATTCAAAAAACATGACACAATTCCATTCCATAACCAACGATTCGTTTCGGGGTTACCATTCTGTGTGTTTACCTTGACAAAGGGGACCCCTCGGGGCCCCGAAACAAATCGTTGGTTATGGAATGGAATTGTGTCACGTTTTTTGAATAAAACAGCAGACTTGGTCTACATATGAGTATGCGGACCTTCTGGATTTATCATTGACTGTTACTCAGGTCCAGCACCTCCACAGTGGATTCACACACCTCCTCGGATTCCTGCCAATTGTACAGCCATCTGCGTTTGACAGTGTAAACGAGGATTTAAAAAGTGTAATTTACAAAATAGGGCAAAGGCAATATATTACTCTCTGCCCCGAAAATTAAGACCTACCTCGAGAATAAGCTCTAGCATTATTTTTTCAGGATTTTTGAGGATGCTCGAAATATAAGCCTACTCCAAAAATAAGCCCTAGAAATGGTTAATAAATCAATTTAAATAGTGTCCTGGCAGCTATAGTATACATGTAAAGTAGTAAAATCAATTGGCAATAGTATGCAGCAAGACATATAGACCCTTTATCAAGGAAAGCAGGTACCTTCAAAAGAATCACACTCAAAAGACCCCATGAGACCTAGTCCACACTAGGTCCGGAAACATATCCGTGGCTCCGTTTTTCAGCCCTGATGAAAAATGAAGCCCCGGATGCTAATGTTAAAAATAGCAGCCATCCTCACCCAAGAGAAAAACGGATCTGACTGCATTTGCGGGGACCCGTTTTCAAAACCTGAACGGAAGGTCCAGATCTGCTGCATTTTCACGCAATGGATCTGGACCCGGTTACACGGAGAGATCACGGCAGGCAACGGGAAAACGGATTTCCCTCTACACAGGAAAATTTTAACACAGAAACGGATCCGTTTCTGTGTCAGCCTGGAGGGGGGGGGGGGGATAGGGGGCCACCATGCTGGAGGTTGATAGCAGGCAGGATGCTACCCCTCCAGCTAGTTTCAATCATTTAAAAATAGTTTAAAATCAAGCAGGTGGCGAGCGGGGAACTTACTTCCTAGCATCCCACCGCTGCCGCGTCACTTCCTGTTATGCCGTCCTCTGATGTTCATTGGACGGCATTACAGGAAGTGACGCGGCGAGCGGTGGATCGCAAGGAAGTAAGTTCCCTGCTCGCCACCTGCTACATTATATTGATTTTACACTATTTTTAAATGATTGAAGCTAACTGGAGGGGGTGCGGGGAAGGAGGGACCCAGGTGAGGGAGGTGGGAGGACCGACCCCCCCCTCCCCACCGCTGCCCCCCCTGCCCCCTTCCTGCCTGCTCTCCCCTTCAGCATGGCAGCCACCCACGGCAAGGGCTGGGGACATTTCCACGGACTGCAAATGTCCCTGCAAAATAGCAATTTTCTCTCAAAATGGAGAGAAAAAAATTGTTTACAAAACCGGATCCGTTCTGCAGGGCACAAGTGTGGACCTAGCCTGAGACCCAAACAATAAGGGTTGGCAAGTGCTGAACTCTCAGAAAATGTAGATTGCTGCTTAAGCACAGTAGCAGCCGCCACTATTAGTAAGAGGCAGCGGGCGGGGATTACTCACCTCTTCCGTTTTCCATCGTGCGTTCCACTGTCGTCACTTCCTGCAATGCCGCACACTGAATTGGTGTAATTTGCCTTTTTAAAGCAGAAGGAAATCTGCAATAATTCAGCTATAAGTGAACATTTGTGGTTATCCACAATGAACTGCTACTAAATATGCAAATTACCCCTTTTTCCCCTTGGTAAGCCAAGCAAGCATATAGCTTTGAATTTTACATAGTCATATCAAACCCACATGTAGACAGCCTGTTTCAGACTTTAAGTCCTCATCAGTACATGGCAGGGATTGATACGGCTGTAGGAGATATGGCTTGGACCAGTACAACAGAGTAACCAAGCGGCTCAGGGTGACCCAACCCACTCGGAATGTATAGGGGGATAAAAGGGACCAAAAAGACCGCCTACTTAAAAAAGCAAAGCTTGGTGTAATTTGCCTTCTTAAAACAGAAGAAAATCTGCAATAATTCAGCTATAAGTGAACATTTGTGATTACCCACAATGCACCGCTACTAAATATGCAAATTATTCCTTTTCATCCTTAGTAAGCCAAGCAAGCATCCAGAACCACTGGTGTATAGCAAGCCTATAGCTTTAAATTTTACACAGCCATATCAAACCCACATGTAGACAGCCTGTTTCAGACTTTTGGTCCTCATCTGTACATGGCAACGATTGATAAGGCTGTATGAGACCCAAACCACTCGGAATGTATAGGTGGATAAAAGGGACCAAAAAGACCTTCTACTAAAAAAATTAAAGCTTGGTGTAATTTGCCTTCTTAAAACAGAAGAAAATCTGCAATAATTCAGCTATAAATGAACATTTGTGATTACCCACAACGCACCGCTACTAAATATGCAAATTATTCCTTTTCACCCTTGGTAAGTCAAGCAAGCCTATAGCTTTAAGTTTTACACAGTCATATCAAACCCACATGCAGACAGCCTATTTCAGCTGTTTGGTCTTCATCAGCACACAGCAGGTATTGATAAGGCTGTATGAGATAGGGCTTGGACCAGTACAACAGAGTAACCAAGCAGCTCAGGGTGACCCAAACTACTAAGAATGTATAGGAGGATAAAAGAGACCAAAAAGCCCTCCTACTAAAAAAAGCAAAGCTTGGTGTAATTTTCCTTCTTAAAACAGAAGCAAATCTGCAATAATTCAGCTATAAGTGAACATTTGTGGTTACCCACAATGCACTGCTACTGAATATGCAAATTATCCCTCTTTGCCCTTGGTTTGATATGACACTACTGCTTCTTCTTGCTTGGACCAGCCACTTCTTCTTGCTTGGACCAGCCCTGGGGGCAGGGCGCTACTTCTTCTTCTTGCTTGAAGGTTGAGACACTTACTCTATTATATATATAGATATACCCGCATATAAGCCTAATATTTCAGCACAAAAAATGTGCTGAAAAGTTACTCCCTGAGTTTATATGAGAGTCAGTGGAGCAGAATGGATGGTGAAGCAGGTTTTGTTACTGGCAGAGAAGCATAAGGATCGTGCACTAGTGATCCTGCTCTCAGTAGTGTCACTAGGGGGGTGCGGTGGGTGCGGACCGCACCAGGTGTCACCAGCAGAGGGGGCGACAACAAGTTCCAGGATAAGAGAGAGTGGAGTAGGCTATGTAAATACTGACCAGGCTGGTGCCTAATGTACTTCTCCCTCCTGCTCTTCTCCCTTCTGGCTGCTCTACAATGAGATGATAACGGAGTTCAGAGGTTACCAGGACCACATAGTGATCACCTTAACATATTCCCATAACAAACAACGTTACTACCTGGTGAGGTTGGAGGTTCATGGGGTGAAAGGGGGTGACACCATGAGGTTCCGCACCGGGTAACTACAACCCTAGTGACGCCTCTGCCTGCTCTTGCCAGCTGGCTCCCTGCTGTGTCTGTGCCCTGCAACATGGCGTGCAGAGTGTGCTGCTCGAGACTACCTCAGTCCCTGGCTTGTGGAGCAGAGCCTGCAAGCAGCGTGTCAATGGTGTAATGATCGGGGATTCTTCCTGTGTGGCAAACACTGTATCTCATATCTATGACACCATCTAGTGGCGACTTGAGACATAGCTGTATCATCCTTGCAGCACATCTGGCTATGGACAGAAGGGCTGACTTGTACTGGGGGCACATCTGACTACTAAGGAGGGGGCTATACTGGGGTGAGGGTTTACATGCGAGTCAATCACTTAATCCTGGTTTCTAAGGGAAAAGTGGGTGCCTTGGGTTATACGCGGGCTGGCTTATATGCGAGTATATACAGTATACATACATATATGTGCGATTTATTCACACAAAATAAATAAATAAACTAAAAAGAATAAGTCAAACTGTGATGCAAACCTGAGACCCACGTATGATGGTTTTGGTGATGTCATGTCTTCACATCTGGGTCACATATCAGCTGAGTTTGAAAGAAAACAAATCTGGGATGGGCAAAAAACGACTGAAAAATTGTGCAATGCTACACATAGCTGATACGCATAATTTGTAACAGGTCAGTAATCTGATTGGGAATAAAAAAGAGAATCTCCGAGAAGCTGTGTCTGTCAGAAGTTAGGATTTGGGATAGGTACACCACTCTGTGAAACACTGCCCAAACAAATAGTCCAACAATTTGAAAATAAAATTTCATGATTCAGAAACTCTTTTCTGTGAACAAAACTCATTGCTGCGTGCACAAATGTTACAAAAATGGTGTATTGCAAAGAGGAAACCAAATATAAACAGGAGCCAGAAACATTTTCCCTGAGCCAAACTGCATTTAAGATGGACTGAGGGGAGTGTAAAATTATCCTGACAAATGAAACATTTGAAATTCCTGTTGTAAAGTCTACTACAGGGGAGGAGGACTATTTGGCTTATCACACAGTTAAAAAAAAACAGCATCTGTGATGGTATGGGGGTGCATGGCACATCTGGGAAGGAATCATTAATCCTGGCCATTATGTATACCGGTTTTGAAGAAACATATGCTGCCCTCTAGATAGCATCTTTTCAAGGAAAGACTTCCTAGTTTCAGCATGGCAATGCTCAACAGCACTTGCACATATTACCTCAATATGTCTCTGAAGTAAAAGAGTCCAGGTGGTGGTGCTGTCCTGGCATACCTGGAGTTGAGACCTCTCACACACTGAAATATTTTGTGCGTCATGAAAAGAAAAGCATAACAAAGGAGACCCTAATCTGTTGATCTCAAAAAATCCTATATCAGCCAGGGGCGGAACAACAGTTCCCTTTCAAAACTACAGCAGCTCTTCTCCTCAGTTCCCAGATTTCACAGAGAAGTGATGTGACACAGTAGTAAACATATCCCTGTCCTAAATCATTTGAAATGTGTTGCTGGCATTGACATCAAAATGAGCATATATTTTTTCCAAATGCGATGATATGACATAAATACAGTAAAGTACAGAGTTTACAAAAAGTACAGTGTTTACAAAATGTGCATAAATTTCCCAAAAAATAGATAGGTTAATTCGCTCCCCCCCCCCAAACAAAATTGCGGTACATAGCTTCTTGACGCCCGTTGCGCGCTGCTAAAGCTTGGCGTGGCTGTAGCAGTAACGCTATAGCGAGGCAGAGCTTTTTGGTGCCCGCTGTGAGCTGCTGAAGCTTGGCGTGGCTGTAGCAGTAATGCTATAGCGAGGCAGAGCTTTTTGGTGCCCGCTATGCGCTGCCAAAGCTTGGCGTGGCTGTAGCAGTAATGCTATAGTTAGGCAGAGCTTTTCAGTTCCCACTGTGTGCAGCCAAAGCTTGGCGTGGCTGTAGCAGTAATGCTATAGTGAGGCAGAGCTTTTTGGTGCCGCCGAAGCTTGGCGTGGCTGTAGCAGTAATGGTATAGCGAGGTAGAGCTTTTTGGTGCCTGCTACGTGCTGCCAAAACTTGGCGTGGCTGTAGCAGTAATTCTATAGTGAGGCAGAGCTTTTTGGTGCCCACTGCGCGCCGTCGAAGCTTGGTGTAGCTGTAGCAGTAATTCTATAGCGAGGCAGAGCTTTTTGGTGCCCACTGCGCCCCACTGAAGCTTGGTGTGGCTGTAGCAGTAATTCTATGGCAAGGCAGAGATTTTTGGTACCCACTGTGTGCCACCGAAGCTTAGTGTGGCTGTAGCAGTAATACTATTGTAAGTCAGAGCTTTTTGGTTCCTGCTGCGCACCGCCGAAACTTGGCATAGCTGTAGCAGTAGTGCTATAGTCCACGCCTCATGCACGGGTAATTCGGGAATACGGCTATTGCTGGACCCCAAATTACTTCTCCCTCTGAGTTGCTATAAATTTGTGTAGCAGCAGGATGAGCCGTCATTCGGCTTACCCTGCGCTGAAAATCCCTGCGCCAACAACAAATGTACACCAAAACTGGCGTTAGACTGCAATAGGAACATAAGACAACGACTGACTATGGTAGGGATTAGATTGTGAGTTCCTCTGAGGGACATTTAATAAAATAACTACATACACTATATAAAAGAACTGTGGAAGATGTTGGCACTATATGAATATGAAATGTTTATAATTTGCAAAATATCATGTTATATTTTTTTTTACAAATATAATAAAATAAATGAAATATAATACAATAGATAACATAGGCCTCCTGCTGGAGCTGTTCCCCCAAGTCCCTTTGCACGGTTCCCCTCTATTGATCTCTATGGGAGGGGCTGTTATTGAGAGGTAGTATGGCCTCCCTTCCACATCCTGATTGAGAGGAGTGGTGAGAGGCAGCTCAGTGAAACCTCCTCTTCTCAGAATGCCTTGTACTTGCACCTGAGGAAAAGAGGGATTTAGAGTAGCAGCGTGAGTCAAAGCATCACCCTGCTTTTCAGGGATTTTTATTGTATTTAAATTTAAGCTTCTCTGAGGTATTTGTATAGCTTATAAATCCCTAGTGTGCTGGAAAGTATCATTTCATCCCAGTGGTGTAGAGTTGTAATAGTATCCGTTTGGGATCTAGTGGGTGCCAAGTGCTTGTCTCTCTGTCTTCCCTAGTTGAAATGTAGTAGACAGTACAAGAAGACAAATGTGTTGCTCTATGTGCAGTGAGGGTGGCGTAGTGGTTAGCACTCTCACCTTGCAGCGCTGGGTTCCAGGTTCGAATCCCAGCCGGGGCGCTATCTGCACGGAGTTTGTATGTTCTAACCATGTCTGCGTTGGTTTCCTCCAGGCACTCCGGTTTCCTCCCACATCCTAAAAACATACAGATAAGTTAATTGGCTTCCCTCTAAATTGGCCCTAGACTATGATACATACAGTACACGATACATACCTAGTCATACGACTATGGTAGGGATTTGATTGTGAGCCCCTCTGAGGGACAATTAAATAACAAGACAATATACTCTGTATATCTGTATGTCAGCGCTATATAAATATTAAATAATCATGATGGGCTTGACTCATTACGCTGCGCTGCTAAAGCAATGAAGCTTAATGCAGCTTAACTACATAGCAGTGCTTGCTGCTGTGTAAGGCGTGTGCCTTCCTTAGTTACGTGCGTTGCTTACATAGCAACATGCGTAACTTAAAATGTGGATGGTCCTGTACTTGCAGTGCTACTATGTTAATTAACATAGTTACAGACAGTAACTAGTGAAGTATCGTGGTCGCGATACTTCACAGGACCGCCCGCATTTAACTAAGGAAGGCACACTCCTTACATAGTAGCAAGCTGCTGTGTAAGGCATGCATAGCGAGCGCTACTTCACATTAAGCTGAACTGCTTTAGCACTGCACTGTGCCTTCTCGGCAATGCATGTGGCACTAATTGCAGTGCACTGCCTGCACATGACAATTTTACTGCGGTTTGGTGAATCAGGGCCAAAGTGTCATTCCCTTGAAGTTGTCCTGAGTTCTCCTTTTTAACCACTTCCCAACTGAGGGGTTTTACCCCCTGACCACCAGAGCAATTTTCACCTTTCAGCGCTCCTTCCATTCATTCGTCTATAATTTTATCATTACTTATCGCAATGAAATGAACTATATCTTGTTTTTTTCGCCACCAATTAGGCTTTCTTTAGGTGGGACATTATGCCAAGAATAATTTTATTCTAAATGTGTTTTAATGGGAAAATAGGAAAAAATGTGGGAAAAAATTTATTATTTTTTCAGTTTTCGGCCTTTATAGTTTTTAAATAATGCATGCTACTGTAATTAAAACCCATTAAATGTATATGCCTATTTATCCCGGTTATAAAACCGTTTAAATTATGTCCCTATCACAATGTTTGCCGCCAATATTTTAATTGAAAATAAAGGTGCATTTTTTTCAGTTTTGCGTCCATCCCTAATTACAAGCCCATAGTTTATAAAGTAACAGTGTTATACCCTCTTGACATAAATATTTAAAAAGTTCAGTCCCTAAGGTAACTATTTATGTATTTTTTTTAAATTGTAAATTGTAAAAAAATTGGGGAGTGTGGGAGGTAAGGAGTTAATTTTTTGTGTAAAACTAGTTTATTTGTGTGTAAAAAAAAATGCTTAGGGTGTAGTTTTACTATTTGGCCACAAGATGGCACCAGTAACTTTTTGTTTCATGCGACCTGCAAGCGTCCTTCCGGACGCTTGCAGGAAGTAGAAAGAGGCTGGGAGTTTGTTATTGCTCACAATGATCGCGCTGCTCAGCCGAGCGGCAGCGGATCATTGCGGGGCTTAGATCAACGAACGGGAATGGATTTTCCCATTCGTTGATCTCTGGGCGAGCGGGCGGCGGCGTGTTTACTAGCGGCGGGCAGCGTGTTTACGAGCGGGAGCGCGGGCAGCGGCGGGAGTGCGCAAAGTACGGATTTCTCCGTCCCTGGGGGTTAAAGGATGGAAAAAGGGACGGAGAAATCCGTACGGGCGGGGGTAAAGTGGTTACAGTGAACCCGAGGTGAAAATAAACTGATGAGATAAACAATTTTATTTATGCTCCTACTCTTATTAAATAGCCCATGGTTTTATTTTATATTGAAACAATTACAAAGTAGATTGAATGTTTTGTTGCCTCTGCTCAGTGGCAGTCTAATAAGTGTCCCAGAGTTAGAGAAAGGTAAGTAGTTCATGTATTTTATCTGTCCCTGCCCTCAGAAGTTGTATTCTGTCAGGAAAACTTTTATGGCTGTAATTTGCTTATCAGTTTACTATATTCTTGACAAGGTGCTGACCAGACAGAAGCTGTCACTACCATGCATAAAAATTTATTATTTTAGGCACCAAAATAAAACAAGTAAAACAGCCTGGCTATTAATGTTTTGCACCATACATAAACGTTTACCTCATCATGCCGCCTCAGGTACAACTTAACCCATCATTATTCCCAAGCAGGAAATATTTGCCCTTTAGTGCACTACACGGAGTTTCCAACATTTGTTAGGCACTCCACATTGCCCACAGAAAGCGAAAGGACACCATAACCTTAAACTACACTGCATGAAGATTATGCTGTACAGAAAATACATATATATATATATATATATATATATATATATATATATATATATATATATATATATATATATATATATATATATATATATATATATATCTTTCACTGACATGTTTTCAGGGATATGTCTATGCAAATTATGCCTTACAGGGCTCCGTATAGTCAGCTTCTACTGTCCATAGCAAGTAAGGTTTGTTTCTCTGCAATTATATATAAGTACTCACCACAAAAATAACAGCATTGCATCATTGTAACTTGGCATATCACCATCACACCCAGTTTAACAAATTAGCAAACTACCTGTCTGTAACTAATACAAAACACAGAACCTCTATTTATTCTGATGGAACTCTTTACTGTTATCCTTAAATTGACTTTACATTTATTCTATTCATTTTAATAGAACCTTAATGCAGTAATTAGAAAAACTACCAGCTCAATTAGAGCAGCAAGGTTGATAAATGACTGATAAAAAATAATTTGGGAATTTACGTGTCTTATCTCCTCTGTTTGTTAATTTATCTCAATTACTGCATGCATTGGGCTTAGTATTGGATTAGGGGAACTTAACCTATGTACACACTTCTGATAGCAGCCAGACCTGGCAGACAGAGGGAAACACGCACATTACTGTGAGCATACACAGTCACCTCAGCATGTATGTTCATCGATATGAAGGAGGAGGAGGACACAAGTATTTTCTCACCTAGGGAAAAGAACAATGACGATATATAGTAATTATAGGTAAAATGTCACCTAATTGCTTTAGCTCCAAGCAGAGCTACCGAGTTATTATTATTGTGCATTTATATAACCTTCTCACATTTCCCTCAGTGCTTTATGGAGTACTGTGCATTCTATGCCACTTCTTGTTATTCAAAGGAGCTATCAATCTACTGTCCTTATTACAGTCTTTTTATTAATACTTATTGTTGAAAATATTTTTCAGGAACAAGAACAAGTCTCTAAATAACACTTTCAAATGCATTCCACTTATATGCAAATCCTGCGGCGCTGGGCGTGGCCATGGACTAGGATGTGGGTGTGGTCACAGGTGGAGCCAAATTTACATGAATTTAGCAATGGTGGGACATTAGACTAGGATTATGGTAGGGATAAGATTGTGAGTGCCTCCGACACGGTGTTCCCAGTTTAGGTAGTGCCAGAGACCCCCCATGTTTAGTGACAGGGACCGGGTGGTGACGGGTGCCTCCCAGTTTTAGCCAGAAGCCAGCATCAGACCTCCGATCAGCCGGCGACCAGTGAGAAGTGGGCCCATGGTACCACCGTGAACACCGCGCCGCATATATGGAAGTGACATATGACTTTACTTCTGCATATCGGTGCGGTGTCTGCAAGGTCTTAGCGCACACTTCCGACTGGTCGCCAGCTGATCAGAGGTCTGACACTGGCTGGCCGGGGGAAGGGTGGCTGATGGCCTGGGGGGGGGGGGAGGTGGCTGATGGGCCGGCTTGGTGGGGCCGTCTGCCCCATTTTGCCCCTATGTGCAGACGCCTATGTAAAAAACATAACTAAACAACTAGAACAAGTATGTACACATATAATTGTTTGTTTAAAATGAATTGTGTCTGTGTACAAAGCATATCTTATCCAGGCATAGCATGTCCAATTTCTTAAAAATTACACTCGACACTTAATACTGTACACTTTACCAACCTCAGGTAATATTGTTCATCAAAAGAAAGATGTCTTTGATACCTCACTAACCCTCAAGAACAGTAGTAAACTATTCAAAACTTCTAAACACTATCCAAAATGGCCATGTTTTAAAGTGTAACTGTCGGGCATAAAATCAATTCTTTATTTTTATCTGATAAACAAGTAATAATGATGCTAACCAGGCAATCCAAAAGTTAAAATCACTATTACTTTTCTTGTTTATAAATGATCATTCCCCAGTTTACCTGACTCTTATCTGGTACACACAAAATTTGGTACACAAAAAGGAAGTTGCAGGGCATGCTGGGTTGTCCTTTTCTGCTTCTCTACTTCCCAGTTCCCCACAGACTTAACTAATGCAGCCTGATTGACTGAAGCCTCTTACCCTCCTGTTTTCCCCTCCCACCTCTGTTCCTCTCTGATTGGCTAATATTTCTCATGCTGAGACAATGCACTGTCTATAGTGAACGGCGGGCAAATCAGGCAGAGGAGAGTAAGGGAGGAAATGACATCAGGATTGACTTCAAAATAGCCACACTTAAAATTGGAAATGCTAAGAAGGATTTTCTCTTTTTTTTACTGTATAAAAATCACTAAAATCAAAATGTGGACAGTGCAATACATATGTTATGTAAGTAGAACAAGTATTTATCTACTTATATATGTGTTTTTTTTTTCTGAGATAGTATGGCTGACAGCTCCTCTTTAAGAAAAGGCTCCAACCCACTGAGAGCAGTGGGCCAAATTTTCCATTTGCTGTACATGGTCTAGTTCTCTTACCAGTTCTTCCATATTTGGAAGGGGGGGGGGGGGTGGTAAATGTCTCTCCACCTCCGAACCAGCAGGCACTTGGTAGCATTTCATATGTTGGCACTTTATGAATCAATAATAATAATATGTTTAATGAAAGATTTTTATACCTCTTTATAGACCGGTCATTATGTTGTAGTAAATAAAATTCTGTTGAATTTATTTCCCAGAATACTTTTAGGACTGCTTAATACAGTCTAAAGCTGGCCATACACTAGGCCGATTCCCGCCAGATCGACAGCAGATTCGATCACTGGGATCGAATCTGCTGTCACATCGTTTCCGCAATATGCCGAATCTCGATCCATTTCGTCCGGTCCCGTCGATTGCTCCGTGCGGAAAATTACCGCCGATCGCCCGCAGGTAGGGAGCGCGTCGCTAGTGTCGTTCGAGTACCCGACGACCGACGCAATAGAGCCCGCATACATCACCGACTAACCCCGGTCACCGCTGCTCTGTCTCTGCGCTGATCTGGTCTCCGGGTCCGGCATGCTTCACTTCTTCTAGCCCGGCAGGAAGTTTAAACAGTAGAGGGCGCTCTACTGTTTAAACTTCCTGCCGGGCAGGAAGAAGTAAAGCATGCCGGACCTGGAGACCAGAGCGGAGATGGAGCAGCGGTGACCGGGGGCAGTCGCGCCGGCGGAGCAGGTAATGTATGCGGCTGGGGGGGGGGGGGCTTTGGCGGCGGCACCACCACCACAAAAGATTGTGAACGGTTTTAGGCTGAAATCGATTAACAATCTGTTTGCAGTAAAGGTAGCCATACGATCCCTCTCTGATCAGATTCGATCAGAGAGGGATCTATCTGTTGGTCGAATCTGATGGCAAATCGACCAGTGTATGGCTACCTTTAAAGGTAATGGAGCACCTGGATGCTCCTAGGTGAAAAAGTAAATCATGTGCAAAACACACTGCGCGCTGATACTCACGTTCTTCCCCACCTCACTTGACTAGTTTGCCCCCTCTGCACAAAAAAACAACAAGTTGAAATCTCAGAGGCTGGCGCTCACAGTCTCACAGTCCCGCGGGGCCTAGACGCGGAAGACGCTACAGTATATGCACGTGGGAAGCGGCGTTATCCCGGGCGGAGGAGGACGTGGGTGACCGAGCGCGCGGCGGTCAGGACTCCTAAGGCTGTCGGGGGACGTGCTTGCCAGCTGGCCAACAAACGGGGGAGAGCCCGTGGAAATACTCTATGCCCATACCTGTCAAGGAGATTGTAAGTGTAATGGATTTTTAAACTTTTTAATAAATAAACAGTATTACGCTATGTGAGGCGTTTTTTATTGAGGTACTTGCTGAAGAGACAACTTGCCGGAGGGGAGCTGGATATTGCCTGAGTGGTGGGGGAGGACCTAAGAACGGTCCAAAGGCGTTATTAGACCTGACAGTGGGTCTCAGCACACGGTGAGTGCATCTCACTGGGGTGTGGTGGTGGCTTCATCTGTCCAAACTGTTGAGGTGTATATGAACAACTAGCAAGCATTAAGAGAAATATATGTGGACTGATATATGAAGATGTGGACCCTTGAGTGAAATATAGTGTGTTCTGACCAGATGATGGACTTTCCCATGCAATAATATAGATATATGTGATTTACAATAGTGGTTTTTTTTGGTATGTACAGCGGACCAGTGGGGGTCTGCTGGAGACTGTGAGCGCCAGCCTCTGAGATTTCAATTCAAAAAAGTAAATCAAACTAACACCTCCCTTTGTGTGTGTATCCCATTTGCAGCATTGTGATTGCTGGGTGGTCCGATTTGCAATGTTGCGATTGTCGTGTAATCGCAAATCACTGCATGCAAAATTTGGGAGCGATCCCGGAATGATTACATCAGTTGCTGCAGAACCATATCGTGATCGCTCCGGGAATCACGGGCGCTTTGTGATTTCCCGCTATGCGCTCATCATGGGTCCCTAGCCTTAGAGAGGTTAGTCTAATGCACTCCTTATTGGTTAGATACTAGCTCCAGGCAGGATTCAAAATCTAGGCCAATCATGGTGCTCTTAACTAGCGCACTACCCTGCCACTTGTGTAACATACTAATAACAACAGTGTACATATACATGCAAGTGTGTGTATGCACTTCCCTCTCTCTCTCTCTCTCTCTCTCTCTCTCTCTCTCTCTCTCTCTCTCTCTCTCTCTCTCTCTCTCTCTCTCTCTCTCTCTCTCTCTCTATATATATATATATATATATATATATTGCACCAACGCCTGTCCCTGTAACATACCTTAAAATGTATGCTCTTGCCTTTTGTCGAGGTTGCTCCATATTGAAAACAGAGAATTGATTGATCTGCACGTCCCAGTTATATTATTTGTTTATAAAGTTTTGCTTACATTTCTGTGTCACTCGTGTGTTTAGAATTTCACTAGGTACTGGCAATTTCACCATTATTTTCCCCAACACTGCCTCATTGTGCTGTGCGCCACCCACTGTAACACACACAGCAGGAATCTTAAATAAACAGCAGCACATGCTCCTGCAGGAGATCCTGTGTGATGCAAAACAGAAAGATAAGAGCTCAGAGCAGGATATGACATTGGTATAATGCAGCATTGTGTAGCCAGTACTGACTCTATATCTGCACTACAGCTAATTATGTGCTTATCACCATTAACTCATTCTTACCTCAGTATATCACACTAGTTCATTATTTGCTGGACAGGCGTCACACAGATCAAAGTATAACTCGCTTGCCAACATTCACACAGCAAAGACACCAATCTAAAGAAGTTAAAAAAAATATATAAACTTCTTTTTAATTTCTGTTTAATTCCTAGTATTGTCACCTATTTTGATAATACCGGTTTCTGAATCTTGGCAACACTGATTTGCACCTGAACAGCTTATTACATATTAACTCTAGGGCAGTGCCTACTATGGGTAAGGAGAACCTTTCAGGCTCTTCAAAGAAGAATGCATTAAATAAAAGTATACTGAAAAATTATGTTAGGTATTATAATTCATTTTAAATGTTTTTCCATGGCTTGTAATTTGATTTAATGATCGTTAAAAGTGCCAGAGTGTTTAGCATTAGTGTTCACTTAATAGGATAATGCAACTGAAAATGTAACCCTGATATTGCCAAACTCTTCCTGATAAGCCCTGACTAGTGTCACCCACATCCCCAACACCAAGATGGAAGATGGGGCCCAGCCCGGTAGCAGTAAAGCAAGATAGGTTTGAGGAATTGTGGACCTTTATTGTGTGCAGTCGGCCATAACTGTGAATAACACCTTGTCGTGTAATCAGACAATAGGCCCAATCCAAATGACTTTTTCTCCTAAGTTGATAATATATATATGATGAAGTTATCCGTTCAGTTGTATCCAATTCTTGGCGATTTTATGGGTTACTGTCACACTTTGCCTAGAGGGCCTCACCAAATTGTACAGATAAATTACGTTTAAAACCTCTCCTTATTTGTCAGAAGTATGTCTGTATATTTTATTATCCAGAAACAAATAGGAGACATAAATATACACACTTGGACTGATCCAAGCTCAGAGGGAATGATACTGTAACGATCGGTGTAACACAGAGAGAAGCTGATTATCAGTGATCTGCAGTATCACCGAGAATGCAGATATATACCTGATTATTGATGATCTGCAGTATCACCGATAATCAAATATATCTCTAACCTCTGGACACCTGAGTAATATGAGTGTTTGGTGCAACAGTAATACTTTGAGGAGAGCACCCATATAGAGGGTGCAAGGCAGTAGAGATACTGCCCAAAGAACAGGTTTCCTTCCAAAAGCCTGAGGCTCCCCAAGGGGAGGAGTCAGGCTGAGACTGGGAAGGACCAGAGTGTGAGTGACACTAATGGTGGAGTGTCACTGACAGATCTGTGAACTATCTCTAAACAGAGGAGATAGTTCTCGAGGTCGGACAAGCCAGGTTGGCAACAGACAGACAGATTAGGTACAGAGGGAGGAGACAGACTCGGAATCCTAAGGCAAGCAAGGTTTTGGCAACGGAGTGACAGATATAGCGAAGTACCAAATCAGAAATCAGAAGAGAGGTCAGGAAAGCAGAAGGTCATAACAAATAATTCAACAATGTCTAATCTATAGGTGTGAACTCCTTGATCATCAACACCCTGGAACTAGACTGAAGTATAACATGATGGTTAAGCTAATTCCTAGACTTGGGTGTGAGCTCCGTAGTCATCAACACCCTGGAACTAGTCTGAATGATAACACAGATAATACACAGTAATCCTAGTCTTGGACTGAGCTCCGTAGTCATCAACACCCTGGAACTAGTCTAAAGAATAACACAGATTCTGACAAACAGGTCTGAGTGCTACCACGTAGTGATCGCAACGGCAGACAACCAGACAATGACCAGCACCCAGCATATATAGCAAGGCGCTCTCCAGCGCCTCCCCAAAGTGCTGGACCAATGGGAAGTGGTGGAATTGTCAGCTGATCGGCTTGGTCAGCTGATTCCCTTCTGGCTGTCATAAAGGCTCTGCCTCTCCACGCGCGCGCGCGTCCTTCTGAACCTGTGTGGACTATTAGTCCCAGCCACACCAGACATGTGTTGCAAAGCACTAGCCGCGCTGGACGTGGAATCCGCCGCACCGCTATCACAGCATGCGGCGGTCTCTGCCAGCAAAAATTGAGCCGTGGAAAGGCCAACTCTCATGTAGGGACAAGTGCCTTACGAAGGCACCTGGAGAGAAGGCACAAACAGCTATGGCAAGAACACCTGAGGAAAAGCAGCACCCCTCAAAAGACAAGCCACCCTCCTTCTCCTCTTCCTCCTTCAGGTGCATCGTCTTTATCCACTTTCTCCCATGCACCTTCACAGCCACCCTCCTCCACAACGCCTCTTCCCTTCAGCGGTTCCTTCTCCTCTGCCCACAGCAGTACCCAGCTGTCCGTGAAGGAAGTATTTGAGCGTAAGAAGCAAATGTCTGCCAGTCACCCTCTTGCCCGGCGTCTTACAGCTGGCGTGGCGGAACTATTAGCTCGCCAGCTATTACCATACAAGCTGGTGGAGTCGGAGGCTTTCTGTAAGTTTGTGGCCATTGGTACACCGCAGTGGAAGATACCAGGCCGCAATTATTTTCACAAAAGGCCATACCCAAACTGTACCGTGCAGTTGAGAGGCAAGTGGTGTCATCTCTGGCACACAGCGTTGGGTTAAGGGTCCACCTGACCACGGATGCCTGGTCTGCCAAGCACGGGCAGGGCCACTACATTACATACACAGCCCATTGGGTCAACCTGGTGACCGATGGCAGCAAGCTGGGAGTACATGGCTGCGCAGCGGACCGACTTGTCACACCTCCACGGCTTGCAGGCAGGCCTCCAGCCACCTCCTCTCCACCTGCTACCACCGCTTCGCTGTCGTCATCCTCCTCCTCCTCCTTGGCTGGTGCCGCAATCTCCTCTCCAGCTACACAGCCCCAGCACCCCAGGGCCTATGCTGCATGCCAGGTACGACGGTGTCACGCAGTGTTAGACATGTCTTGCCTGAAAGCGGAGAGTCACACTGGAGCAGCTCTCCTGGCTGCTCTTAAAAAACAGGTGGAGCAATGGCTGACCCCACACAAGCTTGAGATCGGCAATTTCATTGCTGCGTTGAATTTGGGAAAGCTGACACACATACCCTGCATGGCACATGTGTTGAATCTGGTCGTGCAAAGATTCGTGTCCAAGTACCCAGGCTTAGAGGACGTCCTGAAGCAGGCTAGGAAGTTGTGTGGGCATTTCAGGCGCTCTTACAAGGCCATGGCACTCTTTGCGGACATTCAGCGTAGAAATAACTTGCCAGTGAGACGCCTGATTTGCGATAGCCCGACTCGCTGGAATTCCACCCTGCTGATGTTCTCTCGCCTGCTAGACCAGGAGAAAGCCATCACCCAGTACCTGTATCATTACAGTACAAGGACACAATCTGGGAGGATGGGGATGTTGTGGCCCAACAACTGGACACTGATGCGAAATGCATGCAGGGTCATGGAGCCCTTTGAGGAGGTGACCAAACTGGTGAGTCGCGATGAGGGCACCATCAGCGACTTGATATCCTACGCCTACTTCCTGGAGCGTGACGTGCGTAGAGTGGTGGATACAGCTGTGGAGGAGCGTGAACAAGAAGAGTTATGGCAGCAGAAGTCGTGGGAGCCATTTACACCCGAACCCGATGTTCCCACAACACCTGCTGCAGCACAGAGGGGGGAGGAGGAGGAAGAAGAGGAGTCGTGTGGGGAAGGAGAGGAGTCAGACTCTGATGATGGTGATGATGAGGAAGGTGTTTCTGTGGAGGAGGAAGAGGCGGCGGAAGAAGAACAACTGCGGCAGCAGTCACAGGGGGCTTCTGCTGCTCCATGTTCCCGTGGTATTGTTCGTAGCTGGGGGGAGGAAGAGGAGTTGCATCCCATCACTGAGGAAGAGCAAGAGGAGATGGATAGTACGTCTGGATCCAACTTTGTGCAGATGGCGTCTTTCATGCTGTCCAGCCTGTTGAGGGATCCCCGTATCAAAAAAACTCAAAGGGAATGACATGTACTGGGAGGCCACGCTACTAGGCCCTCGGTATAGGCACAAAGTGGCGGACATGTTACCAACTCACCAGAAGGCAGAAAGGATGCAGCACATGCAGAACAAGCTGGCAACTATGCTTTA
Source organism: Hyperolius riggenbachi (assembly GCF_040937935.1). NCBI lineage: Eukaryota > Metazoa > Chordata > Amphibia > Anura > Hyperoliidae > Hyperolius > Hyperolius riggenbachi. The sequence continues at coordinate 211,661,691 of NC_090649.1, read as the reverse complement.
CAATGCGTTTAATGGCCCATACTCACTGGCTAAATTTGTGGCCTGTCGCTAGCACATGTGTGCGCGACAGGCCGGCGACAGCTCGTCGCCAGGTCCCTCCGCATAGACACGGCGGAGTGACCTGGCAACTGATGCGAAGGAAGCTGTCGCTGATGTTCCTCCCCCCGCCGGAACCACAGGGTATTCCCTGCTGGCTGCTGTCGCTAGTCCGCATACCCACGCGGACTAGCGACAGTTGCGGCGGAGTTGCAGTGCCAACTGTCGCCAGGCGATCGACTGCGCCAATTGCCTGGCAACAACAGCAATGAGCGACGGTTCGGGGTGCGCGCCCGTGTTGTGCCTCATACTCACGGGCGACCTGTCGTGTGTTGCGGCGACAATTGTAGCCCGTGAGTATGGGCCATAAGGGTGATGTCACAGCACAACGCAATAAAGGTACCACTGCCAGTAATCCTCCTCCCATGTCCACGCAGTCAAGGACAGGACGGCAGGTAGCCGACTACCTGGCCTTAAGTGTGGATGTAGACACTGTGAGCAGCGATGAACCCTTGGACTACTGGGTGCGCAGGCTTGACCTGTGGCCAGAGCTGTCCCAATTTGCCATCCAACTTCTTTCTTGCCCTGCCTCAAGCGTCCTGTGGGAAGGAGAGGAGTCAGACTCTGATGATGGTGATGATGAGGAAGGTGTTTCTGTGGAGGAGGAAGAGGCGGTGGAAGAAGAACAACTGCGGCAGCAGTCACAGGGGGCTTCTGCTGCTCCATGTTCCCGTGGTATTGTTCGTGGCTGAGGGGAAGGAAGAGGAGTTGCATCCCATCACTGAGGAAGAGCAAGAGGAGATGGAGAGTACGTCTGCATCCAGCTTTGTGCAGATGTCCTCTTTCATGTTGTCCAGCCTGTTGAGGGACCCCCGTATCAAAAAACTCAAGGTGAATGATCTGTACTGGGTGGCCACGCTACTAGACCCTCGGTACAGGCACAAAGTAGCGGACCTATTACCAACTCAACACAAGGCGGAAAGGATGCAGCATTTGCAGAACAAGCTGGCGATGATGCTTTACAATGCGTTTAAGGGTGATGTGGCTGCACAACGCAATCAAGGTACCACTGGCAGTAACCCTCCTCCTCCCAAGTCCACGCAGGCAAGGACAGGACGCTCCAGCGATCTCAGGGTGATGTCGGACATGCGGACGTTCTTTAGTCCAACTCCTCGCCATAGTCCTTCCGGATCCACCCTCCACCAACGCCTGGACCGGCAGGTAGCCGACTACCTGGCCTTGAGTGTGGATGTAGACACTGCGAAAAGCGACGATGAACCCTTGGACTACTGGTTGCGCAGGCTTGACCTGTGGCCAGAGCTGTCCCAATTTGCCATCCAACTTCTTTCTTGCCCTGCCTCAAGCGTCCTGTGGGAAGGAGAGGAGTCAGACTCTGATGATGGTGATGATGAGGAAGGTGTTTCTGTGGAGGAGGAAGAGGCGGTGGAAGAAGAACAACTGCGGCAGCAGTCACAGGGGGCTTCTGCTGCTCCATGTTCCCGTGGTATTGTTCGTGGCTGGGGGGAGGAAGAGGAGTTGCATCCCATCACTGAGGAAGAGCAAGAGGAGATGGAGAGTACGTCTGCATCCAGCTTTGTGCAGATGTCCTCTTTCATGTTGTCCAGCCTGTTGAGGGACCCCCGTATCAAAAAACTCAAGGTGAATGATCTGTACTGGGTGGCCACGCTACTAGACCCTCGGTACAGGCACAAAGTAGCGGACCTATTACCAACTCAACACAAGGCGGAAAGGATGCAGCATTTGCAGAACAAGCTGGTGATGATGCTTTACAATGCGTTTAAGGGTGATGTGGCTGCACAACGCAATCAAGGTACCACTGGCAGTAACCCTCCTCCTCCCAAGTCCACGCAGGCAAGGACAGGACACTCCAGCGATCTCAGGGTGATGTCGGACATGCGGACGTTCTTTAGTCCAACTCCTCACCATAGTCCTTCCGGATCCACCCTCCACCAACGCCTGGACCAGCAGGTAGCCGACTACCTGGCCTTGAGTGTGGATGTAGACACTGCGAAAAGCGACGATGAACCCTTGGACTACTGGTTGCGCAGGCTTGACCTGTGGCCAGAGCTGTCCCAATTTGCCATACAACTTCTCTCTTGCCCTGCCGCAAGCGTCCTGTCAGAAAGGACCTTCAGTGCAGCTGGAGGCATAGTTACTGAGAAGAGAAGTCGCCTAAGTCACGACAGTGTTCAGTACCTGACCTTTATCAAAATGAATGAGGAATGGATCACGGAGGGCTACTGCACGACCGAAGACTAAGTCAGTCCCCACACACAGCATCTCTGCCTGCAGGCCGCTTGCCTTCTCCGCCATCACCAACAGGGTCCAGGACTCTAGGCGGATTCCTGAATTTTTAGGCTACACTAATTTTTCTGGTGCGTGTACATGCCTGGCTAATTTTTCTGGCTGCACTGCGGGCGGCTGCAACAAAAAAAAAACAAAAGGCATGTACATGTGCCCATCCCCCTTCGTGATCATTACCTTGCCGTGGTGAAGGGGCTTGCGTATCACAATGAAGCAATGACCGCCAGCTATTTGAGTGTCTCGGGTGGGGGTGGCACACAAAAGATAATAAGGTCGTTGCTTCATTGTGGTCAGACCAAATTTGATCAGCTGGACAGTCACTGTTGTTCTATCATTGAGCTACCACAGCCCGGCGACCATATGGGCTTGAAAAATGCCACGGCCTACACCCTGGCCATGTTGCGCACCAGTCGAGCACGGCCGTCACTATGCAAACAGCTGTTTGCGGTGCGTTACACAGTGAGTTTGGTGTGTCAGTGTGAAGCAGAACTCTAATTACACTCCCTGATTGATGTATACCCATGCAAGATGTGTGAAAGCACTTTAGGCCTGCAATTTAGCATTCAATGTGATTTCTGCCCTTAAAACGCTGCTTTGCGTCAAATCCAGATTTTTCCCCGGGACTTTGGGCATGTATCCCACTCCGCCATGCCCCCCTCCAGGTGTTAGACCCCTTGAAACATCTTTTCCATCACTTTTGTGGCCAGCATAATTTTTTCTATTTTTCAAAGTTCGCCTCCCCATTGAAGTCTATTGCGGTTCGCGAACTTTTACGCAAACCGAACCTTCCGCAAAGCTTCGCGAACGGGGTTCACGAACCGAAAATCGGAGGTTCGCGACATCTCTAGCTATTATATTGCCCTCTAATATATTTATACATGTTAATTAGATCCCCTCTCTTTTCTCTAGACTAAATAAACACAGTTTATCTAACCTTTCTTGGTAAGTGAGACCTTCCATCCCACGTATTAATTTTGGTGCTCGTCTCTGCACCTGCTCTAAAACTGCAATATCTTTTTTGTAATGTGGTGCCCAGAACTGAATTCCATATTCCAGATGTGGCCTTACTAGAGAGTTAAACAGGGGCAATATTATGCTAGCATCTCGAGTTTTTATTTCCCTTTTAATGCATCCCAAAATTTTGTTAGCTTTAGCTGCAGCGGCTTGGCATTGAGTACGATTATTTAACTTGTTGTCGATGAGTACTCCTAAGTCCTTCTCCAAGTTTGATGTCCCCAACTGTATCCCATTTATTTTGTATGGTGCTAGACCATTGGTACGACCAAAATGCATGACTTTACATTTTTCAACATTGAATTTCATCTGCCATTTATGTGCCCATATAGCCATCCTATCCAGATCCTGTTGCAATATGACACTATCTTCCTGAGAGTTGATGATTCTGCACAATTTTGTATCATCTGCAAAAATAGCAACATTGCTCACTACTGCATCTACTCGGTAATTAATAAATAAATTGAAAAGCACTGGACCCAGTACAGACCCCTGTGGGACCCCATTGCTAACAGTTTCCCATTTTGAGTACGATCCATTGACCACAACTCTTTGTTTTCTGTCCATTAGCCAGTTCCCTATCCATGCACACAGAATCTTCCCCAGTCCTTGCATCCTCAACTTTTGCACCAGACTTTTGTGGGTAACAGTGTCGAAGGCCTTTGCAAAGTCCAAGTATATCACATCTACAGCATTCCCAATATCCATATTAGCGTTCACTACCTCATAAAAGCTGAGCATGTTAGTCAAACAGGACCTGTCTTTAGTAAACCCATGTTGATGCTGAGAAATAAGATTATTTTCTACTATGAAGTCATGTATAGTATCTCTTAGTAACCCCTCAAATAGTTTGCATACAACTGATGCTAAGCTTACAGGTCTATAATTTCCTGGATCTGATTTTTTGCCCTTCTTAAATAATGGGAAAACGTGGGCTGTACGCCAATCCACTGGGACTCTGCCAGTTGAAAGAGAGTCAAAAAAGTTAAGATAAAGGGGTTTATCTATAACGGAACTTAATTCCCTTAGGACCCGAGGATGCATGCCATCCGGGCCAGGTGCCTTGTCTATTTTTAATTTATTTAGTCTTGCCTTCACTTTTTCCTGCGTTAAGTATTATATTATAGTTAGTAGATTGAGACTCTTCTGCCTCTGTAATTTGCAACAGTGCTGTTTCCTTTGTGAAGACAGAAGCAAAGAAAGCATTTAATAACTCTGCCTTACCTTGGTCATCCACCATTGAGTTCCCACCCTCATCCTTTAGGAGTCCTATACAGTCAACCTTTCTTTTTTTTAGAGTTGATGTACTTGTAAAACTTTTTTGGGTTAGATTTGATATCCCTGGCGATTTGATTTTCAGCTTCGATCTTTGCCAGCCTAATTTCTTTTTTACAATTTTTATTGCACTCCTTATAATTGCTTAGTGCAACATTGGTCCCCTCCTGTTTTAGGACCTTATAGGCATTCCTTTTCCTCTTCATTTTATCCCTAACCTTTCTATTCATCCATAGAGGCCTTTTTTTATTCCTAGACATTTTGTAGTTACACATCACCTCGTACATGGCCCCATAGGGGTCAACCAATAGGTGTATACACCTTCACAGAAGGTAACTGGGGTGTAGGAATCAAAAGGGGTGCATAGGTGTAACATAGAAAGATAGGGTGCCACTCAACAAATGTTTCACCCCAGAAACGGGGCATCGTCAGGAGAATATATAGTGCACATACAAATATTTACGCAGTACCACAATCCCCCACCAAATAACAAAAATTCCCCCCAGCAATAGCCCAAGTCAGAGCTATACTTACCGTTTTAGGAGTATGATACATACAGTATTTATGAGATTCTAATACAATTGTATCATGAGGGAACGCTAGCTGATTATTGCCAAATAGGGTAGGTGGATACTTTGTGAAGTAAGTGTGTATGTGTGTGTGGGGGGGGGGATCAGCAAAGACCCTCGGTCCTATTTCTGGAACCTCAATACACCAAGGGCCTGATTCACAAAGCGGTGCTAACAGTTAGCACGCTGGTGAAAATCCCTTTATCATGCCTAAACTCAGTTTAGGCATGATAAGTTTAGGTGTGATAAGTTTAGGTGTGATATGTTTAGGCATGATAAGTTTAGGTGTGATAAGTTTAGGCATGATAAGTTTAAGCGCCAACTGGGTTGCACCGCACTGCACAGCTGATCAAAAGTTTTGCGCTAGCAAAGTCTGGTGCAGTTGGCTGATGGTGTAATGGTTAAGGGTTCTGCCTCTGACACAGGAGACCTGGGTTCGAATCTCGGCTCTGCCTGTTCAGTAAGCCAGCACTAATTCAGTAGGAGACCTTTGGCAAGTCTCCCTTACACTGCTACTGCCAATAGAGCGCGCCCTAGTGGCTGCTGCTCTGCTCTAGCGCTTTGAGTCCGCAAGGAGAAAAGCGCAATATAAATGTTATTTGTCTTGTCTTGCACTTCGTATAAAGTTTAATGGCGCTGCTTTGCGTGCGGGACTTTGTAAGCGATCTAAACTTATCTAAACTTATCATGCCTAAACTTATCACACCTAAACTTATCATGCCTAAACTTATCACACCTAAACTGGCTTTTCACCAGCGTGGTGCAATGGTTAGCATATATTGTTAACTATTTTTGAATTATATAGAGAGAGAAAACAGGATTTTAAAAACTGAAAATTATTTACACTAAGTTTATTCTCTTACTCGTGTATAGCTAAAAACATTGCATGATCATATACAGAAGGCTTTAAAGCTCATATCCAGGAAGAATGAAAATGCTTTTGTTTTGTAATGGTGAAATCTGCCACTGTATCTTGCTTGGCCTTTTCCTGGGTTCAGCTAAGCAGTGCTGTCTTCTGGGAGGTGTACACCTCTCACATTTCTTTGTAAATATTTTATTATATATTTTCATGGAACAACACTGAAGATATGACACTGTAATACAATGTAAAGTAGTCAGTGTACATCTTGTATAACAGTGTAAATTTGCTGTCCCATCAAAATAACTCAACATACAGTCATAAATGTCTAAAGCACTGGTAACAAAAGTGAGTACATCCCTAAGTGATGAATGTCAAAGTCAAACTTCTGCCCAATTAGACAGTTTCCCTCCCTGGGGCCATGTTACTTGTTAGTGTTTCAAGGTCTCAGGTGTGAATGGGGAGCAGGTCTCTCATACTCTCATACTAGTCACTGGAAGTGCAACATGGCACCTCGTGGGCGTGGCAGAGAACTCTCCCAGGATTTAAAAAAAATAACTGTTTCCTAGGCTATAAGAACATTGCCAACTATGAGCTGCAGCACAGTGGCCAAGGTTACACAATGGTTTAACAGAAACAGGATGTGCAATGGTCAACAACAAACAACAACAACAAAGAACATTTTAAAGCGCTTTTCTCCCATAGGACTCAAAGTGCATATGCATGGCTCAGATCGGTAATTTGTTGATTGGTAAATTGTTAGACAGAGGAGGAATAAGGCTTGGTTTACACTGGCAATTAAGTGGCTAACGGATCCGTGAAAACGGATCTGATTACCGGACAATCAGATCCATTTTCACTCCGTTGCCATTCAGCTGTTTCTGTTCCGTTTCCCCACATTCTTCCTAGACCCCCATCCCCAAAGTGGAATTTGCTGTCCAGAATGGTCCGTTTGTTATGCAGTGTGAAGGAGCATTCCGTTTTCTCTTGTCTCCAATGCAGCGCTTTAGCTTCCATTTCCGTTCTGCTGGGCTCAGCAGTCCAGTAAAATTGGTTCAGCAGAAAACTTGCGATCCGTTCAGCGGATCCTTTATAATCTGTTCCCTTCTGTTCCGGGAATGGACCATTTTTTAACTCTAATGTGAACTGAGCCTAACAGAGGTTGACCAAAGATGTTGAGTGCACATGCTCAGCATTAAAACATTCAAGATATTGTACAGTATATGCAGAGGCGTAGCTAGGGTTTTCAGCGTAGCTAGGGTTTTCAGCACCCGGGGACATAGATGGTTTTTGCGCTCCATCTGGTGACCACACATCAGAATGTGGTTTTGGTCATTGGTGGAGTCAAATATTATTTAGATAGCCATATGTGCCTCCTTACCCCATTCAGATAGCCAGATATGCCCTCCTTTAAATAGCCACATATGCACCCCTTTAGATAGCCAGATCTGCTTCCCATTTCCCCCATCTAGATAGCCAGATGTGCCCCACTTTGGATCGCCTTTTGCTGCTGCTGTTAATGCTTCTGCATTCCTCTGGAGGAGGAGGGAGAGAAGAAGGTGCAATTCGGGTAGCCAGCGAGCCACCTGCACATAGGGGTGCAATGGTCGTGCTGAGCGCCCTCACAGTTCTGCGCGCGGGGACATATGTCCTCCCTTGCCCACCCATAGCTACGCCTCTGAGTATATGGTCTGTAATAGGCTGATCCCCAACCTCATGCTCTACAAACATTTTAGCCTTTTATTTATGTCCACAGTCAGGTATTAGCTACCCCTGAACACCAGTGTTCACCACTGAACACTCAGGCTTGTTTCATTATAGTACATAGGGCATTTAACACCTGGAGTTGTGTTTAAATGCTAGGAATTTTTAACAAAGAAGTACTCTAAAAATACCCATGTTAGCATGATTTTAAAATTCACTATTTTCAACAAACATATACTCCATTTAACCCCTTGCCGACTGCTCCACGCCAATTGGCGTGAATGCGGCGGCAGCCCCAGGACCACTCCACGCAAGATGCACGCGCATCCCCGCTGGAATGACGGAGCTCCGCTCTGCCATCAGTCTCCCAGTCTGCTTCCCTGCCTGTCTCCGTTTATCCAGATTCCAGACCCACTGATCAGTGTGGCGACAGTGATGGCCAGGGCTTACCTCTTCCTCCCCTCCCTGGTGGAGGAGGAAGGTAGATGTTTGGCCCTTTCCTCCCTGCAGGGCTGCTACCCCATAGTTGCACCACTGAGACAGGGCAAGTTCTTCTTGCCTTAGGCATTTAATTACCTTAGGCAGGTAATTCTCTGGTCACCAACTGTGTCCTCTGGTTTTAGTGAGGGAGTGGAATATTTATCCACGACTTCCCATTGGTCAGTTGGGTCGCGTGCAGCAGAAAAGGGAACATACGTGCATACTGCAGTAATGCATGTTTTTCAGCCTTTAATAAACAGGCTAGTTGTAATTTGTTGTGATATACAGCAGGGCAAAGTCGAAGAATAAAGGAACAAAATACAGCTGATTTATAAACAGACCGACTATTATAGCATTCAGGCTTCAGGATGCTTGCCTGGACACTCTGCATGAAATTATATGATGACTTCACTACAGTAAGTGTAATGTTGTACCAGTGTACCACTAGAGATGGGCCGAACGGTTCGCCGGTGAACGGTTCCAGGCGAACTTCCGGGGTTCGCGATCGCGGAGAACCATGAACTTTTCCGGAACTTCGGTTCGCCCCCATAGTGCATCATGAGGGTCAACTTTGACCCTCTACATCCCAGTCAGCAGGCACATTGTAGCCAATTAGGCTACACTCCCTCCTGGAGCCCCACTCCCCTTGTAAAAGGCTGTCAGCATCAGGCATTGAACTCACTCGTGTGCTTGCAGTAATTAGAGAAGGGATAGCTGCTGCAGACTCTCATAGGGAAAGCTTAGTTAGGCTCTTGTAGGCTTGTTAGCTTGCTCCGGGCTGATTGTTATTGCTAAAAAAGCACCCCTCAACAGCTCTTTTGAGAGATAATCTTGTTCTTGCGATCTATTTTTTTTTTGTGGCCCACTTGCATTATATACAGCCCTGTCAATGGTGGTATAATTACTACTGTGCTAGGTGCACATTGTAATACCCATCACTGCATATACCTATTAACTTTTGTTCACTTCAGTACACCCACCTACCTACATAAGCGCACGCAGTGTCACTGTGCCTGTCCGGTACCTGTGTGTGTGTGTGTGTGTGTGTGTGTGTGTGTGTGTGTGTGTGTGTGTGTGTGTGTGTGTGTGACAGGTGCACATTGTAATACAGATCACTGCATATAGCTACCTGTTGTTCACTTCAGTGCACCCACCTATCTATGTGAGCGCACGCAGTGTCACTGTGCCTGTCCAGTACCTGTGTGTGTGTGTGTGACAGGTGCACTTTGTAATACTCATCACTGCATATACCTACCTGTTGTTCACTTCAGTGCACCCACCTATCTACGTGAGTGCACGCAGTGTCACTGTGCCTGTCCGGTACCTGTGTGTGTGTGTGTGTGACAGGTGCACATTGTAATACCCATCACTGCATATACCTATTACCTTTTGTTCACTTCAGTACACCCATCTACCTACATAAGTGCACGCAGTGTCACTGTGCCTGTCCGGTACCTGTGTGTGTGTGTGTGACAGGTGCACTTTGTAATACCCCTCACTGCATATACCTACCTGTTGTTCACAGTGCACCCACCTACCTACGTGAGCGCACGCAGTGTCACTGTGCCTGTCCGGTACCTGTGTGTGTGTGACAGGTGCACATTGTAATACCCATCACTGCATATACCTACCTGTTGTTCACAGTGCACCCACCTACCTACGTGAGTGCACACAGTGTCACTGTGCCTGTCCAGTACCTGTGTGTGTGTGTGACAGGTGCACATTTGTAATTGCATATTGGTTCACAGTACCTGTGTGACCGCACGCTGTGTAATATACCACTTCGAGCATACCTGTTAACTGCACCTGTGTGACAGCTGCGCATTGTATTGTAATACCAGTCACTGCATACCTTTCACTGCATCTGTGACTGCACATTGTATTATACTTGGCAGTCAGTGCATACCTTTCACTTAAATGGATAGCAGACTTGCCCTCCATAACAGATTCTCATTAAAGGATTTAAAATTGATTAGTCTCATATACAGCAGTGCCTTGAAAGTCCTCCTGTATTGTTATTTTTTGTCATTACCTTGGGACTTGCATGGCCTGCCTGCTGCCTTCCTTGGATGTGTGGTGGTAGCCGTTTCTCAGGCTCCAACTCCGGACCGGAATCGAACCCTGACTCCCCGCCCGTATGCTTTCTTTAACAATGGTAGAGAAAGAACCATCGACAGTATGAGCAGCGATGGACTACTGGGTTCGCAGACTTGACCTGTGGCCAGAGCTGTCCCAATTTGCCATCCAATTTCTGTCTTGCCCTGCCTCAAGCGTCTTGTCAGAAAGGACCTTCAGCGCAGCGGGAGGCATTGTCATTGAGAAGAGAAGTCACCTAAGTCACAAAAGTGTTCAGTACCTCACCTTTATCAAAATGAATGAGGCATGGATCCCGAGGGCTACTGCCCGCCCCAAGTCAGTCCCCGCACACAGCATCTCTGCCTGCACGCCGTGTGACTGCCTGCCCCAAGACTAAGTCAGTCCCCACACAGCACCTCTGCCCGCAGGCCGCTTGACTGCCTTCTCCGCCACCACCAACAGGGTCCAGGACTGCAGGTGGATTCCTGAAATTTTAAGGCCGCTATACTCCTTTTTATGGTGTGTGTACATGCCTGCCTTTATCACAATAAAGCAATGACCGCCGGCTATATGACTGTCTCGGTAATAAGGTCATTGCTTCATTGTGGACAGACCAAATACGATCAGCTGAATAGTCACTGTTGTTCTGTCATTGAGCTACCACAGCCCAGCGACCATATGGACTTGAAAACCGCCATGGCCTGCACTCTCACCATGGTGCGCACCAGTCCAGCACGGCCGTCACAACACAAACAGCTGTTTGCGGTGCGTTACACAGTGAGTTTGGTGTGTCAGTGTGAAGCAGTATTTTAATTACACTCCCTGATTGATGTATACACATGCAAGATGTTTTACCTGCAATTTAGCATTCAATGTGATGTCTGCCCTTAAAACGCAGCTTTGCGTCAAATCCAGATTTTTCCCCGGGACTTTTGTCGTCTATCCCACTCCGCCATGCCCCCCTCCAGGTGTTAGACCCCTTGAAACATCTTTTCTATCACTCTTGGGGCCAGCATAAGTGTTTCTAGTTTTCAAAGTTCGCCTCCCTATTGAAGTCTATAGCGGTTCGCGAAAGTTTGCGCAAACCAAACTTTTGCAGAAGTTCGCGAACCAAAAATCTGAGGTTTCAGGCCATCTCTATGTACCTCCAATAAGTGTCAGATTCTCCAAAGTACATGAGCACTCCCTATAAACAGCAGAATTTCTCTTGCCAATCTGAGAGCATTTGCATGCATGCATGGCTTTATCTCTACTCTGCAGCTGTGAGTCTTTAACCCATGGAGACACTCTTACTAATGCTTACTGATGCCAGCAGTGTATCTTCAGAGAGTCACTAGGAGCTTTAGCGCTAAGATGGTAAGATCTATGCATGAAGGTAGGTCAGAAACAAACGCCTGACACTATGAATGCCAGCAGGGGTCAATCACTCTGGCCCACGGGCACTGTTTGTCCTTAGTTGTTATTACTTCAGTTCAATGGAGTTTTAAAACAGTCTCTGATATGAAAATATTGGCAGAGTAAAACCTGTAATTGCAGTAGAGAGTGTGAATAAGCATGACAGGTTAATAATAAGGCACAGTGAAAAGTAAGAGATATCAGCTGAATAAATGCATGCCGCAGTACGTTCTGTTAGTACAAAGGGTGACATCTGAAGCATTTGGATTAGAGTATGAATCTGGCAGGCGGCAGGGACGAGCACTTGAGCAAGGCTGTGTCTGTCTCTTCCATTTTGGCAGGCCCCTCACAATCCAGCTTCCCTACCCTGTTCCACAGTTTCTCACCAAGATGTGAGATTTACAGGGGAGGTTTGGAAAAACAAATAATTAGAAGATCAGAACAGATGTTGAAAAGATACAGAGTAACAATCAGGCTACATGGACCTTGTTAGGGGATGGAGCTGTGATTATTGTATCCATGTGCACGGCAGACTAAAACGATCATATTTCAGAGAATGTACTCCTGCTCCACTCTTCATCTACCTAGCAGAATAATAATTTGTGAAATGAGCAACATGTTTTCAATGCAACTTGTTTAGAGGTTGGCTCCACCCAGATCTGAAAATTCATTGTTCAGCAGACACTGTCATGTCAAATTACACACTGTTTACTTTTATGACTTTCAGGACTCAACAACATTATTTCCTGGCACTGGATCCTGAATGTCTGCCCCCACAGACATTACCATCTCATTCTTTTCTCAAAGCTGAATTCCAGGATATTTTTGTCTTTTGAAAGTAGCCATCTTCCCTCGTAGTGATGTTGTACTTTACAGTTGTTCATTTGTCTTTAGAAACAGTACTGGACTCAGAATAGAGAAGGCACAGGAGAGGCCTCTGGTTAGGTGGACTGCTCATCCCAGCTGTGCAGATGCTATTAGCCTGGCAGTCTGGGCCACACCTCCTGATCCTCAGTCTCCAGTAGTGATGTGTGTCTACAGTCACACCATATTTACATATGCAGGTATAAAAGTTCAACACTTTGCCTAGTGACTTAACCTAGTGACTTAAATGTCTTCTTCAGAGCTTGAGCTGCAGGGATGCATACTGCAAACACTGAATGCTGAAAAGGTGAAACACAAAGCAGTTTAATTCTAAGCAGGCTGTTGTATTGCCACTTTGTATTGCTGAAATTGCCTGGAAATGTGTGGTGGGTATTTTAGAGATAAAAAGGTACTGTTAAGAAAGCATCACAATTCTGAGAGGTGTAGCTTAGCATGTGTATTAACCCTGTCTCTAAGCTTCCCTAAGAACAGTCTGTTTGTACTAGGGAGTCATAACAAGGTCAAGGATTGAGTCAGTGCTGTCAGCTTTCATAGCTCTCCACAGACAGACTCCATAGTGGAAGCTGAATGAATTGAGCAAACAAAAGGCATACAGTATGTAGAATTTTCTTCCTTTGTAAGAGGAACTGTCACACAGCGTTTGCTTGCAAACGTGTTCTTGAGTTCATATATACTTTAAACCAAACCTGAATTTTTTTTTTATTACATTATTGGCCTAGTTTCTAGATGAAATAGGAAGTTCTGACCACTTCCTGTGTCTTCCTTCCTTACCCCGATGTTTGGTTAGCAGAGCTTCTATAAAGGCTCTCTTGAGGAAGTGCTCACGCCCATGAACAAGCACTTTTTTAACTGTGCAGACAGACTGACGGAAGATGGTTTGGGAATTTGCACATTTCCAGTGGAAATGCAATTGTTCACGGTCCCTGGTCATGTAGTTTGTGAACTCATGCGTGTGCAGTTGGACAGAACTGTTTCATGGCCAGGAGTATTCCCAGAAGAGAGAATTTGAGTGCCTGGCAGTTGAATATATTGAATTATGGAGCCAATTATACATATATTTTTTCAGGTACACTTTAAGCGCTACAGTCAGTGCTGTAGAGGCTGCCATGCATATTTCTTGTCATTAGAGATGGCCCGAACAGTTAGCTGGCGAACGGTTCCCGGCAAACTTCCGGGATTTGAGATCGCGGAGAACCGCAAGCTTTACAGGAAGTTCGATTCGCACCCATAGTGCATGATGAGGGTCAACTTTGACCCTCTACATCACAGTCAGCAGGCACATTGTAGCCAATCAGGCTACACTCCCTCCTGGAGGCCCTCCCCCCCTTATGAAAGGCAGGCAGCATCAGGCATTGGACTCACTCATGTGCCTTCAGTAATTAGAGAAGGGAAAGCTGCTGCAGACTCTCATAGGGAAAGATTAGTTAGGCTCTTGTAGGCTTCTTAGCTTGCTCCTTGCTGATTCTTATTGTTAAAAAAGCACCCCTCAACAGCTCTTTTGAGAGCTAATCTTGTTCTTGTGATCTATTTTTTTTTGTGTGTGTGTCGCACTGACACTTGTTTTGCATAGACAGCCTTGGTAATTCCAATTGTGTGTGCCACTACCAGGCCCAGCACATTCAGTGACTACTACCTGTGTGTGTGACAGGTGCACATTGTAATACCCATCACTGCATATACCTACCTACCTGTTGTTCACAGTGCACCCACCTATCTACGTGAGCTGAGCGCACGCAGTGTCACTGTGCCTGTCCGGTACCTGTCTGTGTGTGACAGGTGCACATTGTAATACCCACTGCATATACCTACCTGTTGTTCACTGTGCATCCACCCACCTACGTGAGCGCACGCAGTGTCACTGTGCCTGTCCGGTACCTGTCTGTGTGTGACAGGTGCACATTGTAATACCCACTGCATATATCTACCTGTTGTTCACTGTACACCCACCCACCTACGTGAGCACACGCAGTGTGATATACCACTCCGTGCATACCTGTTAACTGCACCTGTGTGACTGCACATTGTATTAGTCAAGTCAGTGCATACCTTTCACTTCATCTCCCCCGATATGGACAAAACAGACAAAACAGGTAGAGGCAGAGGTAGAGGCAGACCCAGAGGAAGGCCACCCGGCAGGTCTGTGCGAGGTCGTGTTGATGTGATTTCGTGCAGCCCTGGCCCAAAGTACAGTGCTCAGAAGAAGGCACGTCCCATCAACTCCCAAGATTGTCAGGACGTGGTTGACTATTTAAGACAGAACACCTCATCTTCCGCAGCACCACAGCAGCTACAAGCACCACAGCAGCTGCATTTGACACTTCACAGGAGTTAATTGGTGGGGAATTAACTGATTCACAGCCATTATTGTTACAACCAGATGAAGGTGCTAAGCAAGTTACACTACCTCATATGTCTGAGTTAGGCGGCGACACTATGGACGTAACGTGTGAGGGGGAGGATGATGAAGTACATGCTGTTAGAGCAGTTTTGGAGGTGTCTGAGGCAAGCGAAGCTGGGCAGGATGTTTATGATGATGACGATGATACGGATACCACGTGGGATCCTAAGAGACAAGATGACCAAGGGGTCAGTTCAGAGGGGGAGCCAGAGAGGAGTAGGAGGAGACGAGTTGCTGAAAGAAGCACGGGGAGCTCGTCATCAGAAACAGCTGGTGGCAGTGTCCGGTGCCAGCCAACATGCCCTTCAACATCAGCTGCTGATGCCACCATAGTGCCATCACCCCAGGGGGGCTCAGCGGTTTGGAAATTTTTTAGTGTGTCGCCCGTAGATCAGAGCAATGCCATCTGTTCTCTCTGCCTCCAAAAATTGAGCAGTGGAAAGGCCAACACCCACGTAGGGACAACTGCCATACGAAGGCACCTGCAGAAAAGGCACAAACTGCAATGGGAAGAGCACCTGAGCAAAAGCAGCACACAAAAGCAAAGCCACCCTCCTTCTCCTCTTCCTCCTTCAGGTGCAGCATCTTCAGCCGCTTTCTCCCTTGCCCCTTCACAGCCACTCCGCCTCTGCCCTTGAGCGGTTCCTACTCCTCTGCTCACAGCAGCCAGGTGTCTGTGAAGGAAATCTTTGAGCGAAAAAAGGCAATTTCTGCCAGTCACCCCCTTGCCCGGTGTCTGACAGCTGGCTTGGTGGAACTGTTAGCTCGCCAGCTGTTACCATACCAGCTGGTGGACTCTGAAACCTTCCGTAAATTTGTGGCCATTGGGACACAGCAGTGGAAGTTACCAGGCCGCAATTATTTATCTAAAAAGGCGATAACCAAACTGTACCATGAAGTTGAGAGGCAAGTTGTGTCATCTCTGGCACACAGCGTTGGTTCAAGGGTCCACCTGACCACGGATGCCTGGTCTGCCAAGCGCAGTCAGGGCAGGTACATTATTTACACAGCCCATTGGGTCAACCTGGTGACCGCTGGCAAGCAGGGAGTACATGGCTGTGCAGTGGACCAAATTGTGACACCTTCACGGCTTGCAGGCAGGCCTCCTGCCACCTCCTCTCCTTCTCCTCCTACTCCTCCTGCTACATCCTCTTCGCTATCATCCTCCTCCTCCTTGGCTGAGTGGCAGTTCAACTCTACTGGTGCTGCAATCTCCTCTCCAGCTAGACAGCCCCATCTCCCCAGGGCCTATGCTGCATGCCAGGTACGACGGTGTCACGCCATCTTAGACATGTCTTGCCTCAAAGCGGAGAGTCACTCTGGACCAACTCTTCTGGTTGCTCTTAACAAACAGGTGGATCAGTGGCTGACCCTTCACCAGCTGGAGATCGGCAACATGGTGTGTGACAACGGCTGCAATATCCTTTCCGCTTTGAATTTAGGAAAGCTGACACATGTACCCTGCATGGCACATGGGCTGAATCTAGTCATTCAAAGATTTGTGTCAAAGTACCCAGGGTTAGAGGATGTCCTGAAGCAGGCCAGGAAGTTGTGTGGCCTTACAGGTGGTCTTACACGGCCATGGCACGCTTTGCGGACATTCAGTGGAGTAACAATTTGCCGTGAGACGCTTGATATGTGATAGCCCGACTCGCTGGAATTCGACCCTGGTCATGTTCTCTCACATGCTAGAACAGGAGAAAGCCGTCACCCAGTATCTGTACAATTACAGTAAAAGGACACAATCTGGGGAGATGGGGATGTTCTGGCCCAACAACTGGACACTGATGCGAAGTGCATGCAGGCTCATGCGGCCGTTTGAGGAGGTGACCAACCTGGTGAGTCGCAGTGAAGGCACCATCAGTGACTTGATCCCGTACGCCTACTTCGTGGCGCGTGCCGTGCGTAGAATGGTGGATCAAGCTGTGGAGGAGCATGAACAGGAACAGTTACGGGAGGAACAGTTACGGGAGGAATTTTCATCAGAACCAGATGTTTCCTCAACACCTGCGGCAGCACAGAGGGGGGAGGGGAGGAAGAGTCGTGTGGGGAAGAGGAGTCAGACTCGGATAATGAGGAAGGTGTTTATTTGGAGGAGGAGGAGGTGGCGGCAAAAGAACAACCGCAGCAGGCATCACAGGGGGCTTGTGCTGCTCTACGTTCCCGTGGTATTGCCTGACGTCACTAAGGAAGAGCAAGAGGAGATGGATAGTACGTCTGGATCCAACTTTGTGCAGATGGCGTCTTTCATGCTGTCCAGCCTGTTGAGGGATCCCCGTATCAAAAAAACTCAAAGGGAATGACCTGTACTGGGAGGCCACGCTACTAGGCCCTCAGGATAGGCACAAAGTGGCGGACATGTTACCAACTCACCAGAAGGCAGAAAGGATGCAGCACATGCAGAACAAGCTGGCAACTATGCTTTACAATGCGTTTAATGGCCCATACTCACTGGCTAAATTTGTGGCCTGTCGCTAGCACACGTGTGCGCGACAGGCCGGCGACAGCTCGTCGCCAGGTCCCTCCGCATACACACGGCGGAGGGACCTGGTAACTGATGCGAAGGATGCTGTCGCTGATGTTCCTCCCCCCGCCGGAAGCTCAGGGTATTCCCTGCTGGTTGCTGTCGCTAGTCCGCATACCCACGCGGACTAGCGACAGTTGCGGCGGAGTTGCAGTGCCAACTGTCGCCAGGCGATTGACTGCGCCAATTGCCTGGCAACAACAGCAATGAGCGACGGTTCGGAGTGCGCGCCCGTGTTGTGCCTCATACTCACGGGCGACCTGTCGTGTGTTGCGGCGACAATTGTAGCCCGTGAGTATGGGCCATAAGGGTGATGTCACAGCACAACGCAATAAAGGTACCACTGCCAGTAATCCTCCTCCCATGTCCACGCAGGCAAGGACAGGACGGCAGGTAGCCGACTACCTGGCCTTAAGTGTGGATGTAGACACTGTGAGCAGCGATGAACCCTTGGACTACTGGGTGCGCAGGCTTGACCTGTGGCCAGAGCTGTCCCAATTTGCCATCCAACTTCTTTCTTGCCCTGCCTCAAGCATCCTGTCAGAAAGGACCTTCAGCGCAGCTGGAGGCATTGTCACTGAGAAGAGAAGTCGCCTAAGTCACAAAAGTGTTCAGTACCTCACCTTTATCAAAATGAATGAGGCATGGATCCCAGAGGGCTACTGCCCACCCGAAGACTAAGTCAGTCCCCACACACAGCATCTCTGCCTGCACGCCGTGTGACTGCCTGCCCCAAGACTAAGTCACTCCCCACACAGCACCTCTGCCCACAGTCTGCTTGACTGCCTTCTCTGCCACCACCAACAAGGTCCAGGACTCCAGGGGGATTCCTGAATTTTAAGGCTATAATAATTTTTCTGGTGCGTGTACATGCCTGCCTAATTTTTCTGGCTGCAATGCAGCTGCAACAACAAAACAAAAGGCATGTACATGTGCCAATTCCTCTTCGTGATCATTACCTTGCTGCAGTGAAGTGGCTTGCGTATCACAATGAAGCAATGACCGCCGTCTATATGAGTGTCTTGGGGGTGGCACACCAAAGATAATAAGGTCATTGCTTCATTGTGGACAGACCAAATTCCTTGGATGTGTGGTGGTGGTAGCCGTTTCTTAGGCTCCCACTCCAGACCAGAATCTAACCAGGATTCCCTGGCCATTACCCATGGTCACCATGCTACTGAGAAAGTACCATCTAAAGTTTCACACAGTTGAATGAATGGCAGACTTGCCCTCCATAACACATTCTCGTTAAAGGATTTAAAGTTGATTCATCTCATATACAGCAGGACCTCGTAAGTCCTCCTGTATTGTTATTTTTGGTCACTACCTCGGGACGTGCATGCCATGCCTGCTGCCTACCTTGGATGTATGGTAGCCATTCCTGCTCCTTTGCCCACAGCGTGCCTGCTGCCTTCCTTGGATGTGTGGTGGTGGTAGCCGTTTCTTAGGCTCCCACTCCGGACCGTAATCGAACCAGGATTCCCCGGCCATTACCCGTGGTCACCATGCTACTGAGAAAGTACCATAGAAAGTTTCACACAGTTGAATGAATGGCAGACTTGCCCTCCATAACACGTTCTTGGCAAATGCTTTCGATTTGGTTTGTCTTGCGCTGGGTCGAGGGTCCATCTGACCACAGATGCCTGGTCTGCAAAGCACGGTCAGGGCAGGTACATTACTTATACAGCAAATGGGTCCTTACTTGGATGTGTGGTGGTGGTAGCCAGTTCTCAGGCTCCCACTCCGGACCGGAATCGAACCCTGATTCCCCGGCCATTACCCGTGGTCACTCACAATGGCAGACTTGCCCTCTATAAAAGATTCTTGTTGCAGGTACTGAACAGCAAGCAGAACAAGTATTTAAAAAAATAGATGTAAGCTTTAACAATGGTAGCGAAAGAACCATTGAAAGTTGATAAGGCAGTCAGACATTACCTGACATCAATGAGTGAGAAAGAGCAATCTCGCCATGGTGCGCACCAGTCCAGCACGGCCGTCACAATGCAAACAGCTGAGTTTGGTGTGTCAGTGTGAAGCAGTTCTCCAATTACACTCCCTGATTGATGTATACACATGCAAGATGTTTTAACGCACTTTAGGCCTGCAATTTAGCATTCAATGTGATTTCTTCTCTTAAAACGCTGCTTTGCGTCAAATCCAGATTTTCCCCGGGACTTTTGGCATGTATCCCACTTCGCTATGCCCCCCTCCAGGTGTTAGACCCCTTGAAACATCTTTTCCATTACTTTTGTGGCCAGCATAAATGTTTCTAGTTTTTAAAGTTTGTCTCCCCATTGAAGTTTATTGCGGTTCACAAAAGTTCGCGCAAATCGAACGTTTGGCGAAGGTTCGCGAACCTAAAATCGGAGGTTCGGGCCATCTCTACTTGTCATAACTCATCTAGATTTGTAATGCCTAGGCATTCTTTATGTATAAACCTTACTATATCCTATCAGGCACAGGCTCTTAGCACGTTAGTGGGCGGACAGATTTGCTGGTGTTTGTATTTGCAGATATGTGATCTATCTTAACTAAGACTAATTCAGTGAATTAATTGCCAAGACATACACGCACTGAAACTGTAATATAAAACAAAAAGACATATCAGTCAAAATAACTCGGAGCATTAATTCACTATTATGTAACTACGAGGCAAATGCCATAAATTAACAAGAATAATTTCTCCCTGCAAACAGGTCATAGAGTAATATATGTAGTAAGTGTTGCAATAAACAGACTGTACGAGTCTTGGGAATGAAGTGGGAATGAGAGCACTGCAGATCATCATATCTAATTCCTCTTAGCCATAAATATAGTATGTAATACATAAAGGTATATTGAAGAGGTGACATAAAGCAGACCAAGTAGACCGCCATCAGAAATATTTAAACAAAAGTGTTTTAGGCTTTTGACATGCAACAGAGTAGCTATAAAAATACAATATAAACGTTCCAATACCAGTCGGCTGCCACTCAGAGGATTCCAGCTCCAGAAGTTTCTCTGAGATAAATCAGAAAACACCCAGCCAGGGAAAAACTAGGTTAAACACATTGTACAAGTAAATGATTATTTTACAGGAAAGGGGCCAGATGTGACCATGCTTAGCACTCGCAGAGCTTTTTTTTTTTATTTTTTCACCGCTTGCAATTGTGCAGATTAAAACATATTACACTAAACATTTCTATCTTCGGCTGGTTTTTAATATATGCATGAACTGTCTGAAAGAAAAAGAAGAGTCTACTTTCCCTCAGCAAGGCTTATCTCTATCCTATTGCTAATGCAACTTACGACTGGAACGGATGAAGCTGATTGGCTGTTGCCGCTGAGGGAAAAACACAGATGCTTCTTCTTTCTGAGTCTTCCTGAATGAATCCAAATGATAGTTCCCAAATGTCCCTTCTTTGGAGCCAATCCCTCCATCCCTACCTCCTCTCCAATTGTCCCTCTTTTAGGATTTGTAAACACATCTGTACAAAGAAATGTTCTGATTAACTGCTAGTTACCCAATTAAAGGAAGGAACTCAAAAGCATTCCCTGTCCACCACAATGGAAAAAAAAAACACACAGAAATCTTTACACAGGTTGGACAATCTCTGCACATTATAATGGACACAGATGCACAAAGAAAGTAATGTCCTTTCATACATTTTTTTTGTAATAAGCTGGGGAGTATTTGCATAAAATCATTTTGAGGAACAGCGAGAACCGTAGTCAGCAGCATAGTCACGCATTAGAAAGACTTTTATTAGTTATATAACTGCTTAATACAGACGGCATTGGACAGTTTCAGCTCCATGCGAGCAAGAGGTAACATGCATCATTTAAAGATAGTGGGTAGAATATGAAAATCATTTCTTTAGTCTCCTGTAAGCAAGGCATGATTCCAGGGTCACCCTGTTTTTAGGTTCGACCCACGAAAAACTCTGGTGGTTCTGGTCCTGCATAATTTGACTGGGTGCCCTTTCATACTTTACTCATCAGCAGTGGCGTATCTAGAGGGGCTCGTGCCATGGGCGCCACAGCACCATGGGCGCCATGCCTGCCCTGCACTGCGCCACTATGCCTGCCCCTCTGCTGCGCTGCCATGCCTGCTCCTGTGCACCCCCAACACTCAGACCTCAGATCAAATTATTCTGTTATCTGGGTAACATGGCTGCTTAATTTATGTATATGAGACATACTTTGCTATTTTATTATTTTATCTTGACGCACTTGGCAGCTTGATAATTTTATCTGCACATCCAAGCCTCGGAAGAAGCTACTATAGCGAAACGGTCGTCAGGCCATGCACCAGACGGCACCCACTGCCCATCCCACACACCCCCTTCATCTTACGTGTGGTGATATATTGGGGTGCTGATGATGTTAAGGATAATAACGGAACATATTCTTTCATTTTTCTGCCTGTGTTC
The DNA here is from genome assembly GCF_040937935.1 of Hyperolius riggenbachi. Classification (NCBI taxonomy): domain Eukaryota; kingdom Metazoa; phylum Chordata; class Amphibia; order Anura; family Hyperoliidae; genus Hyperolius; species Hyperolius riggenbachi. The sequence goes on along the minus strand of NC_090649.1, from coordinate 211,639,739 downwards.
CGTGTAGGTCTGCTAGAAGGGAGCTGTTGCCTTGAGTTGCTTGGGGCCAGGAAATGGGTGATTGTCTTGACCATAAAGTACTTTGAGTTTCTGTATGCAGTTCCTCTGAGAGTGGTTCCCTGCTAATGGGATTATCTGCCTGGCTTTTTTAACTCAGGAGACGGCCCATTGTCTCAATATACAAAGCAAGACTACCCCAGTCTGGAGACTAACACAGGAATGTTTGAAATGTACATGACAGCCTACTGGAAATGGGTGAAGGGGTGAAGTCCTTTTGATACCATTTTTTACCTGTGGAAATTGAATTATTGGTGGAGGTGCAAACGATACCCTGTAAATTACATCTATCGGAAGGGGGTTGGAAATCTCTGCAGACTTTAAGGGCTGAGACAGGAAAGCTTTGATGCTAGGAAATAATGGGAGGAAGCCTTGATCAAGTTTTCACCTGTAGTTGAAAGCCTCACTTCACAATCTTTTGATGTATAGACTTTTACCTGGAAATGGAATATGTCTGAGATTTAATTAAAAACTAATTCCTCCCCTCCCCAAGGAAGTTGCAGCCTCCAGGCATATCTCACAGTATAAAACCGCAGCTAGGATAGCCACAACTTGTAGTTCTTGGAGGTAGCACACACGGCTAAAACTAACCTGGTTCCTGACCAGAAGTGCGTACTCCCGCAACAACGCCAGATCGATACGCTGGTACATTTATTTCCCCGTTTATTTTGGTAAGCAAAGTCGCTTTGTGTGTATTTTTGTAACTTTTATCTTTGTAACTTTTTTTTTTTTTTTTTGTAATCTTTTGTATATATTCTGTTCTGCATTGTTCCACTTCCATTTTTCCTGGAATATTAAATTATTATTTAATAAGCTTGACTTCTGCTGTACTAAACTAACACTCATATCCTAGAAGAGATTGAAGTGTGTATAAGTTCCTGCCTGATTGTATGATTGGGCGACACTACTGTATAAGATTGTAATTGCATTGTGTGTGGGGGGTTTGTCATACGTTGGCCTAAAGCGCGCAGCTGACCCAACGTACGAAAAACGCCAGTGCGAGTAGCGACAGCAGAGTGGCTAACAGTATCGTTCGGAACGACTGTTAGTAGTTTTTTGCTGCACTACAGTGTAAGATTGCAACTGTGTGTGTGTGTGGGTGCGTGGCGTTCCCGTATTCGGCCTAAGCGCAAAGCTGACCTGAATACGAAAACGCGGAGTGCGCGCTGAGGACTCGACAGCAGAGTGGAAGTGTCTAGCGAACAGCTAGTGGTGGCAGTGAGAGGTGTACTGAGGGGTCCCAGCCTTGTTTTAGCTCGAATAAGGCTGCTCCCAGCTTGATCTGGTCAAACGCGCAGTCGGGAACCGTATACACAGGCGTGCCGCGGGCCGGTTCCTGACATAATTGGCTGGCAGTGGTGGGATCGTTTGGTACATTAGTACGCAGTTTAGCTCGCTATTCTGAGTACTAAAGGCTGGAAGCTTGCTAGAAGCAACTAGCCTACAGAAGTCTACTCAGTGCCGAATCTATATACTTTTTTTTTTGTTCAAAGATACACACTTGGTATTTTGCTTTCCCTCCCCCCCTTTTTTCTTTTTATTTTTTGCAACACGATGGCTCAGAAAGCATACAGCTATGCAAGGCAAAGCAAAGAGATGCTACTCAACCTGTGTGAGCACAAAGGCATCGAGACGGTGAGCGGCCAGACTAAGGAGCAGTTAGTTCGTGCGCTCGAGGAGTATGATGAGGCAGAGCAAGCCCGTGCTTCAACATCAGCGGATGCAGCTCACGACACGCCAGAGGAGGAATCGCTCCCGCCACAGAATGCGAGGGGAGACGATGTCCTGGACGATCCGCCGAACACCGAGATGACATCTCTGGAAGCTGATCTACAGCTACTGAACTCGGCTGATCCTGAACTGTGCCTAAAGCTGATCCTACTGCACCGACAGGCAGAGAAGGAACAAGCGGAACGGCGACACCAGGCCGAGAGGGAACAAGCTGCCCAGCGACTCCGGGCAGAGGAGGGAAGAGCTGAACGGCAACACCAGCTGGAGCTGGCTAAACTTCAGCAGCAGAACCGGTCTGCTGGACCCGCAGAACGCGAAGGTGAGCGAGTCCACAGAATCCCCCTGGATAAGTTCCCCGCTATGGACAAGGACTCTGACATAGACACTTTGCTACAGGGGTTTGAAAGGACTTGTCGGCAGTATCGGGTGCCCCGTGAGCAGTGGGCAAGATACCTCACACCAGGGCTGAGAGGCAAGGCCCTGGAGGCGTTTGTGAGTCTCCCCCAGGAGGAAGAAACAGACTTTGAGGCGATTAAGAAAGCCATCATTGTGCGATACCACCTCACGCAGAGGTGTATCGAAAACGTTTCAGGACAGTGCAGCGAGGTCCTAATGACAGTTACCTGGATCATGCGTGCAACCTGCGCACTGCCTTCCAGCAGTGGTTAAAAAGACTGTCAGTCAAAACCTTGGATGCCCTGCAGGAGCTGATGATAAAAGACCAGTTCCTACACACCTGTCCTGTTGAGGTCCGGCTGTTTGTGCTGGATCAAGAACCAAAGACCGTGGATGAGACTGCGGAAATGGCCGATTCCTACACCGCCCATAGAGCACCCGAGTCTCGGAGGACTACTACACCCAGCTGGAGGGGAGAACAGATGGCTAAACCTGTTTCACCCAGCACCCAGAGGAGGCAAGCACCGCTGTCTCCTGGATTCAGGCAACCAACCACTGACTGTGAAGAAACGCGGAAAAGCCGCCGCATGGACGCAGGATGAGGCGGCTGTTTCCACGGCTGGCATAGCGGAACGCGGAGAAACCGCCGCGTCTGACGCGGCGGTTTGCGTGCACAGGCCTGCTACTGACAGTCTGACCAGGCGCGGGGAGGCCACCACATGTGCAAATAGCGGTGCGCGTGCAGGCCAGCAGAGACATTGCAAAGTGTGACTGGTGTGGCTGGGACTGATAGTCCACACAGGTTCAGAATGACGCGCGCGCGCGCTGAGAGGCAGAGTTTATATGACAGCCAGAAGAAGGTCAGCTGACCAAGCTCGTCAGCTGACATCTCCACCACTTTTCATTGGTCCAGCACTTTAGGGTGGCGCTGGAGAACGCTGTAGTATATATACTGGTGGCTGGGCATTTGCTGGTTGTCTGCCGTTGCGATCACTACGTGGTAGCACTCAGGCCTTGTCTGTTTCTGTGTTCTAGCATAGTTTTCAAAGGTGTTGACATCAAGGCGCTCACACCTTAGCATTAGGAATATTGAATTGTATTATTTGTTGTGACCTTCTGCCTGCCTGACTATTCCTCTGAACTCTGATCCTGTACCTTGCTATTTCTGATATCCTGTTGCCAACCTCTGCTCGTTCCTGGACTCTGTACCTGCCTCCTGATTCTGTACCTCATTATTCTGATTCTCCGTTGCCTGACCCTGCCTGTTATTGGATTCCGTATCTGCCTTCTGATCTTGTACCTTATCTGTCTGTGTGTTGACGACCTGGCTTGGCCGACCTCGAGAACTAGCCTTACTGTTAGAGGCAGTTCCCAAATCTGTTAGTGACACCCACTCTTTGGTGTCACTCACGCTCTATCCTTCCCACCTTCTGCTTAGCTCCTCCCCCGGGAGAGTCTAGGCTTACGGAAGGAGCAGACGTCTGTGCAGTATTCCTTACTGTCTCTGTACCTACTCCTTAGGTACTGTCCACTAGTGTTACTGTTACACCCAATCACTCACTTCTCACTCAGGTGTCCAGAGGTTAGGATATATATCTGATTATCGGTGATACTGCAGATCATCAATAATCGGGTATATTCTGCATTCTCGGTGATACTGCAGATCACCGGTAATCAGACCCTCTCTGTGTTACACCGATCGTTACAGAACGGCAGACCCAAAAATGCAAATGGCCGCACACACTGACCGGCTGGGCGCACTTGCCACTTCGGTGGACAACATCAACCAAGTGCTGGGTAGCCACAAGACTATGATTGAAGCCTTGTCTGGTTCTTTACAAACCCTCCAGACAGCAGTGGATGAGGTGCGATCCCCTCCTAGCTCTGACATACGTTTGCCCGTACCTGAGAAATTTTCTGGTCACAGATCTGACTTCCGAAATTTTAGAAGTAGAGTGTTATCTTATTTTGAGTTGAGACCCCGATCTTCTGGAACTGTGGCCCAAAGGGTCACATTCATTAAGACTTTGCTATCAGGCGATTCTCAGACGTGGGCGTAAAGTTTGCCCACCGGAGACTTGGCCCTCACTTCAGTGGATGAATTTTTTAAAGCTATGTGTAACGATCGGTGAAGCACAGAGAGGTCTGATTACCGGTGATCTGCAGTATCACGGGAAATACAGACGTATACCAGATTATTTGTGATCTGCAGTATCACCGATAATCCAATATACTAGCTAACCTCTGTTCACCTGAGTAGAGTGTAGTGATTGGTGTAACAGTAACAGAGGACAAGCCTCAGTGCAGCAAGGGGTGTTGCACAAATACCTTCCGCAGATCTGAGCTCTCCAAGACGGGAGGAGTCAGACTGACGATAGGAAGGAAAGTCCAAGAGTGACACTCAGGAAGAAGTGTCACTAACAGGACAGGGAACCGCCTCCAATAGTGAGGTCGGTTCTCGAGGTCGGACAAGCCAGGTCATAACACACGGACAGATAAGGTACAGGTACAGCAGGCAAAGGCGGAGTCAAAGTACAGGCAGGGTTCGGCAACTGGGTATCAGATATAATCGGGGTACAGAATCAGGAGGCAGAAAACAGAGTCTAGGTATGAGCCGGGGTTCGGCAACAGAGTATCAGAAATATCGAGGTACAAGATCAGGGTTCAGGAGAATGGTCGGAACAGGCAATAGGTCATAACATATAATCACAATCAAACTAGTACTTTAGCTATCAAATATCTAGCTAAGTGTAGGATTACAGCTCCAGCTGGTCCCGGCACACTTCAGGATCTGACTACGGATCTGGGTGCTCCCACGTATGTGATCGCAACGCCAGACACCCGAGAAATGACCAGGCAGCAGTATATATACTCTTCTCACTCCCCAGCACCTCCCACAGTGCTGGACCAATGGGGAGTGAAGCCAGAGTCAGCTGACTACCTCTGGCTGCCATATATGCCCTGCCTGAGTGCGCGCGCGTCACTCTGAATCTGGAGGGACTACATGTCCCAGTCACAGCAGCCCCGCTCTGAGCCTCCACAGCGGAGGTACTCGCGCCAACCGCCGCGTCCAACGCGGCGGTTTCTCCGCGTTCCGCATGGTTCACGGGGACAGCCGCCTCACGCTGGGAGGAGGCGGCTGCCTCACCGTGTGTGGGCTGCGTCTGTGCGCGGAAGGAGCCGCCCGCCGCTGGATCATGGCGGCGGTTCCTCCGCGTTCTTGCAGTACCCCCCCCCCCCCCCCCCCCCGAGGAGTGGACTCCGGACAGCTCCTTCCAGGTTTTTCTGGATGTAAGGTATGAAACTCCCTCACTAAGTCATCCGCATGCATACGGTTCCCCGGTACCCATTGCCTCTCCTCAATGCCGTACCCTTTCCAATGTACGAGGTACTGTACAGAGTTCTGTACCAGGCGTGAATCTAAAACTTTTTCTACCTCATATTCGGGTTGGGCATCTACCAACACGGGAGGAGGAGGAGCAGGACCCACCTGGACTGCGGGTTTGAGAAGGGACACATGAAAGGACCTTACCCCCCGCATGCTGGTGGGAAGGTCAATGGTATAGGTAACTTTGTTAATCTTCTTGATTACCGGAAATGGACCCACAAACCTGGGACCAAGCTTGTCAGAAGGTTGTTTCAATGTCAGGTGACGAGTTGACACCCAAACCAAATCTCCTGGTTGAAAATTCCACTCTAATGAACGTCTTTTGTCAGTCTGACTTTTCTGACTCTGAAATGCTTTCACAAGGTTGTTTTTTATGGTCCACCACATGTCCCTAAATGTCCTCTGCCAGGCCTCCAAGGCTGGGAACGGACTGGACACAACCGGTAATGGAGAAAACTTAGGTAATTTCCCGGTCACTATCTGGAATGGACAGAAACCCGAGGAAGAACTCTTTAAATTATTGTGTGCAAATATTGCGTAGGGCAAAAACTTGACCCAATCGTTCTGCGCTTCAGCCACGTAACAACGTAAAAATTGCTCTAACGATTGGTTGACCCTCTCAGTTTGGCCATTTGTCTGTGGGTGGTAGCCCGACGAAAATGACAGCCCCATGCCCATCTGGTGACAGAATGCCCTCCAAAATTTTGAGACAAACTGGACTCCCCGATCGGATACTATGTCTTCCGGAATGCCATGTAGCCGAAAGACATGGATGATGAATAAGTCGGCCAATTCCTGGGCCGAGGGGAGTCCTTCCAAGGGCACGAAGTGGGCCATTTTACTAAAGCGGTCGACTACCACCCATATGACCGACTTGCCCTCTGACCTAGGAAGCTCCCCCACAAAATCCATGGACAAATGGGTCCATGGCTCACTCGGGGTGGGCAAAGGCTGCAGAGTACCTACAGATGCCAGCCAGGAGGGTTTGCTTTTTGCGCACACCGCACATTCCCTAACAAATTCTTTGCAGTCAGCTGCCAAAGAGGGCCACCATGCACACCTGGCCACGAGATCCTGCGTTCTAGACGCCCCAGGATGTCCCGCATTCTTGTGTGAGTGGACCATCTCCAAAATCTGGAGACGAAAAGGCAATGGGATAAATAACACTCCCTCAGGCTTCCCTTCTGGGACATCCTGTTGGAAAGGACCCAAAATTTCTTTCCAGTTCTCCCAAGTCTCGGTAGCGGCTAACACGAACTTTCGTGGGATAATGGATTCAGGAATCGAGGGCTGTGCTGTCTCTGGTTCAAAACACCTAGAGAGTGCATCCGCCTTGGTATTCTTACTACCGGGAGTGTATGTAATCAAGAATGTGAACCTCAAAAAAAATAACGACCATCGAGCCTGTCGGGGGCTTAATCTTTTAGCCCCCTCGATGTACTCGAGATTCTTGTGGTCGGTATAAACCGTGATCGTGTGCTCCGCTCCTTCCAGCCAATGACGCCACTCTTCGAAGGCTAATTTGATGGCAAGGAGCTCCCTATTGCCTATATCATAGTTTCTCTCTGCCGGAGAGAACCTCCGGGAGAAATAGGCACACGGGTGTAATCTCCCCTGAAGACCTGAGCGTTGAGACAGCACAGCCCCCACTCCAACTTCTGAGGCGTCTACCTCAACTATAAATGGAAAGGAAGTGTCCACATGCCTCAATATGGGTGCCGAACAGAACAACCCTTTTAGAGTGGCGAATGCCTGTACGGCCTCGGGAGGCCAGTGAGTGGTGTCTGCCCCTTTCTTTGTAAGACTGGTAAGGGGTGCAATTACCGTGGAGTACCCCTTAATAAACCTTCTATAGTAGTTTGCAAACCCCAAGAAGCGTTGTAAGGACTTTAACCCCACCGGCTGCAGCCACTCCAAGACCGCGGAGACTTTAGCAGGGTCCATAGACAGGCCCGAGGTAGAGATTATATATCCCAGAAAGGCTACAGACGTGACCTCGAAAATGCATTTTTCTAACTTAGCATATAATAAATTCTGCCTCAGCTTGTTCAATACCCATCTGACATGAGTTCTGTGATCAGAAAGATTGTTAGAAAAGATAAGAATGTCGTCGAGGTAAACTAAGACGAACTTCCCCAACACCTCTCTAAAGACCTCATTAATGAGTTCCTGAAAAACGGCCGGGGCATTACATAACCCGAAGGGTATCACCAGGTACTCGTAATGCCCGTCCGGAGTATTGAAGGCCGTTTTCCATTCGTCACCTTTTCTGATCCGTACAAGATTGTATGCCCCCCGTAAATCCAGTTTCGAGAATATCCTAGCCTCCGTGACCTGTGTGAAAAGGTCATCTATTAATGGTAACGGGTAGCGATTCTTCACTGTGATCTTATTAAGCCCCCGGTAGTCAATACATGGCCGTAAGCCCCCATCTTTTTTCTTAACAAAAAAGAACCCTGCCCCGGCGGGTGACCGAGATGGCCGAATGAAGCCCTTGGCTAGGTTCTCACGGATATATTCCTGCATGGCCACTTTCTCGGGCCCCGACAAATTATACAGATGGCCCCGGGGAGGTACACAACCTGAACGGAGATCGATGGGACAGTCGAATGGCCGATGTGGGGGCAGTTTGTCAGCTGCCTTGGGACAAAATACGTCGGCATATTCAGAATACTGATCTGGCACACCTCCCACCTGAACTCTGGTTTGCCCCAATGTCAATTTCCCCAAACACCGTTGAAAACAATGAGGTGACCATGTGGTTAATTGACCCGTGGCCCAGTCTATTTGGGGTGAATGGGTTTGCAACCACGGCATGCCTAGGATAATAGTGGAGGTGGACATGTGTAATACAAAAAATCGTAACTGTTCCCCATGCAGTACCCCTATGGTGACCTTCACCTCCGGAGTCTGTGACAGTGGGCGCTCCCGTTGCAGCGGAGAATCGTCCACTGCCGTGACCTGAATGGGGGGACTCACAGGAGTGAGGGGAATACCCAACTCCTGAGCAAATGCAATGTTCATAAAATTAGCCGCTGAGCCAGAATCAACAAATGCTTCAGTGGCTACGGACTTGTTCTCCCATGTAATGGTACAGGGAAGAAGCAACTTTTTCTCTTTAAGGGGTGAGAACTGTGTGCCTAGGGTGTCACCCCCCACTACTCCTAGGCAGACCCGTTTCCCGCCCTGTTAGGGCAGTTTCGCACCCTATGCCCTGCCTCTGCACAGTATAGGCACAGTTGTTCCGCCATCCTCCGCCTTCGCTCCACCTGTGTTAGTTTTGATCGGCCGATTTGCATCGGTTCTGATGGAGGTAAGGCCGGAACGGATGAGACAGACGGAGATGCTGCTGCTGAGGATGCAGCAACCGGTGCCGCGTACGAAGTCACCCTGACACGGTGACTGCCCCTAGCCTGCCTCTGATGACGTAGCCTGCGATCTACTCGAATGGCCGATGATATGGCCTCATCAACTGTTTTGGGCTGGGGTATAGTTAACATTAAGTCGGAGACCTCCTCCGACAATCCGGACAAAAAATAGTCCATTAGGGCAAAATTGTCAAACCTAGAGGTGACTGACCACCTACGGAATTCTGCCGCATAATCCTCGACCGAACCTCTGCCTTGCCGCAAAAGTTTGAGCTTCCGCTCAGAGGACGCAGCAAGGTCAGGGTCGTCGTAGATTATGGCCATGGCCTTAAAGAATTCCTCTACCGAGGTCAGAGCGGTATCGGTAGAAGGCAGGTTATATGCCCAGGACTGGGAGTCCCCAGTCAACAATGTCTTAATAAAGATGACCCGTTGGGTCTCAGTCCCCGAGGATCGGGGTCTCAACTCGAAATATGACAACACTCTACTCCTGAAATTCCGGAAGTCAGACTTGTGGCCGGAAAACTTATCAGGTACAGGCATTCGTATGTCATCGCTAGAAGGGGATCGCACTGAATCAACTGAGGTCTGGAGGGTTCTCACAGAGCCTGACAAGGCATCAATTAAGGCTTTGTGCTGACCTAGTGCTTGATGAATGCTATCCACCGAAGTGGCAAGCACAGTCAGAGGATCAGCGCGTTCCATGAGTTTTTTTGGTCTGGCGTTCTGTAACGATCGGTGAAGCACAGAGAGGTCTGATTACCGGTGATCTGCAGTATCACGGGAAATACAGACGTATACCAGATTATTTGTGATCTGCAGTATCACCGATAATCCAATATACTAGCTAACCTCTGTTCACCTGAGTAGAGTGTAGTGATTGGTGTAACAGTAACAGAGGACAAGCCTCAGTGCAGCAAGGGGTGTTGCACAAATACCTTCCGCAGATCTGAGCTCTCCAAGACGGGAGGAGTCAGACTGACGATAGGAAGGAAAGTCCAAGAGTGACACTCAGGAAGAAGTGTCACTAACAGGACAGGGAACCGCCTCCAATCGTGAGGTCGGTTCTCGAGGTCGGACAAGCCAGGTCGTAACACACGGACAGATAAGGTACAGGTACAGCAGGCAAAGGCGGAGTCAAAGTACAGGCAGGGTTCGGCAACTGGGTATCAGATATAATCGGGGTACAGAATCAGGAGGCAGAAAACAGAGTCTAGGTATGAGCCGGGGTTCGGCAACAGAGTATCAGAAATATCGAGGTACAAGATCAGGGTTCAGGAGAATGGTCGGAACAGGCAATAGGTCATAACATATAATCACAATCAAACTAGTACTTTAGCTATCAAATATCTAGCTAAGTGTAGGATTACAGCTCCAGCTGGTCCTGGCACACTTCAGGATCTGACTACGGATCTGGGTGCTCCCACATATGTGATCGCAACGCCAGACACCCGAGAAATGACCAGGCAGCAGTATATATACTCTTCTTACTCCCCAGCACCTCCCACAGTGCTGGACCAATGGGGAGTGAAGCCAGAGTCAGCTGACCAGCCTGGTCAGCTGACTACCTCTGGCTGCCATATATGCCCTGCCTGAGTGCGCGCGCGTCACTCTGAATCTGGAGGGACTACATGTCCCAGTCACAGCAGCCCCGCTCTGAGCCTCCACAGCGAAGGCACTCGCGCCAACCGCCGCGTCCAACGCGGCGGTTTCTCTGCGTTCCGCATGGTTCACGGGGACAGCCGCCTCACGCTGGGAGGAGGCGGCTGCCTCACCGTGTGTGGGCTGCGTCTGTGCGCGGAAGGAGCCGCCCGCCGCTGGATCATGGCGGCGGTTCCTCCGCGTTCTTACACTATGGCAGTAATCTACGACGACTCAGACCTTGCTGCGACTTCTGAGCGGAAGCTCAAGCTTTTGCGTCAAGGCAAGGGTCCGGTCGAGGATTACGCAGCGGAATTTAGGAGGTGGTCAGTTTCAGCCAGGTGGGACACTTATGCCCTCTTAGATTGTTTCTTATCGGGACTGTCGAATGAGGTCTCATATCTTATGTTGAGTCTGCCTGAACCGAAAACAGTCGATGAGGCCATTTCATCGGCCATTCGAGTTGACCGCAGGCTACGTTATCAGAAACAGACCCGGGGTAGTAGTCATGTAAAGATAGTGTCCTACGCTGCGCCCCCAGTAACTCCACCTCCTCCCGTCTCGCCTCCACCCGAACCTATGCAAATTGGTCGGTCAAAACTATCCCAAGTGGAGCGAAGACGTAGGATGTATGAGCAGCTGTGTCTTAACTGCGCAGAGGGGGGTCATAGAGTACGTAATTGTCCCAATAAGTTGGGAAACGCTACCCCCTAGGAGTTGTAGGGGGTAACACCCTAGGCGCGCGTCTCTTACCCCTAGAAGAGAAACAGTTACTTCTTCCTTGTACTGTTACATGGGAAGATAAAACCGAGGATTCTGAGGCCTTTGTTGATTCAGGCTCTGCAGCAAATTTTATGGATGTCGAATTTGCAAAGAAATTAGGTATTCCGCTCACCCCGGTAAAACCACCCATTCAGGTTACGGCAGTAGATAATTCCCCCCTGCAAAGTAATCATCCACTGTCTCAGACACCAGAGGTGGAAGTCACTATAGGGGTACTACACACCGAAAAATTACAGTTTTTTGTATTACACATGACCACCTCCACAGTCAACCTTGGCATGCCATGGTTGCACCTTCACTCCCCACAGATCAATTGGACCACTGGGCAGTTAACTAGCTGGTCAACCCATTGTTTCCAGCAGTGTTTAGGGAAGGTGTCATTGGGCCAGACCAGGATTCATGTGGAGGGGGTACCAGTACAATATTCCGAGTATTCAGATGTGTTCTGTCCCAAGGCTGCTGATATGTTACCTCCACATCGCCCGTTTGATTGCCCCATCGATCTCCGATCTGGTTGTATGCCCCCAAGGGGTCATCTCTACAATTTGTCTGGGCCAGAGAAAGTGGCCATGCACCAGTACATTCGTGAGAATTTAGCCAAGGGGTTTATTCACCCCTCTCGGTCGCCCGCTGGCGCAGGGTTTTTTTTTGTTAAGAAAAAAGACGGAGGCCTGCGGCCATGCATAGATTACCGGGGTCTGAATAAAATCACAGTGAAGAATCGCTACCCTTTGCCCCTGCTAGATGACCTGTTCACACAAGTTACCAACGCTAAGATCTTTTCGAAATTAGATTTACGGGGTGCATACAACCTGGTGCGGATTAGAAAGGGCGATGAATGGAAGACGGCCTTTAACACGCCCGACGGGCATTACGAGTACTTGGTGATGCCCTTCGGGCTGTGTAGCGCCCCGGCCGTCTTCCAGGAATTAATCAATGAGGTATTCAGAGAGGTGTTGGGCAAATTTGTGTTAGTATATCTGGATGACATACTTATTTTTTCAAACAACCTCTCTGAGCACAGGTCACATGTCAAATTTGTATTGGACAAACTCAGACAAAACATGCTTTACGCTAAATTGGAGAAATGCAACTTTGAGGTGACATTTGTCACCTTTTTAGGGTACATAATTTCCACCTCGGGCCTGTCTATGGACCCTGCCAAGGTCTCTGCTGTGCTGGAATGGCCTCAACCTGTGGGGTTAAAATCTCTTCAGAGATTCTTAGGTTTTGCCAATTACTATAGAAGGTTCATAAAGGGGTACTCCACAGTCATTACACCCCTCACCAGTCTCACTAAAAAAGGGGCAGATACTACCCACTGGTCTCCAGAAGCTCTGCAAGCATTCTCCACTTTAAAAGACTTGTTTTGCTCTGCACCCATCCTAAGACACGTTGACACTTCCTATCCCTTTATTGTCGAGGTGGACGCCTCGGAGGTCGGGGTAGGGGCGGTACTGTCTCAGCGATCAGGGTTGCAGGGTAGATTACACCCATGTGCCTATTTTTCTCGTAGGTTCTCTCCGGCAGAGAGAAACTACGACATAGGTAACAGGGAGCTCCTGGCCATCAAGTTGGCCTTTGAAGAATGGCGTCATTGGTTGGAAGTAGAGTTGGGCGAACTGTTAGCCGAACTGCAGCCGAACTGTTCGGCTGCCCAACCTGTCATGTCGCTGTGGCTCTTACTACTTCCGGGTCGCAATGACCCGGAGTAGTACGTCTGCGCTGGCCCGGCGGAGCGCGTCCTAGATCGCGCTCCCGTTGACGGGCACTCTCTGCGCATGTGTGTGACGTCATGAGTGACATGACAGGTTGGGCAGCCGAACAGTTCGGCTGCAGTTCGGCTAACAGTTCGCCCAACTCTAGTTGGAAGGAGCAGAACATACGATCACAGTTTACACTGATCGCAAAAATTTGGAATACATTGAGGGAGCTAAGAGATTAAGCCCCCGTCAGGCTCGATGGTCTTTGTTCTTCTCGAGGTTCAGATTTATAATTACGTACACTTCAGGTAGCAAGAACATTAACCACCCTGGCGGTATTGACGAGCTCAGCTCGTCCAGGAAAAACTTGCTGAAAGCGGTATTGACGAGCTGAGCTCGTCAATACCGCCAGGGAGATTTCTTGTTTCTCTTCCCCGCCGGCTGCACTTTTCCCTCATCAGAGGGATTCCCCAGGATGGCTGGATGCCTGCCAGCACGCTGTGGGTAGCGATCTGTGCTACCCACAGCATACAGAACTAGCATCCAGCCAAGCTGGGAATCCCTGTGCAGCCGGCGGGGCAGAGAATGTGTGGGGCTGTGCAGGGATTCCCCTTCTTTGCCGGCGGGTGGCTGGTGCGGGGATCCTCTCTGTGCGGGGGGCCGGGGATCCCCGTACTGTGCATGCGGGGTGACCCTTTTGTGTGTGCGGGGGGGCGGGTATCCCCTTCTATGGGGCTGGTCTTGGCCGGTCGGGGACACCCCCTTCTGTGGTGGGGGAAGGTGGGTGTCCCCATCTATGTGGGCTGTGGGTGGCCTCTCCCTCCTCTTCCCCATCCCTCCCTCTCTGTCCCCCGTGTCCCCCCCCCCCCGATCCCGTGTCTCCCCCCTGTAAGAAGCCCTGATCTACTCACCTGAGGGCTTTCTCCTGCGGCGGCCACGATGGACACCCTCCTCCTCCATCGCCGAAGTCCCGGTCTGTGTAATTACAGTACGCGGCTTGGTGACGTCACCAAGCTGCGTACTGTAATTACAGAGAACACGAGACTTCGCGATGGAGGAGGAGGGTGTCCATCGTGGCCGCCGCAGGAGAAAGCCCTCAGGTGAGTAGATCAGGGCTTCTTACAGGGGGGAGACACGGGATCGGGGGGGGGGGGACACGGGGGACAGAGAGGGAGGGATGGGGAAGAGGAGGGAGAGGCCACCCACAGCCCACACAGATGGGGACACCCACCTTCCCCCCACCACAGAAGGGGGTGTCCCCGACCGGCCAAGACCAGCCCCATAGAAGGGGATACCCGCCCCCCCGCACACACAAAAGGGTCACCCCGCATGCACAGTACGGGGATCCCCGGCCCCCCGCACAGAGAGGATCCCCGCACCAGCCACCCGCCGGCAAAGAAGGGGAATCCCTGCACAGCCCCACACATTCTCTGCCCCGCCGGCTGCACAGGGATTCCCAGGGTGGCTGGATGCTAGTTCTGTATGCTGTGTGTAGTGGGGGGGACACAGGATCAGGGGTGAGAGGGGGGGCATGGAGGACAGAGAGGGAGGGATGGGGGAAGAGGAGGGAGAGGCCACCCACAGCCCGCATAGATGGGGACCCCCACCTCCCACCCACCACAGAAGGGGGTGTCCCCGACCCACCACGACTAGCCCCCATAGAAGGATGATACCTGCCCCCCCCCCAATGCACACACAGAAGGGCCACACACACGCACAGTATGGGGATTCCCCCCCCCCCCCCCACAGAGGGGATCCCCGCCGGCCACTACCAGCCAGCACAGAAGGGGAGCCCCCCCCACAGAAGGGACACCCGGCCACAGTTAGGGGGCATCGGGGGCAATGGGGTTGGGGGGGCAGAGGCACCCGCAAACCTAGCTCCCTATACATATGACTCCCTAGACCTGGCTGCACATCTGTCTCCTATACACCAGCAAACATCTTGCTCCCTATATACCTGGCAAAACATCTAGCTAACTACACCTGGCTGCACATCTGGCTAATACATCTGGCTATACATCTGGGTCTTATACTCACCATTGGCATGCTGATCCCTCGCCGCGTACCTCTGATAGCTTCTCCAGTGCCTTCTTCCATGTCCCTTGGCGGATTTTGCTTCTCCCTTGGCGATCACATGTCCCCCGTCGATCGGCGTTGATGGCACCAATGTCACACAGCATCATCAAAATCTCGCAGCAAACACTTTTTTTTTATTGAATTCAATACAATAACCTGTATTGAATTCAATATAAAAAAAATGATTGCAAAAAAAATTGGTTGAAAATTATTGGAAATTAATTGAACCACTTTTTGCACGGAAATCCTGGGGAAATAGAACGCCAGGGTGGCTACGGCAGATGCCCTGTCCAGATGCTTTGAGCCAGAGACAGCACAACCCTCTACCCCAGAGACGATTGTCCCACAAAGACTGGTACTAGCAACCACTGAGACATGGAAAGACTGGACAGAGACGTTAGGGCCCTTTCAGCAGGACGTCCTGGAGGGGAAGCCTGAAGGGGTTATGTTTATACCACTTCCATTCCGTCTTCAGATCTTACAGCTGTTCCATTCACACAAAAATGCGGGACACCCTGGGGCTTCCAGAACACAGGATCTTGTTGCCAGGTGCGCTTGGTGGCCTTCTCTGGCAACGGATTGCAAGGAGCATGTTAGAGAGTGTGCGGTGTTTTCAAAAAGTAAGCCCTCCCGGCTGGCACCTGTGGGAACGTTGCAGCCCTTGCCCACCCCGAGTGAGCCGTGGACCCACCTGTCCATGGATTTTGTGGGTGAGCTTCCCAGGTCTGAGGGCATGTCGGTCATTTGGGTGGTAGTCGACCGCTTTAGTAAAATGGCCCATTTTGTGCCCTTGAAAGGACTCCCCTCGGCCCAGGAGTTGGCCGATTTGTTCATCAGCCACGTTTTCCGATTGCATGGCATTCCGGAAAACATTGTGTCAGATCGGGGAGTCCAATTTGTTTCAAGATTTTGGAGGGCATTTTGTCACCAAATGGGCATGGAACGGTCATATTCATCGGGCTACCACCCACAGGCCAATGGTCAGACGGAGAGAGTCAACCAATCATTGGAACAATTCTTGAGGTGTTATGTTGCAGAAGCGCAAAATGATTGGGTCAAGTTTTTGCCCTTTGCAGAATTTGCGCACAATAATTTGAAAAGTACTTCCACGGGATTCTGTCCATTTCAGATAGTTACTGGGAAGCTGCCCAAAGTTTCCCCATTGCCAATCGCTTCCACTCCGTTTCCAGCTCTGGAGGCCTGGCAAAAGTCATTTAAGGACGTGTGGTGGATCGTGAAAAATAATTTGGAGAAGGTGTTTCAAAGTCAGAAAGGTCAAGCTGACAAAAGACGTTCCTTAGAGTGGAAGTTTCAACCAGGAGACTTAGTCTGGGTGTCCACACGTCACTTGACCTTGAAACAGCCTTCAGCCAAGTTGGGTCCCAGGTTTGTGGGTCCATTTCCAGTAACTAGAAAGATCAACAATGTTACTTATGCCATTGATCTTCCTGCCAGTATGCGTGGCGTAAGATCCTTTCATGTGTCTCTGCTTAAGCCAGCAGTCCATGTGGGTCCCACTCCTCCTCCTCCTGTGATGATAGATGACCTGGGATAGATGAGTACGAGGTAGAGAAGATTTTAGACTCACGCATAGTTCAGAACTCAGTACAATATCTGGTTCATTGGAAAGGGTATGGTATTGAGGGGAGATCATGGGTACCTGAATGTCGCATGCATGCTGACAAACTGAGAAGGGAATTCCACGCTTTACATCCTGAGAAGCCTAGAAGGAGCTGTCCGGAGTCCACTCCTCAGGAGGGGGGTACTGTGAAGAAACGCGGAAAAGCCGCCGCATGGACGCAGGATGAGGCGGCTGTTTCCGCGGCTGGCATAGTCTGACGCGGTGGTTTGCGCGCACAGGCCTGCTACTGACAGTCTGACCAGGCGCGGGGAGGCCACCGCACGTGCAGATAGCGGTGCGTCTCACCCCGCGTGCAGGCCAGCAGAGACATTGCAAAGCGTGACTGGTGTGGCTGGGACTGATAGTCCACACAGGTTCAGAATGACGCGCGTGCGCGCTGAGAGGCAGAGTTTATATAACAGCCAGAAGAAGGCCAGCTGACCAAGCTGGTCAGCTGACATCTCCACCACTTTTCATTGGTCCAGCACTTTAGGGTGGCGCTGGAGAGCGCTGTAGTATATATACTGGTGGCTGGGCATTTGCTGGTTGTCTGCCGTTGTGATCACTACGTGGTAGCACTCAGGCCTTGTCTGTTTCTGTGTTCTAGCATAGTTTCCAAAGGTGTTGACATCAAGGCGCTCACACCTTAGCATTAGGAATATTGAATTGTATTATTTGTTATGACCTTCTGCCTGCCTGACTATTCCTCTGATCCTGTACCTTGCTATTTCTGATATCCTGTTGCCAACCTCTGCTCGTTCCAGGACTCTGTACCTGCCTCCTGATTCTGTACCTCGTTATTCTGATTCTCCGTTGCCTGACCCTGCCTGTTATTGGATTCCGTATCTGCCTTCTGATCTTGTACCTTATCTGTCTGTGTGTTGACGACCTGGCTTGGCCGACCTCGAGAACTAGCCTTACTGTTAGAGGCAGTTCCCAAATCTGTTAGTGACACCCACTCTTTGGTGTCACTCACGCTCTATCCTTCCCACCTTCTGCTTAGCTCCTCCCCCAGGAGAGTCTAGGCTTACGGAAGGAGCAGACTACTGTGCAGTATTCCTTACTGTCTCTGTACCTACTCCTTAGGTACTGTCCAACAGTGTTACTGTTACACCCAATCACTCACTTCTCACTCAGGTGTCCAGAGGTTAGGATATATATCTGATTATCGGTGATACTGCAGATCATCAATAATCGGGTATATTCTGCATTCTCGGTGATACTGCAGATCACCGGTAATCAGACCCTCTCTGTGTTACACCGATCGTTACACTGACACTCGGAAATGCTTTGTACGTGACAGGGCGGGTCATATCAGCACGATTTGCCCAGAGAGGAAGAGGGAGGCCCCAAAATCCAGTGAGGCCTCAAACCCCAGTGAAGTCCCAACTGCTTTGTGTGCTACCAGGAATGCAACGGGCTATGCAGAGAATCTGCAGCTTGTCACGGTTGAGGGTACAGTTGCCACTGGGCTGAGAGACACAGGAGCCGAAGTGACTCTCATACATCCCCAGCTTGTGAACCCGGAGCAGTACATACCTGGGAAAATGATTGCTGTCCGAGGAATTGGGGGTGTCACCACAGCCATACCCACCGCCTTGGTTCACCTGAATTGGGGGGCCGGCAGCGGATTGAAAGAAGTTGGGGTAACTGACAAAATCCCCACCAACGTTTTGCTGGGTACTGACCTGGGACGGTTAGTAGCCCGGTATGAGCCTAATCCAAACCCCGTGGAGCCTGCATTCCCAGCAGAAGTTCAGGACTCTTCCAAGGTACTGTTTGATAATGCTGTGCAAGTGGGGAGTGCTGGCGAAGCCCCAGGGGTTATGGACTGTATGCTAGGAGCCAGCCCTAGTGAGTCTCCAGTGCCTAGGCCTGGAGTGGAACATGTTGATCCAGAGAATGCAGAAACTGATAATGTAATTTATGACGCACGGACTATCCAGGCGATCGATGCAGGAACTATTGATGATACTTGTGAAGTGCTGAGTAGCAATGTGTGTAAGGATACAGATAATGTGGATGTTTTATGTGATGTTCTAAATGTCAATATGTATAAGACGGATAATGTTGATATCTTATGTGTTGTGCTACATAATGCTGTGTGTCAGGTGGACACTCCGTCGGCTGCAGGAGTAACCAGCCGGGATCGCGGGGCTGCAGCAGATGGATTGCCCACTGAAGGGGCAGACGGCACCAGGCCAGGTCTTTCCCCTTCAGATGTTTTTAAGACCAAAGGTGATGTGGTTTATGATATGTGTAATGTGGGCGCTCCCTCAGATGCCGTGGTAACCCGCAGCGCTAGCGGGTCTACAGCACAGGGACTGTCCACCGAAGTGGCAAATGTTGCTGGCTCAGCCACATCCAATTCGGAACCTGGCCCTGAGGGCCCAGGAGCCTCTCCATCTGCAGCCTTCCTGGAATGCGTGACAGGCAACACTGAGATCTCTGGGGCTGTTCGATTTGACAGCAGCCTGGAAGAGCTCAGGGGGCTAGCCAGCAGGTCACCAGCTGGGAGGGGTGGGCTGAGAGGGTTCTGGGAAGTTATTCCCTCTGAGCTGTCCGAGGTGGAGGAAGCAGACCGGCAGATAATCGTTCCCCAAAGGGACAGAGAGATAGCTCCTGACACTATAGAGAAAGTGCGTGTAGCGACGGTTGGAACCCTTCCCCAGCTGCAGCACTGTCTCTATGGTCACGAATTCACGGTTGTCACTGACTCGCATTCCCCTGGTTGGTTACGTCAGGTTGCCAAGAGCAACGACACATTGCAGCAACCTGACCTAGCTTTCCATTCGTATAGCTTGGAGCTAACTGACAGATGGAGAACCCTCCTGAGGATGCTAAAGGGTTACCCCACCCGGCCAGGCCGTCAATGTAGGCTTTGGCAGGATGATTCGTCAGAATCACCTGCCAGCGCCATCTGGAAGGGGAGCAATCATGGGAATGCTGATGGGCTGTCCCGTCAAGCAGAACCAACAATGTAGGTGCTGGCAGGATAATCTGGGAAGATCATCTGCCTTGCCCCATTCTAAAGAGGGGAGGTGTGGTGATATATTGGGGTGCTGATGATGTTAAGGATAATAGCGGAACATATTCTTTCATTTTTCTGCCTGTGTTCCGTGTAGGTCTGCTAGAAGGGAGCTGTTGCCTTGAGTTGCTTGGAGCCAGGAAATGGGTGATTGTCTTGACCATAAAATACTTTGAGTTTCTGTATGCAGTTCCTCTGAGAGTGGTTCCCTGCTAATGGGATTATCTGCCTGGCTTTTTGAACTCAGGAGATGGCCCATTGTCTCAATACACAAAGCAAGACTACCCCAGTCTGGAGACAAACACAGGAACGTTTGAAATGTACATGACAGCCTATTGGAAATGGGTGAAGGGGTGAAGTCCTTTTGATACCATTTTTTACCTGTAGAAATTGAATTATTGGTGGAGGTGCAAACGATACCCTGTAAATTACATCTATTGGAAGGGGGTTGGAAATCTCTGCAGACTTTAAGGGCTGAGACAGGAAAGCTTTGATGCTAGGAAATAATGGGAGGAAGCCTTGATCAAGTTTTCACCTGGAGTTGAAAGCCTCACTTCACAATCTTTTGATGTATAGACTTTTACCTGGAAATGGAATATGTCTGAGATTTAATTAAAAACTAGTTCCTCCCCTCCCCAAGGAAGTTGCAGCCTCCAGGCGTATCTCACAGTATAAAACCGCAGCTAGGATAGCCACAACTTGTAGTTCTTGGAGGTAGCACACACGGCTAGAACTAACCTGGTTCCTGACCAGAAGTGCGTACTCCCGCAACAACGCCAGATCGATACGCTGGTACATTTATTTCCCGTTTATTTTGGTAAGCAAAATCGCTTTGTGTGTATTTTTGTAACTTTTATCTTTGTAACTTTTTATTTTGTTTTTTGTAATCTTTTGTATATATTCTGTTCTGCATTGTTC
Organism: Hyperolius riggenbachi; assembly: GCF_040937935.1. Lineage (NCBI taxonomy): Eukaryota > Metazoa > Chordata > Amphibia > Anura > Hyperoliidae > Hyperolius > Hyperolius riggenbachi. The sequence goes on along the minus strand of NC_090649.1, from coordinate 211,619,029 downwards.
CACTTCCATTTTTCCTGGAATATTAAATTATTATTTAATAAGCTTGACTTCTGCTGTACTAAACTAACACTCATAGCCTAGAAGAGATTGAAGTGTGTATAAGTCCGTGCCTGATTGTATGATTGGGCGACACTACCGTATAAGATTGTAATTGCATTGTGTGTGGGGCGTTTGTCATACGTTGGCCTAAAGCGCGCAGCTGACCCAACGTACGAAAAACGCCAGTGCGAGTAGCGACAGCAGAGTGGCTAACAGTATCGTTCGGAACGACTGTTAGTGGTTTTTTGCTTCACTACAGTGTAAGATTGCAACTGTGTGTGTGTGTGGGTGCGTGGCGTTCCCGTATTCGGCCTAAGCGCAAAGCTGACCCGAATACGAAAACGCGGAGTGCGCGCTGAGGACTCGACAGCAGAGTGGAAGTGTCTAGCGAACAGCTAGTGGTGGCAGTGAGAGGTGTTCTGAGGGGTCCCAGCCTTGTTTTAGCTCGAATAAGGCTGCTCCCCGCTTGATCTGGTCAAACCCGCAGTCGGGAACCGTATACGCAGGCGTGCCGCGGGCCGGTTCCTGACATTACGCACAATAAGTATAATCTTGAATGTCATTTGATTTTACATAAAATGAACTTTTTTTGACAAGAATTGAATGCTAGTGCATCAGCAATAAATCAACGTTAGCAGTGTCGAGCTTTTCGCTGTGTCTTCTTGTTGTTGCAATATACTAATATACTGCTTCAGCTCAGAGCACGCTGACAGACTGAACATCGCAATCTGAGTTGTCCTCTCTCCACGTTTGTTTGTTTCTGTGTGCCAACCGACTACTCTTGTTGCCTGATTATTTAATCTGAAGGTGTGTGACTACTTCATTATTTTATCTAAATGTTGGTGACTGGGGGACATGTGACTATTTGATGCATCATCTGGAGGCATCTAACTACTTGATTCTTTTATCTGGAGGCATGGAAATCATGTAATTATTTATTTATTTAATTTGGAAGTACATGGCTAATTCATTACAATATCTAGGGGACAATTGCTTATCAATTTATGTATCTGGGGGTATTTTAACTGTGATATATGGTATTTAGGTAATCCAGCTGCTTAATTCTGGTATCTAGGGACAACATACTGTATTGTCTTACAATACCAGTGCGGCCCAGGAATGCTCGGATAACCTTTTTTATTATTCGAGTTAGGTCGAATTCGAATAGTAAATTATTCGAGTTAGGTCGAATATTCGAGTCGCATATTTTTTACTATTCGATTCGACCTCGGTATTTGAGCTCACTATTTGAGTCGATATTCGAGCTCATTATTCGAGCTGACTATTCAAATTGGCCTTAAATAGCTTCCAACACTTGTTTTGGGGTGAATGATGCAAGAAACATCATTTTTTCCAAGTAACAACAGCAAGTGATTATGTGGGGATGTTCCTTTAAAAAAAAACAAAAAGCAGTTTGAATGAGAAGGTGTGTCCAATGTTCTGTTCAGTACTGTATATACTTCTTCTTCTTCTTTATCTTCTATATCTTCTTCTTCTTCTTCTTCTTCTTCTTCTTCTTCTTCTTCTTCTTCTTCTTCTTCTGTATCTTCTTTTTCTTCTTCTTTTTCTTCTTCTTCACTTCTTTCTCTTCTATATCTTTTTTCTTTTTCCTTTTCTTTTTCTTCCTCTTATTATTATTCTTATTCTTATTAAAATTTTTTTTAAAGAAATGCAGCTATTTTTTAGCGTGATAAATAGCTGGTGGCGCATGGTGGAAGCGCCATTGTATGTGCTCCCTGGCAGTGGAAACACACAGACAGCAGGAGGTAAATTCAGCAGCAGGAGGAGGAGGAGGATGAGTGTGTGGCAGCAGGCAGTCAATGAGGCAGGAAGCGTGACATAATAGCCCTGGTACCTAGCGGTGGTACCAGGGCGTAAATACACAGCATGAGGTCCCAGACAGCGGTCGTGCAGCCCACATCGTGTCCAATACACAACTGGGACAACACAGTTTTCAACCCGGGCACCTCAGAAAAATTAAACCTTTTTTTTTTTTAAAGGTAAATATACAGGCAGGCAGCTATTGTTGGACGTAATAGCTGGTGGCAGAGTGGCAGCAGAAGGTAATTCTGTGTACCCTGGCAGTGGGAAACACAGACAGACAGCAGCAGCAGGAGGAATGGAGGAGTAGTGTGAGTGTGGCAGCAGGCAGGCAGCGTGACATAATAGCCCTGGTACCTAGCGGTGATACCAGGGCTGTAAATAAACACAACAGGAGGTCCCAGACAGCGGTCGTGCAGCCAACATCGTGTCCAATACACAACTGGGACAACACAGTTTTCAACCCGGGCACCTCAGAAAAATTAAACCTTTTTTTAAATTTTATTTTATTTTTTACAGCAAATTACACATATAGGTATTGTTGGACGTAATAGCTGGTGGCAGAGTGGCAGCAGAAGGTAATTCTGTGTACCCTGGCAGTGGGAAACACAGACAGACAGCAGCAGCAGGAGAGATGGAGGAGTAGTGTGAGTGTGGCAGCAGGCAGGCAGCGTGACATAATAGCCCTGGTACCTAGCGGTGATACCAGGGCTGTAAAAAAAACACAACAGGGGGTCCCAGACAGCGGTCGTGCAGCCCACATCGTGTCCAATACACAACTGGGACAACACAGTTTTAACCCGGGCACCTCAGAAAAATTAAACCTTTTTTTTTAATTTATTTTTTTGACAGCAAATTACACATATAGCTATTGTTGGACGTAATAGCTGGTGGCAGAGTGGCAGCAGATGGTAATTCTGTGTACCCTGGTAGTGGAAAACACAGACAGACAGCAGAAGGGCAGTACACAGCAGCCCACTGTAGGTGTAAAATGTGTGGCTGCAGGCGACGTAATAGTCAAAGTATACCAGGCTGGCTTAGTGAGCAGGAGCCAGGAGGTAGTAAAGGGTGGTAAGGTATATTAACGATGGTTCCGGCAGCCACTTCATGTCCCCCTCTCGCCGACAACAGGGGCCAGGAACTCGCCTTCCACCCACGCCTGGTTCATCTTGAGAAACGTCAGTCTGTCCACAGACTTGTGAGACAGACGTGAGCGTTTCTCGGTGACCACACCACCAGCTGCACTGAAGCAGCACTCGGACAGCACGCTGGAAGGGGGACAGGACAGCACTTCCAGGGCGTACTGCGCCAGCTCGCTCCAGATCTCCAGGCGCTTGACCCAATACTCCATGGGATCAACAGAGGCATCGCTGTCAAGCCCGCTGTAGGACCCCATGTAGTCAGCCACCATGCGGGTCAGGCGCTGGCTGTGACCGGAGGAGGATGCTGCTGCATGCACCTCCTCTCTAGTCACTGCTGGAGCCTCTACAGTCCTGTAGAGCTTGTTGCTGAGAGACAGCAGGTCTGTGGTGCGCTTGCTGCTGGATGCAGGCACCTGCTGCTGCCTCTGTGCTGGCTGGACAGTGGGGGTGGAAGGCTGGGGGAAGGCTTCCTCCAAGCGCTCAACAAGGGCCTGCTGCAAGCTCCTAATTTGTTGCGCTGGGTCTCCTCCTGCAGGAGGCAGGAACTGGCTCAACTTCCCCTTGAGGCGTGGGTCCAACATCATGCTGATCCAGATGTCCTCCCTCTGCTTCATCTGGATCACCCTGGGGTCCCTGCGCAGGCACGTCAGCGCGTGCGCTGCCATTGGGAAGAGGCGGGCCACGTGTGCTGGCACATCGATGGCAGTGCTGTCCTCATCCTCCTCCTCTGCCTCCTCAGCCTCATCCTCTCTCCACCCCCGCACCAACTCAGCTGCGCTGTGCTGATCCCCCTCATCAGCAGCAAGGTCAGGGATCTCCACCAAGTCCTCCTCCTCCTCCTCCCCCTCAGAGGTGGACTGTGCAGCTGCATGCCTCTCCTGCTGGGCCAAGGCTGCCGCTCCCTGTTTCAGCAAAGCATCGAGGGCCCTGTTCAGCAGACAAACCAGGGGCACCCACTCGCACACCATAGCATGGTCCCTGCTCACCATGTGGTAATGTTTAGCAGCAAGATGGTTCAGAAGAGAGGTGGTGCTGTACTTTAAGGGGTCTGCACCTCTGCTCAGCTTCCTCTGACAGTGGTTGCAAGTGGCGTACTTGCTGTCAACTGTGGGCATGGTGAAAAATTGCCAGATTGGTGACGTGAAAGCCCCCCTATGGACTGGAGCCGCTGCTGCCTGTCTCCCTGTGGTGGTTGGAGGGGGGGGGGCTTGGGTGCGGCTGGTGATGGTACTGGCAGATGCTGCTGCTGCTGCTGAGCCTGAGACACCAGCAGGCTGTGGGACCTGCCTACTGCTGCCAATGCTTGCAATGATGCGCCTCCTTGCAAGGCCCACAAGCGCATCCTCCTCCTCCTCCTCAAAGCTGCTGCTGATGACATCCCCAGGAGCTGGTGGCACCCAGTCTTTGTACGTCACCCTGTCATCATCATAATCCTCTACCTCCTGAAACATGTCCTGCTGGGATGATGACCCCCCAAACTCCTCTCCTGATGCATGGATGGGCTGCTTGACTGTTGCCACAGTCTTGCTGTCCAATCCCTCCTCCCCCAAAGTGCCCATCAGCATCTCCTCCTCAAAATCGCCAACAACAGCAAACAATTCCCTGATGGTGCCTGGGGTAAAAATACTGCTGAGTGACAGATCGCCAACTTGTGATGGTGAACTGGCCTCCTCCTCCTCCCAAGGCCCTGCTGGGCGGCTGCGGCGAACAGGGGTGGTGGTGGTGGTGAGGGTGGAGGCCTTGGATGCAGAGCTGATGGCGGGCTGCTCATCCTCCGTCATCAGTTGCATCACAGTGGCTGCATCCTTTTCCTCAATGGGACGTTTCCGACCCGGCTGGAGGAAAATAGGAGCAGGTACTACACGCTGCTGCTGCTGTGTCTCTGCAGCGTGAGTTGCAGATGGTCCTGCTGGGCGCCCAAGGTGTCCACGGCCAGTGGCTATAGGCGGAATGTTAGCCACTGAAGCAGCTGCTGCTGCTGCGGAACTGTGCATGGTGGCGCGGCTTGCCACAATGCTGCTCCCTCTCCTCCTGATTCCCTTGCTGCCCTTCCCCTTGCCCAAACCGCGCTGGCTGCCACTTCCAGACATCTTAGATGTTTTTGGCGTAAACAAAAAAGTTTTTTAAAAGGGCGGGTGAAAAAGTGGGGTACTTTAATGGAGTGGGTTGGTGGGTGAGGTGACACTAATCACTAAGTGATTAGATCGCTAAGTGATTACTAGTACAGTACAAATACAAAATACAATAATCAGTAATCAGTAAGTGTGAACAGTGAACAGTGAGTGTGTCCCCTAGTACACTAGTACAACTAGAAAATACAATAATCAGTAGTAATCAGATTCAGTAGAAGGAAATAGAGTGTGTGTACTGTACACTACAGACAGAGCACGCACACACACACGCAGGAGCTATGAACAGTGACAGTGAGTGTCCCTAGTACAGTACAACTACAAAATACAATAATCAGTAGTAAAGGACAAGACAGGGTAGAATACACAGCAGAAACACAGGTATAGATGAGAAATAAACAGAGGGCAGGAGGACAGCTGCCCACACAGGCAAGACCCTGAGGCCTAAAGCTGTAAGCTTGCCTGCAGCAGCAGCTGTCTCTATGTAACACACAAGCTACTAACTAAAATACAATCTCTATCTAGCTAACAACAATATAGGTGTGTATAGCAGGTGTATGTGAGCAAAAACGCTAGATGATTGACCACAATAGAGCACTTGCTAAGCCAAAGCACAAAGGAGCAGATCTCTCTCTCTCTCTGTACAAGTCTCAAGCAAGGACGAAAAAACCTAACATGGCGGCCGCTATTTATAGGATAGGGGCTGGCCAGGGTCCCCCTCTGTGATTGGCTGCCATCAGAGGGCCTGGGAGCCCTCTGATTGGCTCTAAGGACATAAATCTGGGCTATGACGCTATTCGAGCTCGGTATTCCAGCTCGAATACCGCTGTTTGCTCAAATAGCGCGAATAGTGAATGGGCTATTCGAGTTCACTCGAATAGCCCATTCGAATAGTTGCAGCTATTCGAGCTCGAATACCGAGCTCGAATAGCTGAAAAAGAGCTCGAATATTCGAGCTACTCGAATATTCGAGCTCTGCTGAGCATCACTGGTGCGGCCTACAGATATAAACATAAACTGCCTCCGGCAGTATTGAATTGTGGTCTCCCTTTGCTTGTTTATCTGAGATATTCCAACTTGCCTTAACACCTTTTCAACCAATAAACAAGGAGGGAAAATTAAAGGATACCCAAACTGAAATGTGGCATAATGAGATAGACATGTGTATGTGTAGTGTCTAGTACACAAATAACTATGCTGTGTTTCTTTTTTTCTTTCTATGCCTGAAAGAGTTAAATATAAGGTATGCAAGTGGCTGACTCAGTCCTGACTCAGACAGGAAGTGACTACAGTGTGACCCTCACTGATAAGAAATTCCAACTATAAAACACTTTCCTAGCAGAAAATGGCTTCTGAGAGCAAGAAAGAGGTAAAAAAAAGGGGAATTTCTTATCAGTGAGGGTCACACTGTAGTCACTTCCTGTCTGAGTTAGGACTGAGTCAGCCACTTACATACCTGATATTTAACTCTTTCAGGCAGAGAAAGAAAAAAAGGGACACAGCATAGTTATTTGTGTGCTAGGCACTGTACATACACATGTCTATCTCATTATGTCACATTTCAGTTCGGGTATCCTTTAAAAGAGGGACAGGTTAGTGTTAGAAAAGAGTACAGAAAGGAAATAAGAAGAGATATTTCCCCAAAAAAGTAACTTAGGCAATATCCCAAGCCAAATACGCTCCTGTTCATATGCCTCATCCTAGAGCTATATCCAATCCATGGTTGCACTGATGAAGGCCAATGTAGCCAAAAACAGCTGTTTGCCAACTGAATTAAATGGCTTTGTTAAAGTTATGAATAAGATAAAGAGTACCTGAATTGACATGTGACACAATGTAAAAAAACATGTCTATGTACAGTCCCAAGCCTGTATAGAACTAGGCAATGGTTTTTTTTTCTCACTCTAAGGGTTAAAATTCCAGCGCTCTAAATGACAGTTTCTCTCCAGTCAGACTGACTGTAGAAACTCTTACTGATAACTAATTACAGGCTATAAAACTCTTGCCTGGCAGAGAGACAATTCTGACTGAAGGGAAAAGACAAAAAAAGGTCAATAGTTCACGATGCAGGTTGTAAAACATCTAAAACTGTCATCATTCAACTGAGACAATAAAAACTTTAATCTCATGTTTTTAGCATTTAAGCACAAAATAAGACTGTGGCATTCCAATAAAATGCTACAGGAGGTAGGAGGATAGGAACATCAGTTTATTTTTTAGTTCAGGTTTGTTTTAAAGGCATTCTTTAAATCAGCAGTTCAGCATACACACCTGGCTTACAGAGCATGGAGGGGTGATCTCTTTTTTCAGCCCATCATGCTGAAAGGATGCCCTATGGGTGTGACTTGGTGAACTTCTGCTCTAAGAAGGCAAAACATATTTTCAGGTGTTTGTTTAAATGCATCACAGTGATACTGACAATGACTTATGACTTTCATGAGAATAATCTTATACAGTGTCTAGCTTTTGCCAAAGCACTGAACAAAATTACATTTCTACTCATTATAATTTACTGAGGTTTTCCAACTTGTTTACAGATTTCTGTTTGATGAGAACAGATTTTTTTTTTCTTTAGGAAGAGGGAAGTACACAAGTGACCATAGACAACCACTTAATGACAAGCTGACTTATAAAAACGTCCTGCTAGAGCCTCTTAATGGCTCCAGGACGTTTTTATAAGTCAGACAGTGCTGCCGGCGCTGCGCGTGCACGTCAGCGTTCCCAGGCGTGCACATGCATGTGAAAATAGTGAAAAAAAACCACCAAAGAAAAAAAACACCTTTATTGCCAAATACTATATTGTCACCGTACCAGGACAAATAGGTGGATAAAATGTGTGGGTTTTATGTACAGTAGCAGTGTTTATATTAAAACTAACTATAGGGGAGGAATTTGGAGAAATAGTGTATTTTTTCAATTTTTCCTTGTTTTTGCCTTTAAAATGCATAGAAAATAAAGTAATTACTGAAAAAAAAAATATCAACTCCAAAAAGCCCAATTGGTGGTGAAAAAAACAAGATATAGATCATTTCATTGTGATTAGTAGTGATTAAGCCATTGGCAAATGAAAGGGATGAGCACTGAAAGGTGAAAATCGCTCTTGTCCGGGTAAAAACGCCTTTGGGGTGAAGTGGTTATAGAACAACTATCAAAGAAACAGTTTTTCTGTAAACCCCACATACCTATAGAGCTTTTACCCAGCAAAAATAAAATGCTTTTCAATGGTCTCTCAGCACAGCCTGTGTAAAAAAAAAGGGGGGGGGCTGTAAACTATTTACTTTATACTGCGTGGCAGAGAGAGACACACAGACAGGATCAGGCACACAGAGAGAGCTTCAGCTGATGATTATTTACACACATTTGAAGCTATATGTCTGCTTTCTATCATTCTGAACATGATTCCAGTCATAGTATTAGATCCCGTGAAGATTGTTTCTGTATGCTGGATGTGCTGGACACAGTCCATCATAGTAATGCCCACAATAAAAACTGTTCTCTGTAAATGTAATTTTTTTCATATAAATCATGAAAAGGTGAAAAAATGTCTTTGTATTGCTATTTGCTAGTAATTACTGGAAATATATGTGGCACTTAGAATTTTAGGTAACTTTGATAGTTGTCCTTTAAGGATCTGACATTTTGGATCCTTAACGACCCCTGAGTATACCCGATCATGATGTTAGTTTTGCTCCCCCTGCCCACTCCTTCATGCATAGATCATTGACCAATTGTTACAGGATGCATCACTAGACTGAATACTTGCACTGTGTCTGTACAGCATCGGTCCCTGATTTGTTGCCCGGGGGATTGTATCCAGATTTCCGGTGGGTGATTCACAAAGCAATCATTCACAGTTCATCTTATTAGAGAATACTGAAGATGTATTACTTATAGAGATGTTATAATCAACATCATATCAGTTTTCAAGTCCTGAATTCTAACTGACTAGGACTACTGGATCACAGTGAAGCAAGGCTTTTTGGCATTTATTTGTCTAAATGGAAAAAGAAAAAAACTCCACATAAATAAATCTTCTGCTATTAAATAATCATTCTGTAATCATTATTTGTGTGTGCATGTGTGTGGTGGTGGTGGTGGTGGTGGGGGAGATGTAACATAGTCATGGGGGGTTGGAGATGGATGGGGAGTATGATGAACTCTAGCAAAAAGGGTCTGAACAAGTACATGCTTCACTCTTGCACTCTGTGCATTCTTTAAAAGGAAATAAATATGACAGCCTCCATATGTCTCTCACCCCTGGTTTCCTTTAATGTTATTAAAAATTACTTTTACATTTAAACCTGCAGCCAACTAAGAAAATCTAAAACTTGTACAGTAAGCCCAAACTGCATTACATTTCTAGTTTGAAAAATGTACTTTGTTGGAGTAGTTTTCAGTAGACAGCACAGTCTATCTTCCCCTTCCAACGTGCATAATTAGCTGCAACGTTCAGATTCTATTCTGTATTTATTGTTCCAGATGCATATATTTGCTTACTAAATGTCAGTAATTACTAGTTTTGTGTTGCGAATCCGATGCCTATTAAAGTACTTTGGAGAATTTTGGGATGGGGAAACAGTATATCAGAGTAAATAACACGAAGGCACGTGAGCACAATATACAGCCATATGTTAGAAATAAAAAAGACATTTGTCTGTCAGTCTCGGAAGAAGAAAGCTCAGTTTACATGCCATAGAATATACAGAGCACTTTGAAATGTCCATAGGAACCCCAGTGATTTACCACATGTAAGTGCTAGTTAAAATAATGAGAAAAGCTAGGTAATATAATGGGAAAGAGCTTTAATGAGTCCTCCTAGAGTGGAAAGGTCAATCAAAGTATTGCAAGCCATGCCACACACACTGCGGTTATCATACTTACTAATAAGTCTGCTGTTATTAATGTTGTATTATTCCATTCTATATTGCTACACACTGCATACCAATTATTCAATACTGCTGTGCCGAAATTGGACATATAAGTTTTTGTTTGTTTTTACTAAGAATGTACAAGTCCTCAGTAAGGTGCCTAACACTAATCTTTAATCTTCTCTACTAAACTATACTTAACACTAAAGTTTCCTATTCACCTATACCCTAACATTAGCCTTCTCTAGTCACCTATGCCTGACACTAAAATCCCCTACTCACTTTTGCTTAATACTAGCCTCCCTTACTCTCCTATGCCTAACACTAAGGCCCAGTGCACACCAAAAACCTCTAGCAGATCTGCAAAACGCTAGAGGTTTTTGAAGAAGATTTCAGAGCAATTCTAGGCATGTTTTCTAAACATTTTTTTTTGAGCATTTTTGTGTAGCACATTTCAAATATTGTTACAGTAAAAGCTGTTACTGAACAGCTTCTGTAACAAAAACGCCTGGAAAACTGCTCTGATCTAGGTTTTTTAGAGCGGTTTTCCACTTTCCTATACTTTAACATTGAGGCAGAAACGCCTCAGAAATCTAAAAAATGCTGCAGCCCCTGAGTTTGCGTTTGTGGAAAAAACTAACCGCTCTGGTGTGCACCATCCCATTCACTTTCATTAGCCAAGCAGTTTTCCCCTTGCAAGCATTTTAAAAAGCGCTTCAGAACTACTCTGGTGTGCACCAGCCCTAACATTTTCTACTCACCTATGCCAAACACTGACCTTCCCTACTTACCTATGCCTAACACATACCTTCCCTACTCACCTATACCTAACACTAACTTTCCCTACTCACCTTTGCCTGAGTCGCGGTTCACATTAGCGTTCTGTGCCAAAAGGATCTGGTGAGCGGATCCGGTCTCTGTCTGCTTCACCGGATCCGGATGGCTCATTCCGTGGCCCCGTTCACATAGTGTAAAAGGATCTGATCAATGATTGATCGGATCTGTTTTCACTCAGCAAATACATACCTAATCTTCTGTTGCAGCCGGTGGTAGAGGCTTCCTTTTCTTCCGCTGTGACTACACAGCGCGTCATGTGACTAGTCACATGACGCGTCATGTAGTCACATGACGCGGAAGAAGATGGAAGCCTCTACCGCCGGCTGCTACAGAAGATTAGGTATGTATAAACCCTCCCTCACCCACCCGCCTGGCTGCTGCACCCTCCCTTCACAATCCCGTCGCTAGATTAACGCCGACACATGCCCCCATCCCCCGTGGAACAGTCCGTTTCTTCACTAGTGTGAAGAAACATTCCGTTTTACATTGCCCCAATGCTGCTGCATTTTTTGTCCGGATCCGTTCCGCTAAGCAGAACAGTCCGGAAAATTAGGACCTGCAGCAATTTTTAGGTCCGGGGATTGGAACGTACAGAACGTATCCGTACCAACGGACGCATGTGAACGGATCCATAGGTTACCATTGGATCCATTCACATCCGTTCCGTTTGTACAGCATACGTTCCGGTTCAGATCCGCAAAAAAAATGTGAACCGGGCCTAACACTAACTGTCACACGCCCCCTAGTGGCCGGACGGCTCAATACCTTCCAATCTATTTTAACCCACAGACCATCCAACCTTATATATGCAATCAATGCACTGAAAGCGCTGGAATTGGGCAACAAGCAGGCTAGGAGGGAGCGGTACGAGTGACACAAACATGTTAATACACAATATTTCGGGTACAGGGCTGCCACCATCTCTGTGAAGGACAGAGGACTAACTCTGACTATTATAAACCTGCAAATGAAAATTGTTAAACACTCTACTCTGGCAAAAACAATACAACTTCAGGTAGCGAATGTTCAGAAAGGCTACGATTCTTTCTGCGTTGCTTAAAGCAGGTATACAGCTGAGAAAATGAATTTGTCTTTTATTATAAATGCAATATAAATAATTAGTATATACAGAAAATTATTACATTTAACAATTTTGAAGACAGTAGCCTAGATAAAATAAAAGGTAAAAACAAAAGAAAATTAATATTTAAAGGTTTGGAGGGAGTTCTTTTGCTTCAGATTAAAAGTCTGTCAAAATGGCAGCTAGCCTGGGTTCTCATGCTAGCTGCTTGTAATCCTTTTATGATGGTAAAATGGAGAACTTTTTGCTGAAATTGCTGTGGTTTTTTTATCCAAACCTGCTCTAAGGGCGGAGCTCAGAGCCAGCCCCTGGGATGGGGTTTTGGCGTTATTTTGTTTTTTAAGTCCAGAATATGTAACATTTCCATATCTCAGACCACATTCATCACACACAAATATGAATAGCAAATTCACAATCCCAAAAGATTATGGATCACATTTATAGCAGACATGAATATTATAGGGTATTCTGTTACTGAGAAATGGAATAACAGGGCGGTGACTTACCACAGCCCTGTACAAGAGGGATGAAAATTAACGCCACGTTACTAGCGATCAGATGATATAGTTTTCATACCTAAGTTTTATACCTAAGTACGGTATCTCTTAAAAAGGCAATAATCATACAATACAGTCAGGGCCGGGCCAAGGCAGAGGCTGGAGAGACTCCAGTCTCAGGGCGCAGTGTAGGAGGGGGTGCACTATTCATTCAGCTGTCATTCCCAATAGTGTTTGAAGCAGAAAGAAATAAGAAAAGGGGGGATACATGACAGTGACTGCAAGCCAGATAACTAGAGATTAAGGTGCTGGGGAGGTTGGGGGCCCTGGGGCACCTATTAGTCTAATAGCAATCAGTGTGTGATGGCTGGGGTAGGAGGGATGGAGGGGCGCAATTTGGTGTCTCAGCCTTGGGTGCTGGAGGACCTTGTCCCGGATCTGAATACAGTTATTTTAGATATGGCCACAGTGGTGCCTTTCTGTCTGTGTCCTGCTGGGTTGGAGCTGTGATCAGGCTTCCTCTGCCATAAGAGGGGATCATTTCGACCTGTTGCTGGCAGAGTTCACACTTGGCTGCTAGTGGTCTGCTAAAGGGAAGATTAATTTGTTCCTAGTACTTAAAGAAAAACATTACCCTCCCAGGATTACAACTGCAGCCACATGATTTCCTGAATAGAATCTGTTATCTGCTGGAATAGCCAGACCCCAGGGCCTTTGGCCCCTACACATGCAATCTGAATTGGAATTGTGAAACACATCCAGGACACCGATTGATTGTTTCTTCACGGTTCATTCGTGACACTAACCTTCCCCATACACCTATTCAATGCCTAACACTAATCTTCCCTACTCACCCATGCCTAACACTAAACTTCCTCTACTCACCTATGTCTAACATTAACCTCCTCTACTTACCTATGTCTAACACTACCTTTCTCAATTAACTTATTCCTAACACTAACACCCCCTACTCACCTTTGCCTAGCACTAAACTTCCCTACTCACCTATGCCTAACATTGACTTTTGCTACTCACCTATGCCTAACACTAACCTTCCCTGCTGATCCATACCTAACACTAACCTCCCCTACTCACCTATGCCTAACACCAACCTTCCCTACTCAGCTATGATTAACATTAACCTTAAAATGGACATTTCTAAATAACAGTACAGCTGCTTTCTTAACATATTAACAGCTTTGTTTATCTTTCCCTGGGATCTATTTAATAAAACAAAGTGTCTTTGTGACGGCAGGTGCTGTTATTTCAAACTATTATGCACCACTGGTGCTAGGTTAAATAGGCCCCTGGACATCAATGACATGGGGCCCCTTAATCCCACCACCATAAGACCCCTTTGTTTCCATCCATGGGGCCCCGGAGCTGGCAAGCAAACCCCCCCCCCCCCCCCTTCCAAGTGTATAGGGGTCCTCGAGTCCCCTGCAGAGAAGCCAGCAGTGGAGCAACTCACCTGTTTGGCTGGCATGCTCCTGGACCAGCCTGTGTGCTACCGATCTCCATCCCCATACCCCCCCCCCCACACACACCCGTGCCTCTGATGCATGTAACAATGTTATCGTTTATAATGTTTACTATAAGATCAATTATCAATAAAGGCTGGCATCTATCACTAAGCCACTGCTACAAATGAAAAAAACTCTGTGGTAAAATCTTGAAGTATTCCAAACAACTCGACATCCTGACGTGACATCACAGGCATGTTAATAAATGTACCATAAGGATTTTTTATGGCTTCCATAAATCACTCTCACTACTTCGCATAGATTTTCTTAGCCAATCAACAGCAAGATAATGTGAAGTGTAGACACTGGTCCTGTAAAAGCTGCTCTGCTGTGAGTGTGGAGAACTGGTGGTCAGCTGATGTACACAGCACCTACTGGTCTACCAACTGAGCTTGTGACAAAGTCATTTTGCTGCACTGTGGTCTTATTTTCCTTCATCATCCATTCTGAGGCTTTCAGTGAAGTACTTCAGTAATTGAGTGTTGGAATGCTATCTTCTCACTGGGTCATTGCCAATGCACAGCATACTAGTAGGCTAACAGACTTCCACATCAGACTGTGGGCTCTTTGAAGAGGGGAAGGATTTATGAGAGTGGTTCAATGGTTACTGTAAATCACCATGGAAAAAGTGTCAGCACACCACAAGTGATAAAAAAGATCTGTACAACAGCCCTTCAGATTTATAGATTCTGCATTATTGTGTTTCTCCACTCATTATTATTTTTGTACAAGTCATTACACAATGCACAATTTGCACAAATTAATTGTGACATGTAAATATGCTTTTAGGTTATTCTTTCCTCCATATGCAACTCAGGGGCATGGAATATGTTGGCACTTTATAAAATAATAATAATTATTATTATTATGTCCTTTTTGTATTATGCTCAGGATGCAAAGGTCATGTGAGGGGGCTTTTTTATTGACACAGTTTCTTTAACCTTTCATTGTACATTAAATCTCACATCCCTTTAAATATACTAGTCGCCTGCCTTTGGACTCTCTCCAAATCTCCTATGTCCTTCTTATGGTCTGGCACCCCGCCAGGACGGCACTTCGTACTCAGGATATGGCCTGACAACTAGTTTGTATATCTGCAGTATTGCATTTGAATCCTGTTTTTAATCTCCCTTTTTTTTACATAGCAGAATTTCATTTAAATATCCCTTCAAGCTACCACTTGGCACATGGTGCTGCTTACATTAATGTCAACCAGCATTCCTAGATGCTTTTCCATATCACTTTTTCTCAGCTATATACCATTCAGTGCAATATTATTACTGTAACCACTATGCATAACCTTGCATAATCAACAGTACAATAACTCAATTTTAGAGCTCATGCAGCCTGCTGATATCTAATATCTTAATTGCAATAGGTAATTCATAAAACCAAAAATATCAAGAGAACTGGCTCCAGAGCTGATCCCTGTGACACACCATATCTAAACTTAAAGGAATACTATCGATTGAAATGACTTTTTTTTTAATACTCTATATTAGTGTACACATTACCACTAGTGCTAGGGGCACTTTATTTATTCACCCAGGTCTCTCTCTCGCTATCCCTGCTTAAAAAATTCATTTCTCACACAGCTCATAGTAGTTTGGGTCACCCTGAGCTGCTTGGTTACTTTGTCACACAGCTCACAAATATATTTCACTGTGTCACTCACAGCATGCAGGAGACATGAGGAGAAATTGATCTGAGGTGGTAACAGGTAACTAAATGAGCTGTAATATTGCTGGAATATAACTAGCTATAACACTAGTCTGTATTTACACTCAGACTGGTTGCCTAGCTGCCTGCATGTGGTGATTCACTCCAGGCTGCATCCACTTTACAAGCTGCTGAGAGGGGCAGACCACTGTCTACAATTAGCATTATTAGTATCTTTATCAGTCAAGAGATGCAAAGATAATAAACACACATTGCTAGAATCTTTAACCCCTTACCACCATATCAATAAGATTTTTTCAGCAAGGTGATAATGAAGCTATAAACTGAGGAGTTGATAGCAACTCCCCTGTGCAGAGACATGGTCTAGCCCTCTGGGAGCTCAGTATTAGATACATTTTGTATCCAACACTGACACCAAAACTGACAGAGGATTTTACAGCTGAGAGGAACAGCTGTGTGAGGAATCAAATTGCTCCTAGTACTTGTCCTAATGTGTGCTACAACATACAGCATTTAAAAATAAATGCATACATCGATAGTATTCCTTTAATACTGAATATGTTCTATTTACAGCTACTATTATTGTTGATTTATAAAGCGCCAACATATTCCGTACAATTAAACTTTAACCTACTTTTTGCTCATGTGAATACTTTCTCTAGTCTTTGTATCCTCAAATTCTGTATCAGGGTTTTATAGGGAGCAACATCAAATCTTTATGAAAAAATTACATGAGCAGTCTTTGAGGTATTCCACCCAACCTACCTTTTCGTAAAAGCTGATAATGTTAGACAAGACATACTGTATCATTCAGGAATTTATGCTCAATTTTGGTTGTTATTCTTTTTCCCTATTTATTTTTCAATATCATCTTGTAGCAAACCTTCAAATTGTTTTGCACATTACTGAAGTTAAAGAGGAACTTTAACTCGGGGTTGAACTTGATCCGAATCAGTAGCTGATACCCCCTTTCCCACAGGTAATCTTTACCTTTTCTTCAATAGATCATTAGGAGGTCTGTGTGGCTGATATTTGGGTGAAACCCCTCCCACAGTGGGATGTCAGGACCATGGTCATGACAGTTTTGTAACGATTGTGGGATTCTCTCCGTGATCAGCGCACAAGACGTGCGCTGACACTGCGGGAATCCTCCACAAGCGTGTAATTTGCGGGAACCCAGCAAAAGGTGCAATGCACCTGTAGAGGGAAATTCCCGTCGACAGGGGGAGCTGTGGAGTGCAGAGGAACAGCTCCTCTGCCCTGCCACACACGCCAGACAGGAATTGCACGAAGGGAAGAAACGCAGGGCAAGATAGCCCTGAAAGAGATTGAGCAAAGGGACAGATTGTATGTGTGTGCACCAAACCAGTCGCCAACCCACAAAGGTGCACACACAACAGCAGATATGAAGTAAGAACGCAATCGCGGGAGAGGCGATTGCCAGAGGTGACACAAGGCTACAGCAAGGCAGAGCACAAGAGTAGCAAAGGCACAGCAAATCATACAATGAGGAGACAAGGAAAATAACAAACGCTAGCTAAACGCGAACACCGCACTCATTCGCAACAGTGCACGCGTTTGTGCGTGGTCCCCGCGTGATAAGCACAACAGAGACAAGCACGCCTAACTAACCACCGACAGACAAACATGAAACAGAGGACGCGAGCGCTTGCTTAACGGTTACCTCACCGAGCCTCCAGCAAGCGGTCGTAGCAGACAAGACAGACACACGAAAACAGGAATAGGTAAGAGATATGATCCACTGCTCTTACCGTCAGAGCGACTGCGATCCAAGTAAGGCAACAACAGAACAGAGGGGCCTACCAGTAACAACCGCTGCTCTGGTTAGCACCCCACAGACAAACAGAACAGGCAATACAAATAATGCAATCCTAACTGCACTAGGGAAACTGCCTAGTGCAGTTCCAGGAATTACTCTAGGCTAATCTTCAAACAAAGAGCAAGGCTGACACTCCAGGCGAGTGTTACACAGGAACTAACTCTTATGACAAGCAACTTAGGAAACATAGCTCTTTATAGAGCAAGCCCACAAGGGATGTGGCTAGGCAATCTGCATGACAAACGTATGCAAATTCCTCAGCAGTAAGCTGCACAACTGACAAAAGGTCTCTCTTCCAGAGACCTGCAGAATGCAGACCTGAACAGTGGTCAAAAGGCTGCCTGCCTGCGCAGGCAGCCACGCGGAGCCTCACAGTAACCCCCCCCTCTAGGGTCGGATTCCAGACAACCCTCTAACCTGATATTTGCAAAAGACTCTAACTGAAGACTCATGAAGGTCAGGACAGCCCGACAAGGCCCAATTCCAAAGTCAGTCCAGCCGAAACCGACCTCATCGGAAGCAAACGCCACCGAAACATGCCCATCAGTACTACCAGTCTCAGTATAACACCCATCAGGACTGTGAATGCCCGAGAAGAAGCCATCGACACCCTCCAGACAATACCCACCACCTTCCAAGGAGCGTCCGAAAATACCAAACCTGCCACAATACCTGTTCGAAGTGTCCCTTACAACACAAAAGCCACTGTTGATCTTATCCAGGGTACCAAGCACAATTTCTCCCGTAGTCTCCCAGAACCTTTTGAAGCTCCACAGAGATCCCAAGAGGGCACCAGGCTCACATGGAGAACTATCAAGCCCTCCTATGGAACCAATGACTATTCTGGATTCAGAATTACGAGGAAACCCATCAAGATCAAGACTCTCAGGGACCACTTCTGGGCATGCAGGCAGGCCATATCAGAGCATGTCTCCACCGAGGAAGCATCTGAGCATGCTGGTAACCGAGGCACACTTGGGCTTTCTGGGTCACAGAGCACATTGGGGTACACCAGCACAGGAGAAACCTCAGAACACCTAAAATGAACTCCTACAGGATGCCCTCTCAGGCTCCAAAATGCCCTTTTACTGCCTCTCCACGAGAGCTTTAATTATAGTGCAGGTAGATTTGGGTGCAGCTGCTGCCACCATAGGCTGTAATAGGAATTACAGCTATAGCAGCGTACACAGAATAACTCTGGCGCCGTCAGAAGACGGATCTGAAGTTACTTTTAAAACACAATAGCTGAATTATTTAATTCCCTGCTATCCATGTCGACCTAAAGGGGGAATAGTATTTAGCGCGCCTGGGACTTGTGCAGCAGCAGGATCAGCCATATACCGGCTGTATCCTGCGCCCAAGTCTCCGGCACCAATTTTATATGTATCCCTCTCCCCTGCCCTCTGTGCACTCATAGTAAAAGAAAAAGTGCACAAGAGGTAGTTCTGACCATGCCCAGAGCTCAGGCCCTTTCATACACTGTTCTCATGGATGTGCCTTGACCCTGCAAGTACTTCTGGGATTGTGGCCATCTTGGACAATTTTTCTCTTCTTCACCGCACCGGGTGAACAAACAGAGTTGAAGAAAACGTCAACACTGCCTCGAGTTCGCAGGTTGTAACCCCTCTGCAGTCCCTTCTAAACCTTCTTCAATCTATCCAGAACTAAAAATAAAGTGACTGACATTCCACTTTGATATTTCTCACAAATAGAAGGCTGTGATGCTAAAATACAAATAAAAGCTCAAAGAGCAAAGCAAGTACGATGGTGAGCTGCTGAGCCACTTTATCAAAATGTGTGTGTATCATGTCAGGTTAGTATAAATATACCGTATATACTCGCAAGCAAGCCGACCCGCATATTAGCCGACCCCCCAACTTTTGTCTGAAAAACCAGGAAAAAATGATTGACCCTCATATAAGCCGGGGGTAGGAATGCTGGCCGCATGATCCCCCCCAGTGTGTCACAGTATAGCTAGTATAGTGCCCAGTATGGGAAGGTAGTGCCTCAGTATAGCTAGTATCGTGCCCAGGATAGCTAGTATCGTGCCCAGGATAGCTAGTATCGTGCCCAGGATAGCTAGTATAGTGACCAGGATAGCAGGTATAGTGCCCAGGATAGCAGGTATAGTGCCCAGGATAGCAGGTATCGTGCCCAGGATAGCTAGTATAGTGCCCAGGATAGCTAGTATAGTGCCCAGGATAGCTGGTATAGTGCCCAGGATAGCTGGTATAGTGCCCAGGATAGCTGGTATAGTGCCCAGGATAGCTAGTATAGTGACCAGGATAGCAGGTATAGTGCCCAGGATAGCTAGTATAGTGCCCAGGATAGCTAGTATAGTGCCCAGGATAGCTAGTATAGTGACCAGGATAGCAGGTATAGTGCCCAGGATAGCTGGTATAGTGCCCAGGATAGCTGGTATAGTGCCCAGGATAGCTGGTATAGTGCCCAGGATAGCTAGTATAGTGACCAGGATAGCAGGTATAGTGCCCAGGATAGCTAGTATAGTGCCCAGGATAGCTAGTATAGTGCCCAGGATAGCTAGTATAGTGACCAGGATAGCTAGTATAGTGCCCAGGATAGCTGGTATAGTGCCCAGGATAGCTGGTATAGTGCCCAGGATAGCTAGTATAGTGCCCAGGATAGCTAGTATAGTGACCAGGATAGCTAGTATAGTGACCAGGATAGCAGGTATAGTGCCCAGGATAGCTGGTATAGTGCCCAGGATCGCTGGTATAGTGCCCAGGATAGCTGGTATAGTGCCCAGGATAGCTAGTATAGTGACCAGGATAGCAGGTATAGTGCCCAGGATAGCTAGTATAGTGCCCAGGATAGCTAGTATAGTGACCAGGATAGCTAGTATAGTGACCAGGATAGCAGGTATAGTGCCCAGGATAGCTGGTATAGTGCCCAGGATAGCTGGTATAGTGCCCAGGATAGCTGGTATAGTGACCAGGATAGCTAGTATAGTGCCCAGGATAGCAGGTATAGTGCCCAGGATAGCTAGTATAGTGCCCAGGATAGCTAGTATAGTGCCCAGGATAGCTAGTATCGTGCCCAGGATAGCTAGTATCGTGCCCAGGATAGCTTGTAAAGTGCCCAGGTTAGAGAGTTTAGCACCCCCCGCCCTCTCCCACCCGCTACCCCCGCGGCCGCTGCTATTACCTTAGCTCCGCGGCTTCCTATTCCCCTGTCCTGCTCTTCATTCACAGCAGCTCGCCCCACGGTGGCTGCTGCGTGATGACGAAGGAAGTGGCAGAGAGCGGCTTCCTGGTTACTATGGGAACTTCTCTCTGCACTTCCTCCGTCATCACGCAGCAGCCACCGTGGGGCGAGCTGCTGTGAATGAAGAGCAGGACAGGGGAATAGGAAGCCGCGGAGCTAAGGTAATAGCAGCGGCCGCGGGGGGAGGGGGTGGGAGAGGGCGGGGGACGACCCTCAGGCACATCACTCGCAAGCAAGCCGACCCCCAACTTTTGACCCACTTTTTGTGGGTCAAAAATTCGGCTTGCTTGCGAGTATATACGGTACCTCTTTGTCTGAAATGAGTCATTTCACCATTGATTCCAGAATCAATATAAAATGATCTGTCCTCTTCACAGCATGACATGCCTAGAGAGGAATCTCTGAACCTGTCAGAGCACAATGCTTAAAGGGAGTGGAAATGCAGCACATTCTTTCTTAATCCGACTAGTCATGGCTAACCTATCAGTGTCAAAGGGCAATAAATTCTACCTTACAGCTTCATGCACAAGATACCTACAGGGACAACTTAATCATCATTTTGGCCAGATCAGGTGACTAATTTCTGAAGGTAGCCTGCAAAAATAACAGTTTGTTGCATGTGCTCATTACAAGTTGGTGGGAGCGGCACACAAAGTGAAGCCTTGTACACCTGTAAGATAAAAGTTGTTTGAAACATCCAACGAAACAACGGCAGATCAATTCATACAATTATTGGGCAGATATCATACAGTTGGACACTGTGTATACAAGATGTTCAAACGACATTGTTCCAGAGCATGCGCACGTCATGTGAAATGTCTCTTTTCTTTGCATGTAGCTGTGTTTTGCCAGGAAATGTCGTTTGAGCGATGTTGCTCATTTGTGTGTGTTGACTTTTATCTAGCGTGTGTATAGACCATAAAGCAACAGAGATTAACCTTGCAAATACTGTAGCTGAATCCAGTCAGCGCAGGTTGCCCATTTATTGGCCACCACATTAGCCCAACTATCTAAGAGGGACATCCAAAAACTTTTGGGCACAAGATATGCCTTGCACATTTCTAGCCACAGAAGACAAGACACAGAACATTTATATTGCGCTTTTCTCCTAAAGTTAGCCACTAGGTGTGCTTAGTAGGTAGAAGCAGTGTTGTGGAGTCTAGCCCAAGGTCTCCTCACTGAATAGGTGCTGGCTTACTGAAAAGGAATAGCTGAGATTTGAACCCTGGTCTCCTGTGTCAGAGGCAGAGCATTTAACCAGTACACTATCCAGCCATTGGAAGGATGAAGATTAAATGGGGCCCTAGGCAAGGAAGTAACTTTGGCTGCCCTTTATGGTAGTTTTTGTAAGCTGAGGTGGGAGATGCTTCAGAGAAACTGGCATTCAAGCCTCTTGACACCCCCTTATCAACAGCCTACAGGACTTCTGTTGCTACGTGGGAAGGAGGAGCTCCAACAAGTTGCCTCGCAGTGAGGTGGGGTGGGGGTGGGACTTGAGTAGAGAGAACATTGCTCAGCCTTCGATCTGGCAAGCTGCTCGTAAGGCTGTTGTACACATGCTATATTATCGGCAGAAACAGTCATTAAGGGCCTGAGTTTAATCTAGCATGTGTAGACTGTGAGAGAGTACCCCCCCCAGGAAAGTTAGTGACACGATTTGCCCCCTTAATCTAGCACATGTAGACTGTGAGAGAGTGCCCCCCCAGGAAAAGTTAGTAACAAAAATTGCTCACTGTCTTCTGGAAAGTGCTGACGAAAATAAGTTTATATATATATATATATATATATATATATGTATATATATATATATATATACTGTATTTTTGTATTTTTATATAGCACCCACATATATTGTATTGTCACTAACTGTCCCTCAATCTAGTCCCAATATACTGTATATATATAGATATTTATTTATATATACAGTATTATTGTACAAATGTACATGACACCCAAAGGAGGGACAATTAAGAAGTAAAGAGGGACAGGGGTATCTGGTTTTACCTCAAGTAGAGTGCCCAAAAGAACTCCATGTTCCTTTCTGGAGAGCAGCTGGCAGATGCAACGCTTTAGGTGTGGTCATTTTTTTCCTGTGCATTTGACCGCCCTGCCCTCTCATGTCTGTACTCAGCTCTTTACAACTGCAATTGATGTGATTATATAAAAATATAGTGTAAAGGACGGACAGTCATTTTTAGAAACTGAAGTTTCTGAAGAACCTGGAATGCCTTGCGCTTGAAATTGTATTTAGTTTTCCCTGTTTTGCTTTGTGTTTCTTTAAATGTAGAATGTCCTACTGTAGTACTGATTTAAGTGTTATTACGGCTCTATCTTGGGGTGCAGGCACATATGAACAATATCTTATTGCCGTTTCACCTTACTGTGTGCTAAAACTTGGTGCTGAGGTCTAGTGGTCCACAAGTAGATTCTTATATCGTAAGAATCTGGTCAGATACATGCTATTTACAATCTCTTTTTTTTAATAATATGGTTAAAGTTAATCAATATTTCCTATGACTTCTCCTACAATCAAAATTTGTATAGGATATAAAACAGGAAGCTGAAGTGTCATATGAGCCCAGAACCATGACCAGCTAATAGGAGACTTAAAAAGAACCCGAGGTGGGCAGATGGGGGGCAGATGGGACACAGAGGCATGTTCTCTACCTCATGACACCGCTGCTCTCTGCTACCACCAATATTTGCCGCTATCTCGGAAGTCAACACAGGGAGAGGGATTCCCTGCCCGCCAGGGGGCGTTCATTCAGCGTTTCCAGAGCTGCCACTGGGATGCTCTCTCTCCCTGGCCACGCCCCGCTGCCATTCCCCCTGCTTCCCTCCATGCTGCGAGAGACACAAAGTCTCTCCTTGCAGCGTCGTGACCTATAGGACACGAAAGTGAAAGTGGGTCAGTGCAGCCCACAGGCGCGGCGGGGAGTGGCGGTTTTTGCAGCTACCTGATCTGCTCTACCCCCTGGATCAGGTAGCCTACTTTTTTCAAATTTTTTGAGCCCACCTCAGACTCTCTTTAAACTGACCATATGTCTTTTCCACTTCCTGTTTTAGCTTGTATGATGTTCCAAATAGGAAAAATTACATATGTGTAGTCAGGGCCGGCGCTACCATAGAGGCAGAGGAGGCAGCTGCCCCAGGGCCCCAGAGCTTGTAGGGGCCCCCAGTGGCTACAAGAGGAAAAAAATTTCAAATCGGCCTTATAGTTTTTGAGAAAATCGATTTTAAAGTTTCAAAGGAAAAAAAATACACATTTAAAAACCTGCCGACTTTAATGGTTGATAGCAAATCCACCTTAAATGCTAGAAACCCTAAATTTGCAGGATATGTTAAGGAGATCATTAGGAATAAGATGAAAAAACAATTTTTCAAAAAGACCTTATAGTTTTTGAGAAAATCGATTTTAAAGTTTCGAAGGAAAAAAGTATACTTTTAAATCCGGTAAATGTCACTTTTGGTAGCAAACCTAACGGTAGTGTAATTTTACATGCATCAAACGAAAGCGCAATAAATTTCCTGACAGGGTTTCCAGGGGGTCCATACGCAGCTGCAGCGCTTTGGCCAGGGATCGCTATACAGCCGCAATATGGCTATATGAAGATCCCTGCCATTTTTTTCTATTTTCCCAATTTTGTTTTTATGTTTAGAGTGTGGGAATTTTTTTTTTTTTAAATTATGTGGGGTCCCCCCTCCTGAAACTTTTTAACCCCTTGTCCCCCATGCAGGTTGGGGTAGCCAGAATGTGGAGCTCCGACCGATTGGTGCTTCACACCCTGACTATACCAGCTGCAAAAAAGGTCCCCTAATGCCAATTTTTGTTGCGGGGTATATGTTGGGGGCCCCCCAGGTTTATTTTGCCCTGGGGCCCCATTGTTGCTTAAACCGGCCTTGTGTGTAGTACAGCTAAGAAATAAAACCTTAGGAGCAGAGACATACGTCTAATATTGTTTCCAGTACAGGAAGAGTTAAGAATCTCCAGTTGTTATCTATGCAAAAGAGCCATTGAGCTCCACAACTTGCAAAATAGCAGAGCTCTGTCTTCTAAAGCTTTTTATCTCAAGTGTCTGGCACTGTATTGTTTTTGTTTCTGCAGAGGACAGTTCAAAAGCTCATTCGCCTGCTCTGTAAAATAATTTAGAATGCTGAACAGTGTGTAAACTGCAAATATTAGAGAATGATGCAATGTTATAAAAAAAAATCTGTAGCTCTAATAGTTGGATCAAATGACTTTACTATCAAGGCTCTTATTATTAGTGTAGGAAATAACATCACCAGGGGATATGGCTGGCAAAGGAGGGAACATGGTAGCGGTGGGCATGGTGGCAGTGGCTTGGCTTATGAATTAAGAAGTTCAGCCAAACACCAGAGCACACTGAAGCTCAATTGAGCCTTACTGGTGGCAGAAGCCTGCAATGCTGTTATGCAATCCTTTACAGGATTGCTTTAATAATCTCAGCAGACACCAAAAAACAACATATAGCCTGCCAAAAGTCAGTCATTCATGACATTACACATTTTTCTCTAATATAATCTCTAGCTAGATTAAACCTAGATAGGCAGATGTGACACTGTGAATGACGCACAGCTATACATCTTGGAACATGCTGTAATGCATCACAATGAATTTTGAGATTTGACCAAATATAAAGGCTGAAGTTGTGAAGCTAGTTATTTCCTCCCCTCTTTTCAGTGACACGAGTAAACCTCTAATAACATGAATATGTAGACTACAAAATAAATACTATTTAAAAGCTATTTACCTGGCTGTTGTGCATCTTCTAATACCTTATCCCTTGCTCATCAATCAGACCCAGCACAAGTATGCAGATCAGCTATTCTGACTGTGGCCCATATGCAATTCACTTTTTCTCCTGAGTTTTCTCCTAGGTTATATGTTCACAGCTTGTCAATGAAATACCTTTTAAACTACCAACAGGCAAGAAAATACTCTAAATAATTTTGATAGTAATTTCTCACCTACTTTTTGGTACCTTTTCAGTTAAGTGCTGAAAAGTTATTTTGAAAAGAAGTTGAAAATTATCTCTTAGTAGAAAACTCAGAAGAAAAAGTTAATTGCATATGACCCTCTGTCTTCCCAGGCTACATGATCATTGTAACTACATGACTAAAACGGCTGAAGTCAAATGCTTGCCAGTCGGCAATTCATATTTTTAATTGAGCATAATGAAGGTTGTCTACTTATTCCTCTCACTACAAGCTTCCTTTAATACATTTTACCATGTATCAGTAGAACCTAGAGGCTCTTAGGAGTACAAGCCTATTAACCTCCAGTCAGTGTAAAGCACTGATAAAGATGGACATGTTCTTTTCATGGAAGAGAAACTAGTTTTTCGGCATTAGCGTTTTCTTGAAAAGAAGTGTTTGAACAAGAGGACATGACCTAGGGTTGGATGGGAGGAGGAGGAGGTGACATATCAAAATATTACATTATACAAAGGCTTATGGATGAATGGAATAGCCTCCCAGCAACAAGAGGCTGGTTAGATGTTTTTATGCCTGCAATCTCTATGCTTTCCATTGCTTAGAAAGACTTTGTGCTGAGGTCTCTGACAGACCCATCAGAGCAATGAAAACAAGTCTCCAGGAGTAAGAGGAGATTATCCGGCTGCCTTGATAATGTGGGTGGAACTTCTTAGCTGCCAGGACTGGAGAAGGAAAATGAGAAGGCATTGAGAAGGCGAAGGAAAGTTGTTAGAACTTGAAAGTCGTGTTTATCTCTTTGATATCCTCACCCTGGAGCGAAATTATTAAGAACTAGGCTAGAAAAGGTACTTAATGACAAATATATCAGGCTGACAGAAAGCTGACATTGAGAAATGCATGAAGACCTTTGTAGTCACTCTGAACAGGTAACTGCAGCACAATAATCACAAATGGTTCTGGAAACAACTTGAGATGCACAGTTTCCAGCTGCTTGCTTTGAGTTTTTGAAATATGACATCTATTCTCTGGATTATATGCTATTATGTCTGAGATTTAAAACCAAATGTGTTCCCGCAACACAGTATAAAAATGTTGCCCAATGACAAGTGGAATGTAATGGATGACTTTCACAGTCTGATTGTCAGATTGTACGGGATAAGCCAGAATTAATAAACCGCCACAAGAAGAACTAAAGTTTTTCACCAAATACAGAACACAATTTTACTGTAATGTATTACTCAAAATGTATGTATCATGACAAATGTCAGAAGACCATATGTTTGCCAGATGCCAGGGAAGGCTGGGTAAAGTAGTACCATGGTCCTGGGTCTTTCTGGATAATGTAATACTATGATCTAGGTCACTCTGGAAAATGGAGTACCATGACCCTGGTCTCTCTGGATCATAGATTACCATTACCTGGGTATCTCTGG